>NC_037543.1:12992676-12994043 GCF_001531365.2 Cynara cardunculus var. scolymus
TGTCAATAACAAAACGTTCAACAGGTGGCATGGAGATAACAGCTATCAAAACAACTGGAAAGGTAAGAATAGGTATGATTATAATAACTGGCATGAATCATATTATGTATATAATCATCTTGTTAATAGTGCTGAAAAGAAAATATCTTATAGAAATAAATGGTTTGGAAATTACAACATACCCCAACCCGAGACTAACATAATAGGACCCAAATTCATTTGGGTACCAAAATCTACTTAATCTGGTTTTGCAGGTGTGTCCATTTTGTGCTGATCAGAATATCATTTTAGTGATACACCAATGCAGGGGGAGTTGTAATTTATTTCAAATGAGGCTTCTGAATATTTCAGTTCAGAACCCGTGCTTTACCGAGTATGGTTTCTAAACACTCAGTTTAGAACCCGTACTTAAAATGTTTTCTTCAAAAAAAATTTATTCTTTTGAGCTGAACTGAATCATTACTTAAATATGTTTTCTAGGGAGAGTCTCTAGAATTTTGAATAAATGTTTTTACAGAAAATAATTTTTTTGGGAAACGAGTACATTTTCTGAACAGGTATTTTCTGATATTTAACTTGTGTAATTTCTCGTCGTACATAACTCCAATACCTGTTTCAGCTATTCTTCAAACTGTTATTATCACGTCTCATATACGAAAATCCTTTTCGGTGATAATACACTCGTTTGTATTCAATTTTGTTTTCTGATATTTTTTTACATTGATACATATACATTCGATAATTTTTTGAATATCAAAATCTGTGAACTCGTTCTTACAGATCTTCATTCATTTCTCTCATATATACTGAATAATCGGATCATTGTCGCATCATTCTTTCGTTAATTGTGCTTAAAGCCAAATTTTTTGATCAAATTTTATCTGATCGTTGTGTTTTAAAGAAATAATATTTCAATCAACCATTGTGATCAAATGTACATAACATGAAATTTTAGGAGGAACTGAGTGCTTATCAGAAATACCTCTATGGAATGTCAAAACCAACAGACCTACCCAAGAGGACAACCATATCTGAGTGAGCTTAAATACAAAAGGGTTTGTATGCTAAGACTAAAAATGAAAAAGAGAGGGGTAGTTGTTGTGAGCTAAAAGAATTGACGACAATTGTGTCAGGATTAAAAGAATACGAAAATCCTGTTCCAAACTTATATAATCCGGGCATACCACATAATCTATTAGTTATCGATTCTTTGGAGACTAATATTGAAAAAGGCAAAGCCCAGGCCAATTCTTGTCACAACCCCACCAGCTACTCATTTATCTCTCAACAGATAAATATTTCAATAACATTTAGGGCACGCAGCTCATCATCTATCAATTTCTCATTCGGAGAAAGTTGATATTGAA
>NC_037543.1:12994423-13011410 GCF_001531365.2 Cynara cardunculus var. scolymus
AAATTGGATGTTACCTTCCCATTCCCTTAATCTGAAAAGATTAAACAAGTGGATTTGCAAAGATCTACTTATAGTTTCTTGAATTGACGGTTTACACGGAAGATTTCATTCATCTTATGTATGATGGAATGATTCTCATTTCATCATAAGGGGGAGTATGTAATAATGAATGAAATATTCATTTCCGAACTTTTTAAAGGGAATCTGATGCAAAGATCAAGGGAGAGTAACTTCGAAATTGGCAAAAGACTCAAAAGAAGTGCGACTGGAGATAATTACAGAAAGATTATTCGTGTGCTACAACGACTGAGAGATGTTGAATGTGAAGATCATCTTTACAACAGTTTACTGAAGATTAATTCTGAAGATCCTTTGAAGATCACATTTTGTACATTGTTTCTGAAAATTACTGTTCTACATTGTCAAAAGAGAAGATCATCTAGATTTTACATTCGGGGGGGAGAATGCTAGAAGATCTTTCTCAACAGTTGATTGCTTGAAGATTTCAAGTTGAAGATTTCTTTTGAAGATGACATAATGTGTTTAAAGTTTCAAAGTTCAAACAGGACTCAAAGCATAGAATTTCTTTCAAGTCTGAATACAAAGGGGGAGAATGTTAGGACTGAAAATCAGTATTAAATTGTATTCGTCTTGAAAGTTAAATATTGTCTATAATTGTAAAAGTCATCRTGTTTGACTTTTCTTAGACAGGTTTGACTTTGACTATGTTTAGAAGTTCGACCCTATAAATAGGGTGATGTCTTTTGTAATCTTTAGAAGGTAGGAGCTTATTGTAATATTTAGATTACGTAAAAGAAGGTTTGACTAGATTTAAATGTTTAACTTTCTCTCTCAAATCTCCTCTCAATGTTTTTGAGTATTAGATCCAGATCTTCCATGGATTCTTAAGATGTATTGAAGATTGATCATCAAAGTGACCACACAGGGTTCCATCCTTTCTGACTTAGATGAACTTCCAATATTACTTGGATGGTTCATCGATTCATCAGATGATGGTTCCTTCCTAAGATTCTCTTTCTCATAAACAACACTTGCTGATGAAATGGGATTGATGACCAGAGACTTTGATTTAACCACAGGGTTTCCATCGGTCTCTGGTATGGAGGCATCATTCCCTTCATCAAAATTCTTACTTGTGTTGTTCTCGTACACCACATTTTCAAAATCCTGTCTTAAGAGGACAGTTTTTCCATCGACTTTAACCCTTTTGAAATTTGCCTTGGGTTTTGGGAGAAAGTCGGGTTTTTGAATGCATCCAAGTTTGAAAGTGGATTCAAGGGTGGATTTCTTTGTTTTGATGAAAGAGTCCAATTCATTGAATCCAATCCCTTGAGTGTCCTTTTGGCCGTTAAGTTTATACTTGTTCTTGTAATAGTCTGCATCCTTCACCAGACGTCCTCTGCACTCTTTTGAAAAATGATCGATTTTTCCGCATCTAAAGCAGCAAAGGTCATTCTTCCTTTTGTCTCTGTCTTCTTTCTTCTCCTCTCTTCTATCTTCTCTCTCATCTCTTCCTTCTGATAGAACTTCGTCGGCTTCTTTTCATAGGAGGGTTGGAACTTCTCCCTTCTGGAGTCTCTTCGCTCAAATGGATTTTTGATGAACTTCCTCCAGAACTGTTTTGTGATCAAGGCCAGAGACTTGGCAAACGCTTTGAGATCATCATCTGATTCGGATGTCTCGTCTTCCGATGTCTCGTCTTCCGATTCTGATTCTACTACCAGAGCCTTCTTGCCTTTTCTCTTGTAGTCTCTGGAGGAGGTCCTTGAAACATCCTTTTCTTCTATAGCAAGAGCAAGGGGTCCACCGATGGATACTTTTCTCTTCATAATATCATTTTCTTGTACAGCAAGTGTTCCATAGACGTCATGAAGTGACCAGCTATCTATGTCCTGATTTGCTTGGAGGGACATCGACAGCTGAGTCCACTCATCGTCGAGACTCTTAAGAAATAATACGTTATTTTCTTCCTTCATCCTAGAGATGTCATTTCGACGACATTGATTGATCAATGTGTTGAAATGATTGTACGTCTTCTGAATCGGTTCATCAGGAAGGGCTTTGAAGTTTGTATACTCGTTGAGACATTGAGCTCTTTGATTTTTCTTTGTTTTTTCTCCTCCTTCTATTTCGCTTGCCAACTCGTCCCATAGTTCCTTTGTTGTGGTGCATGCGTCAAGGGATTAAAAGATTTCATTGGGAATGGCCATGATAATTAATCTTTTGGCCTTTTTGTCAGTCTCTACACGCTCCAGGTCATCTTCATCCCAATTTTTCTCATCCTTGGGCATGTAGTAAGCTGGTATTTCTAATGTCGTGCTTGTTCCTGGGACTCTTGGAACAAGAGTCTGGGGTATGTAGGGACCTTCCATGATAGATCTGAGGAGATTCCTGTCCATCCCCTCCAAGAAATTCACCATCCTTATTCTCCATTGTGGATACTCTTCTCTTTGAAGAGTGGGAGGTTTGGTGAGAGAACCAACACTATAAGCAGAATTCCAGTTGGCCATTGAAGATTTGGAAGAGAAAAATTACGCTTTTTAGAGAAGATTTTTATGAACTTTAGAATGAATGAAAAAGTGAATTGAGAGTTATTTTTTTAATGATCGTTTTTGATTGAAAAACAATCAATTGGCTCTGATACCAATTGTTGATCCTAGATCTCTCAATAACACTAATACTTAAATTAAGAATAACCTAATTATGTCGTGTGAATGAATAAAATGGCGAGCATTCAAGAAAAAAATATGAATATTCAAATAATATATTTGAGTGCCGGAATATTCACTTTATTCCAAATGATAGTGAAAAGCGTTAACCGATTACAATAGGCCTAACACTTATTTATACTAGAAAGTTAAACAAGATATGACTACCTAGAGAGATTATCTAGAAAATCTTCTAGGAAAGATAAAGCTTATCTGAACATGAAAAACAAGATAAAACTTTGTAGAATCCAGCTGTCGATTAGTCATCTCCAGCTGTCTTCTATGGAACATTATTTAACCTTATCTTGATATCTTCATCGTATGCTTCTGGTTGAACTGTTGTAGAAGACTCCAAGTGTTGGTAACCAGAGGGGTTATGAAGATGCTCAGCTCATCGCATCTCTGGTCGTTTCATCGACCCTCTAGTTGTATTGAACACTTAGTCATTTTGCCTGGCAGTCTTCCATCGGCCTTCTGGTTCTTCATCACTTGTTCCTCATTACGTTTACACATAAGAATTATGCGGTCTAACACAGTACAACGAATATACTTCATATATGAGACTTTTTAAGGGTCATCTCACCAGGCCTTCCATTCAATCATCAATATCTTATAAAAACTATATCTATGAATGTTACAACAAAATAACATATAATTTGTAAAATCTGTGTAGTGTAGAAAAAATAAAGCAACTAATGCTTCTGTTAAGGCTCAAAAAATTAAATCGTGTGGACCACACAAATTTATCAGACTCAATTCGTGATCAAAAATATTTGAAGGGGGGACATATATCCTTCTTTTCCAATATCAACTTTCTCCGAATGAGAAACTGATAGAATGTGAGCTGCGTGCCCCAAGTGTTATTGAAACATTTATCTGTTAAGAGATAAATGAGTAGCTGGTGGGGTTGTGACAAGAATTGGCTTGGACTTTGCCTTTTTCAATATTAGTCTCGAAAAAATTGAGAATTAATAGATTTCGTGGTATGCCCGGAATGTAGAGGTTTAGAATAAGATTTTGTTGATCTTTTAATCCTGACACAACTCTCGTCAAAAAAAATTTGGCTCACAACAACTACCCATCTCTTTTTCATTTTAAATTCTGCACATAAACCCTTTTTGGGTTTAAGCTCACTCAGATATGGTTGTCCTCTTGGTAGGTTTGTCAGTTCTGACATTCCATAGAGGTATTTATGTGAAGCACTCAGTCCCTCCTAAAATAACAGTATATGAATAAATGATCACAAACAATTGATCAAAAATATTATTGCTATGAAGCACAATGATCAGATAAAATTGATCAAAAAAATATAGCATTTAAGCACAAACAATCAAGGAGTGATATACAAAATCAGATTATTCAGAATATGAGAGAAATGAATGAAGATCTATAAGTACAAGTTTACAGATTTTGATATTAAAAAAATCATGAAATGTGTATCAATCAAAGTAAAAAAATCAAAAAAAACAACTTTGATTACAAATGAGTGTATTATCACCGAAAATGATTTTCATATAAGAGACGTGATAATAACGGTTTGAAGAATAACTGAAACAGGTATTGGAATTATGTATGATGAGAAATTACGCAAGTAAAATCTCAGGAAATATCTGCTTAGAAAATGTACTCGTTTCAGAAAAACAATTCACTTTCCAAAAACTTTTATTGAAAATTTCTAGAGACTCCCCCTAGAAAAAATAGATTTAAGTAATGTTTCATTTTAGCTTAAAATAATAATAATGAAAACATTTTTGCTCGGGTCCTGAACTGAATTGTTCAGAAGCCATAATCATATAAGCACGGGTCCTTAATTGATGTATTAAGAAACCATATTCATTTAAGCACGGGTCCTAAAACGAGTGTTTAAAAACCTCATTTGGACAGATTACAAACTCCCCCTGTATGTGTGCATCAAAGGCATGATTTTCTGATCAGTGTAGTAATGACACATTTGCAAAATCAGATCAAACAGATTTCGGTACCTTGACGAACTTGGGTCCTTCTTTGTTAGTATCAGGTTGAGGAATATTTTAACTGCCAAACCATCTATTCTTATTAGATGTTTTCTTTTTAGCACTTTTAACAGGTTGATCATATATATACAGTAAGATCCATACCAGTTGTTATCATACACGTTATAATTATTCCAGCTCTTCTGATATATGTTGTCTCCATACCATCTGTTCTACCTTTTTCCTGTTGACAAAGTCGGTGGTTTTGCATATGGAGCATATGATCCTTCTCTTGCTAAGATTTATTAGATCATTAGTGGTTCTCACAGTGCAAGGAAGAACATGGTTAGTAACAACAGAATTACGAGAAGAAACAGAATCAACTTTATTAACCCAAACATTTTTAACTTTAGAATGATAATTGGGTGATCCAATGACATACCCTTGATAGTACTGATTTGAAGAACGAGAATAGTTCTTAGAAACAATTGATTTAGGACTGCTTGAATAATTGTTAGATTTAGAACAGTCATAAAAGTTGGTTTTACACTGTGAAGGAGAGCCAGTTGAGCTTTGAGCACTTGAAAAATCTTTTACTTTCTTTAATAACTAGTCTCTTTCATCAGCAACTAAATCATACTTCTTTTTAAGTTCAGTTCTCATTTTCAGTTTTCAAGTTCTATCTTTGAATCATACAATTTCTTTGAAGTATTCAGRAATTTACCTTCTAATTCCTTCTTCATCTTCTCAAACATTTTCTTTTCTTTATCAAACTCCTGTTTCTCTTCATCTGAGCTGCTCTTTTCATTCTCAGAAGCGATGTCGAGCCACTTCTTCTTTTCTGCAAGCTCTTTAGCAATTGCTGCATATTTCTTAGCAGTGTTTCTCTTTTCAAGAACAAACAATTTCTTTTTTTCATCCAAAGCTTTCAGACAATTCAAGATTCTTGCTCAGACATTCTTCTTTAATTTCTTTCTTCTCTTTATCAATCTTGGCTCGTTCCAAGATGAAAAGTTGCTCAAAATTAGAGATTTGATTTAATAGCATTTTAGCATTCAGTTCCAACGAGTTGATCTTATTCTCAAAAGATATTCTTTCAGTATCAAACCGTTTCTCCACTTCAATTATCCTCTTCTTCTCTTTCTCCATTTCTTTCCTTTCATCATTCAAAAACTTCTAAGCTTCCAAAACTTTAACTCTCTTGATCCAGTAATTTTCTTAAATCAAACAATTCACTCTCAGATTTATGCAGTTTCTCTGTGAGTTCTTCAGTATCTTTACCTTTCTTTGATGGAGAGTTCCTTTCAACATTCAGTGAATTTTGAACTTCTTGGAGTTTATTAAACAGACCTTTATTTGATATACTCCAAGTTTTCAATTCTTCATCTGATTTTTTCTTACAGAACTCATAGTTTTCTCAAGCTTTTCAATCTTATGCACATATTCTTCTTCAATATTTTCTCTCATTGCTTTATTCTCTCTTCTTAAATCTTTAACATGATCCTCGTTAAGAAAATTCTCACGAAACATATTTACATACTTCTCTTTATATTCATACAAACTTTTCTCTAATTCAGTAATCTTCTCTTCCAGCTCCTTGTTTTCTTTTTCGAAGAAAGATACCATTTAAAATCAAAGATTGATCAAATGAATCTATGCAGTGCATGAAATCAGTCAAAAATCACAATCCCAAAAATATCTCACAGATAAAATCAGTAATCTCAAAATTCTTAAAAAATCTCAGAAACTGTTCAAATAAAAGAAAATCGGTGAAAACAGTCAAAAATCAATTAAAATGGTAAAAAAAACTATTAAAACAATCAAAAACTATTGAAAGTAGTAAAAAAATGTTGAAAACAATCAAAAACTGTTTACACGACACAAAACAGTTCAAAACAGTTAAATCTTTTCAAAAAATCAGAAATCTCGATGAAAATCAGGTAAAATCGTGAAATCCAGATAAAAACTGATAAAATGAAAAAAAAATGAAGTCTGGATAAAATGTGTTGAAAAGAAATTCAAGTTTTGTCAACAAAAAAAAAGACTCAAAATTGGATAACTATGAAAATATGGCTAAGTGTTGACAAAGTTGGATGAAGCTTAGAAAAAACTAAGTGTTTTGGCCGATGATTGAATTGAATCCGGACAAGGGGTGCACGAATTGATGCTAGTCGCTTGGTCAAGGAAATCTAAACCGGATGAAGGTATGGCCGAGGATGGTGAAACTCAGACACGGGATTGTCCGAGGAAATGTAAATAGCAACTAAGTCCTGGCCGAGGATAGTGCAAACTCGGACAAGCCTGTTACCGAGGAATGACAAATCCGGGTGAAAGTTGTGTGAGGATGTGTGTTGGTCGCTGGCCAAGGAATGTGTAACATGGACAAGGCAATGTCCGAGTAATGGATGCGAGAACAAGTGGTCGCGACTAAGTCCTGGCCGAAGAACACAAGTCCGGGTGAAAGGTTGTCCGAGCTATGTCTAAATCGAATGGGGTTGTGATCGATGAACCTTGAACTCGGCTAACCTCTTAAGCGATCAACAGTATATCCGGATAGGGCAATGTCCAGATTACAAGATCACAAATAAGTCTAATCCGCGTAAGCTTGTTTCCGAGTTAGATCAAATCTGAATGGTATAGTGTCCGGATTACACTTGAAAAAATGGCTAAGTACTATGATTCTGGCTGAGTTATGTGCGATTTAGACCAAGGATTCCAGCAACCTTGAGCGATGTAGTTCAAAATCGGCTGGGTTGGTAGGCGAGTTAGATCTAAATCGGATAAACCTTATGCGATGTATGCCAAGATAATCCAATCAAATCAAGTCAAAAACACAAAAATGTTAACTTTTCACTCAAAATGGATCAAAATCTGACTTTTTGAAAACTTTTTCAAGAACACCAAAAATTTTAAAATCCATTAATTTCAACAAATCTTGAAAACGAATGATCAAAACACAAAACTTTGTGAATAACAAAGATTCACGAAACAATTACGCACACTTTGATCATCTTTTTAACATCAAAACACAAAGATTTGAAAAAAATTCGAATCAAAGTCTTGAAAACATTGAAGAACGCTTATGAGCAAAAGATGAACAGTAGAAAATTTTCAGAAAATTTCTTCAAAAATTGATTTCTTCCACTTGATTTCGCTGCATTTCCTACTCTGATACCAATTGTGTGTCCCACAATACGATCAATCTTCAATATCACTTAAGAATTCATCGCAATCTTCATAATATCATCAAGAACACAATAGGAGTAGAGAGAAATAGTCAAATTGGTCAAACTCTATAAATCTCTCAGTATATGTATGTATTACAAATGAGCTCACTTACTTACAATTACACTAGAAGACAAAGTATATAAAGGGTCAAACATAAAACCCTCTAGTCAAAGTCAACATTACAAACAAAGTCAAACACGCTAATATTACAATTATAAACTTTCAAGACCAGTACAATTTAACACTAAAATTCAATGATAACATGATCTTCATTCAAGGGGGAGAAATCACAAGGGAACCAGAACACCCCTAGTAAAAACAAGGTTGTAGCTGAAGAGGGTAATTTATCCATTCTCTTCAAAGAGATAGACCTTGCAACAATTGCCCAGAGCTCCAGGTTTGTTCCTTTATCTCCTCAACTTGACTTTTCTCTAAATTCTTCGTTGGTCCCCTTTGGTCATCTAGATGAAAGGATACCTTTTATCCCAACATCTGGAGCTCTTTTTGACCAACAGATCTTTTAGCTAAGGAAGCATCTCGACCAAACTAATGTAAAAATTTCTCTTCGTATCTCTGGTTGTAGTGAGTTTGACTTCCTCACAGAAGTTGAACGAGAAGAAGCTCTTAAGGCCGAGGAAGAGTTGCGCATTCAAAGACAACAGACTGAAGACATCTTGAAGCTGGCCAAGCCTCTTGGAGTCAAATCTCTTGCCAAGGGAAAGTCGAAGAAGATGAACCCGGTCAAGGCCCAGGCTCAATTGCTCTCCCAAGCTGAACGAGAACACCAGAGAGCACTGATGCTGAAGGATCGCGACCAGAGATGGAATGAAGAGCGCATGAAGAAATAGATTAAGTCCCCATTGGATTTCAAACGTATCCATCAATGGATGGATGAAAGATTGTAGAATTCTCATCTCCATGGTCATCACCAGAGACAACCTTGAAGTTGTCATTGAGTACCCTTCGTATCTCGGGTAGTATGGCTACGACAAATGGCTAGAAATTCTCTAAGCCATCCAGCGATAAAAGTCCAGGCATGAAAAATTATTAAAGACATACTGAATGATCTTATCAAGAAGGTGTCCAGGTATGTCGATATTCCTCCAGTGCCAAAGTTGCTGCCCAAAAGAAGAAGAAATCCTTCAGATCCTAATGATGGACCTACTCTAAGGAACGAACATGAAACTGACTTATCTTTAGAGGAAATCATAAAGGACTCAAAGAAGCCAGATATCTCTATGCTGACCTTGACTCTACCAGTAAAGGGTCCTTATATACCCAACACTGTGCATTTCAAGCCTGAGTATGGATTAATATTCATTGATTATGACGGTGAATACAACTTCCAGCAAGTATCTAAGTTTCGTATATGTCCAATAGACCACCTTGAATATCTCAGATCTTGGTTGGACAACTACCTACCTGGTGAGACGATGGACAGCAGGATCAGAAAGAAGTATCGACGTCGAAAGAAGCTAGGAGAAGAAGTACCAGGGTACATCAACTTCAGCGACCTAGAATAGTTAAACTTTCTATCTTGTAATCTTGCATTCTTTTCTTTACTTTCAGTGTACAATCTATATGTAATAGGTCTACAATCATTGATGTAACACTTGTACTTTTCCAATGAATAATATAAGTATTTCTTCAGTGTCACTGAAAAAGATCCTAGAAAAGAGTAATAGGAACACGTATCTATGAGTTCCAATTTACTATTCCATTCACTGACAACTTTCAGTCAGTGGATACGCTTTTAGTTTCAGTTATCATACTTGTATTTGTTTTCCTTAAACTTGTAATCCTTTATAACTTAAGTAAACTTTATGAGAAAACTGTATCACTGAAAAAGATCCCAAAATAGTTAAAAGGGACTTGTATTTTACTTATATCTTTTCCCTACTATTATAACTTAGGACTTGTATTATAACTTATATCTTTCTGTTATTCAGTTTCAATGATCTTCATTGAGGCTGTTCAGTGATCACTGAACATGTATTGTAACTCCTTCAGAGACTGTTATACTTCAAGAAGACAAAACTCACACCATAAATCCTTCAACAATGTCAAAGATAGAAACTGAAGATTAGATACCAGTGCGTTCGTGATCTGAAACGGTATTCAGTCATTACAAGCTCGTCTAATAATGTGTGAAGTTTGCACCAGTTTTAGCGAATGCTGAAGAGACCCTCCAACGTCATCCCAGCATTCAAAGATCAAATGAGGCTTGCCTTATTGTTTTTGTCTTTTCCTCCTTCATCAAAATGACAAACCCATACCTTTTCAAGAGTATAGTATAATACGGAGCCACTCTATTGACTCTATAGTGCTTACCTACTTTATGAAAAGAGGACTACTCGTATAAAGCCAAAAGGGCTATTTACTGTAGCAAAGGACAAGCTTTCGTCCAAAAGCTTGACACGTACTTTGTACCTTCTGAATTGCATTAAATGCAATGGGTATAAATAGTTGAGTGCTCTCTTCTCAGTTATCACTTCTTCATCTCTAAGAAACTTACACAAGAAGATACTTCCCTCTCTCTACTCTCATCTTAAGAGAAAGAACCCCTTAGAGCAAGTGAAGAGCATTTGCATTTCTTATCTTTATTTCTTTGTAGCAAATCTTTTCTCTTTGTTTTTTTGTAATTGCGTGTAGGGGTGAGTATAGGCGGGTACCCGCCCTATTTGACTGGAACTGGAACCGGCGGTTCTTGAGATATTGGAACCGGAAACGGTTAGAGCGGTTCTTGAATTTTTGGAATCGGAACCGCCGGGAACCGGTTCTGGTTCCGGGTATCCACTTCCTAAAATATTAAAATTTTGTTATTTATAAATAAAAAATAAAACATTGCCAAAATACTAAATAAATAAACAAGAATACAAATTATACGGAATAATAGTTACAAATATTGTTTAACAATTACAAACCATAATAGACTAATAGTAAATGTTGAAAGACGGTCCGTGAGAGGCCTCAGGCCTGAGAGTATGAGTCGATGAGGCGCAGAGGCGGGACCAAAAATCTAATCTAGAGTTCTAAGTTCTTGACCTAATTTAAATTTAGTATTAAAAAACATTATTATTTTTTTAATTGAAAAATATCGGGTACCCACCAATTCCAGTTCAGGGTACCCGTCGGTTCCGGTACCCGGTCCCGGAACCGGTCCTGGCTGGTAACGGTTCCGAAAAATTGAGAAACATAACCATTCTCAATCGGTTCCGTATTTTAGGAATCGGAACCGGAACCACTCATATCGGTTCCGTTCTGGAAACCGGCAGTTTCAAGGTAGTTCTGGTTCAGCAAGTGGGTACCCGGTTTCGATGCTCACCCCTAATTGCGTGAACCTTAGATTGTTTAGATAGGTTATTTACCTTATCTTTTTCACAAATAATCTGTAAAATTTGCATTGACCTTTCTTTATCAATAAATAATTTTAAAAGTGAAAGTTTTTGTGTTTATATTCATTCCCCCCCCCCCCTTCTACCAACTAATTACTTATAACTCTTGTAAATCTAGTTGGGACCAACAAAGACAAAGTTTTTTCTTACAAGAACTAGAAGATCCCTTCAACAACTTCTTCTTACTTCTATTTAGTTTAGGTGATGCATCTTCAACAATCTCCTATAAGATAACTTTCCCAGAGGTAGGTGAGCTAAAGTATGTTTTAAGGTTTGTCCTCCAATGTTCAAGAAATACATCAGCAAGTTTACACTGAAGAAAATATTTTGAAAAGTTCAACACATCTTGGTCATTGCCTAAAGGCCTGAGACCATAATCTAAATCGAAATCTAGAATTCTAAAGTGATAATACATAGGCACAGGGTCATTGTAACCTATTTCACAAAGCATTGCATGTAGCTCATGGATAGAAAACTCATCATTACATTAAATCTATATATTGGGTTTTACCATTTACGTACAGCCTTCCAGGTTTCCTTGTGAACACTCCTACTTGATGTATCTTCAACAAGATATGGATATGATAAATATTTGTAATTTACATTTGAAGTCATTTACATTTGAAATAGGCAAGTAATAAAAAAACTAACTTAGACAAATAATCAAATGGTGAGGGGAATCCATATATTTGTGCATAAGGTATATTTTTGGATAATCGATATCATCTATGCTAGCTCAGATTTGCTCTTGAGTTTGAACCATATTCTTGAATCACAAAACTTTTCAGGGTTTGTTCAATTGTTTGAAAATGAAGATGAGTGATGGTTGGTGATGATGATTATTGATTAGAAACGATGCTTGGGAAATCATTTTAATAAAAAAAGAGGGAAATGGTAGAAATACAAAAGTTCCCCTCGCGTGAGGGGCACATGGCAGCCCTAATGGTAACATATTGGACACATGGCAGCCTTAATGGTAACATATTGGACGACGTCAATGAGAGGGACCAATTTAGGCTAAAAACACAATTTTTGGACTACCAATGTACTTTTACCTTTCGAGGGACGAAAACCAAAAAGGAGGCATTCATGAGGGACCAAATGTGTAATTCATTCTGAATAAAATTCAAAAGGGTTTTGTCTCTTTATCTATAATAAACCCTCTAATAAAATTACAATATTTAAACTAGAAAAATGGTGATTATTTTGATGCATCAACATCAATGTTCTTCGGCTTTCAAGGACCAGAGGCGAAGTCCTCTAATGCCACATTTTCCTTCCATTTTGCAAGTTGGTTGTATCTATGAACACTACCTTGAATACCTTCCACCTTTGTAGTTTCTCCGTTAAAAAACATATTGCACGACATAGAGTTCCCACAAATGCATAAATGTCGTAGAAGCTTAGATGCTTGCACGTATGCTTTATCGGCTGTCAATATTCAGGTACATCCAAACCACGTGCACACTATTTGGCAACTGGATTAATGAAGGTTTAGATCGGCCCTCCAACAACATTGTTAACAAGGCACCATGGACTTATTTCATCTTAGTCATTTTATTTATTGATTTACCTTAGTTTTGTTATTGTAATACATTAATAGGTTTTTGTTGTCGAGGGGATTCCAAAATGCACGATAAGAAACGGGGTTTCATCAAGACCTTGGCAAGCAAGACTCCAAAAATTTCGACAATATCATAGCCTGTAGCCGGAAGACGGTGTTCCTTGATAAGGTTAAAATTAAAGTTTTGTTTAATGCTCATTTCAATTTTGTGTTGGTTCAAAATTCTTATTTTTAGGTTACAATAGATTTTTAAATCCAATTAAATATCAAACGGTATACATGTAACTTTTTTTAGAGTGCTCTTGATTATATTTTTGTTCATTTGGGCGATTTTTTTGGTGTATTTTGTATTTTTTTTAGTAAATTATGTTTTCCGTCCCTTTGGTTTGTTAAAAGTTATGGATTTCATCCTTGCGGTTTTGAAATTTTCTATTTTCGTTCCTATGATATCAATTTATGTTTTTGTCCCTAAGTCAAACCACTACTTTTAAGTACTAGAAAGATACTCGCACAATGCAGCGAGATACATTTTAATTTATTATTTTGTTTTATTCTTTGTCTCCGCCGATATAATATGATTTTATATGGTTTTGAAAAAATAAAAATGTTTTTATTTTTGAATAAAGTATAAATTTAAATATATCATAAAACTTTGAAAAAAGTATATCGATATTAGTATCAAATTAACTATTTAAAAATTCCCGTTTTTTATATTTAATATTGTTTATCTACAGTTAATCAAACAAATTAAAAAATAGAGTTTTAATAAGTTGTATCTATGTATATTTTACTTGTAATCTTGAATTTTAAGTAATATGCATTAATAAACAGTACTTCATGCATAAAAATGGTTTTTAAGAGTTTGTGTCAAAAGTCTTATAATATATTAGAAGGGTACTCGTGCAATACAGCGAGATAAATCTTCATTTTAGTGTTTAGTTTTTATTCTGTCTCTATCGATATAGTACGATTTTATGTGATTTTGAGAAATCGATAACGTTTTTATTTTTGGATGAAATTTAAATTTGAAGATAGCATAAAAATTTGAAAGAAATAAATCGATATTAATATCAAATTTATAATATTCGGATTCCATTAACTCTTACAAATTGAGTTAAATGAATTTTTGGAAGAATTGTGTATAACATATTTGTATTCTATGTTTAACCAACTTATACCTCAGACGAGTTTTATGTCAAAAATTGAGTTTAAACCTATATTGACATAAAATTAAAAATCTAGACTTGAATGGTTAAAACTCTCAATTTTTTGATTTTAAACCTATATTGAGAGTTTTAACCATTCAAGTCTAGATTTTTAATTTTATGTTAATATAGGTTTAATAATTAAATAAAAAAGAAAAAAATATATATATATACATACATGAAAGAGGACGGTTTCATCACCGACTCTTTTCTCTCAATTCTAGCTCTCTCTAAAACTCTCATATTCTTTATAAATTTCACGTTAAGTTATTAAAGGAATGGAGGTAACGAATATATATTCAGAATCCATTTTCACAACCCTTCTTAAAGGTATAAATTTTATTATTTTTTATTATGGTGTTTACGTCAGGGTTCTTGAGACCGGTTTATAAATTAAGTTTATGTCTAAGTTTACGGATTGATATTGTTAAAATTATGATATATTTCATGTTTAGAATGCTAGGATTGGTTAAATTGATATAGAAATTAAAAGGGTATATTATAGTTTCAATATAGTTAGATTGTGTGTATATGTTTAACCGTACACCAATTATTCGGTTAAATATCGAAAAGAGTAAAAATGCATGATTAAGCTTAGGTTAGCGACCATTGGACTTGTTTTACTGTTTAGTATCTTTAGTATGTTTATAACATGTAAATGTAGCGAATCATAGAAGTTGGATCATAAAAGTTAGTCAGGAATTGCGGAATCGAATTTTACCGACAATGCAACTTCCGTACTTTGACAGTGTATAACTCACAAAACGTAAGTCATAATACACTCGTATTTTGCAGTTACAAAGATCTTACTGTATACTACAACTTTCATGAAGGGTCGAAAATCCAGTTATGACTCTAAGTGGCTCGAAACAGTGTGTTTTCAGGGCTGTTTACACTATATTCGGGATTAATTTACAGTTTTATAAAATTCATATAAAATAGATGGATGATCCAAATGAGATGATTTTAAAACCAATAGATTCGTATATTACCAACCTACAACTTTCATTTAGACAATATAATCTGAATTGGTTTCTAAGTAGGTAAAAATGCTTAGAAATAAGAGGGACGGAAGCGGTTGGATCGAAAGAGAATAAGACTAAGTTTTACGTTTGAGTTTTCAATTTGTATATGGCTGTCCTTCTTGAAGTATACGTTGTTTAAGTACATTAATACCTAAGTAATTTTATTAGAATAATTATGTTACGATTTTTATGCTTTGTAAATAGTAATCCGTTTATGCATTCGTTAGGCACGCGGACAAATCAAACTTGATCATGCGTTAATTGTCAAATTCGGTTAAGGTACGGATTTCATATCTCACTTGACATGGGGATAGCCATTTGTATAAGGCTTCCTAATCCGAATATATTGGTTCAAAATTCTCATTGTGCTTATCAATTGTTATTGAACTTTTGTTTTCTTTCGAAATATGATGTATATTCTTATTTGGAACATGGATCATTTTGATCACTTGACTTGTTTGATTGCTTCATTTGTAAAATATTTTACTATAGACTCAATAATCAGAGCACCGGGTATTGAGATGTTTCCATGGTGGCTAAAACGATCATGACGTTCTCATTTTTATAGTCCTTAAAGGTGGACTTGATTATGTACCGGTCGAATAAAGGGTGTATGAATCGATCCTAGGAACCGCTATCGGATAATAAATTGTGGTCGTGGTTAAATCCACGGAGAGGATTGTTGTGTTGTGTTCACACCCCTTTCCTCACTCATGCCTGAATGGACTGATCATCCTTTGGGATCAATGTAATAGTCTGGTTATTATTTTGGTTATATATATATATATATATATATATTTAATTAATTAAATATATATATATATATATATGATATATGTATGTATGTGATTTGTGTGTGTGTGAGCATTTAAAAAAAGAAAAGAAGGGGAGAGGGTCGGCTATTAAACCGCCTCTCAATTTCCTTGTGGTTATGTGTAAATAGAAATTGTGAAGAGAAAACACACACAACACACTTTCCATATTTAGAAATTCTCTTTCAAAGGATATTTGAAGAATCTGCACAGGAAGAAGAAGAAAAAGGTTTCAACAGCTTTGATTCTCAATTTGTAAAGGTGAGTGTATTAAAAGCTTTGAATATGAATTGCTTTCATACAAATTGAAAAACATTTAGATCTGATTATTATGAGTTTGGATGCATTTTATGATGATTCTTGTGTAAACCGGCTAAGTGGTGTCCGGATTGAAATCCGGATATTTAAACCGGATGTGCTTTGTCCGGATATCTCTTAAACCGGACAAGAAGTGAAAGGATTATGTTGTAAACCGACCAAGAGGTGACCGGATATCTTTTAAACCGGTCAAGAGTTGTACGGTGTGTTGACCGGATTATATTAAACCGCTCAAAGGTAAAAATGTGTATTGATCGGTTTCATCTAAACCGGATGACAAAGAGAATGATATGGTGTCCGGATTCTTAAACCGGACAAGGATATTATATTTTCAAAGTGTTGTTTTGAGCGGATTACTAAACCGGACAAGGTTGAATTATTTTCTAAGTGTTTGTYCGGATTTGTAATCCGGATGGAAAGGAAAGAGTTTTAAAAGGTATTGACCGGACATCTAATCCGGATGGTTATGACCGGACTTCAAGTCCGGATAAAAAGAGATGTTTTTGAAAGAATGTTTTTGGAATGATATGAGCAGTATAAACTGCGTGTGAGATGGCGGTGTAACCGCRAGAGTGATATGAGCAGTRTAAACTGCGTGTGAGATGGCGGTGTAACCGCGAGAGTGATATGGGCGGTGTAACCGCGAGAGTGATATGAGCAGTATAAACTGCGTGTGAGATGGCGGTATAACCACGAGAGTGATATGAGCAGTGTAAACTGCGTGTGAGATGGCGGTGTAACCGCGAGAGTGATATGGGC
>NC_037543.1:13011590-13023963 GCF_001531365.2 Cynara cardunculus var. scolymus
ATACATTTTGATAGTTCATGTTTTGTAATGATACTATTTTAGTATTATGAGAATGATGATATGAATTATATGTATTTGAGATGTGAGGGTTGTTACAATCAACGCGTCCTCGTGATACGGTTTGGTCTTCGTACCCTTGACATGCTTTCGGGGCATTTTGACTTTCTTTTGAATTATCACTTAGCGAAATTGTTTTTGAACTTGTTATCTCATATTCATTGTTTAATTATATTGTTATCCGTTCACTGAGCATTAAGCTCAACCGAGATTTTCTTGTCCTCGGCAGGTACATGACTTAGCAGAGATTTTGGGATGAGAGCTACGGAGATGACAATATTGAAGATAACTATTACATCATACTTTTGCTAACTTTTGATGACTAATATAGATATATTGGTATTTCGAGACCGTATTTTGAGACACGTTATCTCTGTCTGTCATTATGTAATTATTTTTTGGTAAATTTTATTAGTTGTTCTGTTTTATATAATGAGTTTGTTTTTTTTAAACCATTTGTGGCATCTCCCGTCTTTAACCACGCGGAACGGGGGTGTTACAAAATTAATTATATAATAGTTTGTGTAACTTATTTAATTCAATTTTTTATTTTAATTTAATTTAGATTTAATAACAAAGTAATTTATTTTTGGGTTAATAATATAATTTTTATAAAAATAATAATTAAACGTCCTGTTAGAACTTAATAATTATCTTAATTATATTTTAGATTTTACATATTTAAAATGGATGTTTATCCTGTATTTGAATATGTTTAATAGCAGTTAGTTACACGAATTTTAAAATGAGCTTTAATAAGTTGTATTTACGTAAAATTACTTGTAAACTTGAATTTTAAGTATTATGTATTAATAAACAATGTTTCATACATAAAAAATAATTTTTAAGAATTTCTGTCAAATGTTTTATAATATAATATAGATTATAGACGAAGGACTAAAATAAAAATGAATTATAAACTATAAAAATAAAAAAAATTAATAAACTTTAAATTATAAAGACTAAAAAAATGATGAATTATAAACTATAAAGATGAATACTAAAATTTTAAAATTACAGGGACAAGATTAGAAATTTTCAACAAGCCAGAAAAACTAAAAACATAATTTACTCTAATTTTTTAATTTTCTTTTACATTTTTATGTTTATTGTAATACTTAACAAAATTAAAATAAAAAGTTGAAAAATATTTCTTTTTCCATATCGATATATATATATATATATATATATATATATTAAATAAAAAAAATAAAAAAAATTAAATAATAAAAATAAAAAATGTAATAAATTATAAAATTATAGGGATGAAAATCGTAATTTTTAAAATTATAAGAATGAAAAAGTGAAAATTTCAACAAAACCACATGGACTATAAACGTATTTACTCTTTCTTTTTTCCATTGGCACCAATCTGTTGCTACAAAACCGTCCGAAATGGAGGAACACCGGCACGACGGCGTGCAAGAGGAGAAACCGTCGTTGCTTGAAATGTCAACCTTCCAACTGAAACACTGCATAGAATCCTTGTTAAGATTCACCCTTGCTTTATCCATTGAAGAATCCATTGATATTGGTTTGTCGAAGGAATTCTGCTCCAATCTCCTCGAGGAGGACGAAGAAGATCGAACCTACAGTCACACCTACCCCTCTTCAACTTCATCTACAGGTTAACACCTCAAACTTGTTCCACCAATTCAATAAATTTGATTTCGCTTCTATTATCCTCCAATTACAATTGTAATCCTTCTAATAAAACAACTAAATTGCCAAAATTCCTTTGATTCAAATACTCTCCGTCTCAAAAGAAGTCCATATTTGGTCCATGAGTGTTTGTTAGGGCTTGAATGCAGAATTTGGCGGGGATCAATTGGCGTTTCTGATATTCATGTGTCTTCAGTACCAAGCTAGTTACTTTGGATGTGATGAAAACATCAACTACTTCGTTAAACTGTAAAATGATGGAATAAAAACAACTTCCGGTTTGGTTTGATGGGATGTTTTTAAGGGATTTGGATTTCGTGGATTGAATTGGAATTGGAATGATTTGGAATGTTTGGTGGGAAGGATTTGGAATGAATTGAATTCCACTCTTTTATAAATCTTGTTTGGTTTGTAGGGTTTGGAATAGAATTTTTTTTTGTAAATATTTGTTTATTTGAAGGTGATGGAAAGCAAGAGTCATGCTTTTAATCCTCCAAGTTACCAACAAATGAACTATGAGAGATTAGGGCAGATTCGATGAAAGAGGGGGGGTAGAGATGCGACGGGAACAATTGAAATCCATGGGATTTGGATTTGAAATGAGAGCCATCTTCAAGGAATTTCTAAATCGGTCGGTTGAGGGATTTCATTGAAATCCCCAATATTTCAAATCTAAACTTTCTTTCAAACCAAACACAAGATTGGAATGGAATTTAATTCCAAATCCTACCAGATCCCGCAAAACATATGGGTCCTTAGAGTTGCAAAACCAAAAGTATTCATGTTTCCAACTTTGAATTTGGAAGATACTAGGTTAAATTTGTGTAATAAAATGCAAACTCTTCTTTTTGTCCTAGGTAAAACTAGAGTACTAGGGAGAACGTAGGTAAACAATGGGACTGGGATTGGTGGACTTGTGATAAATTTCAAACCAGAGTAGGTAACTATTTGTGGAATGAACTAATTGGTCTTCTGGTTCCAAAATGAAACTATTATTGCATCTAACATCACAAAATGTAAAAAGTTGCAATCGGCTGTATTGTTGATATTGGTCTACTTTCATGTAATTCAATTTTTATGCAACTTGTTAGTTGTGACATCTATAGACTATAAATACAATCTGATAATTGGATTCCTAAAGTTTGACATTTACATGTTGGTTTGGATTGTTGTATGCTAACCCTGGTTTACCTCTTAGGCAGCCATGAAGTTTGCCTGAATGGTCGGACCAAATCCTCAACGAAACAATACAACGTCCTTTGTGTATAGAAGTGTAACACTATATTTAAGAGACTACATGTTAGTGTTTATATTTGATTTAATTAATGGTTTTTACTAAAATTTTATACATCAACATTGTAATTTTATCAATATTTATAAGTCAAATAACAAATTTTAAGAATGTCATAAAAAAGGTTGTTGGTCAATTATCATTATTTCATTCAATTCCGAAACTACATTCTGCCAACCAAACAAACATATTCCAATTCCTTGGACGGATTCCAATCTATCAGAAAACATTTTGGGAATCAAACGCCACCCAAGTGTTTTGTGGTCTATGCTCGAGTTATTTTGAACAGAATGCATACTGCATTGTGCATTAGTTAGTGTGGATTACAATCAGAAGTTTGATATTGATTATTGATCTTTTTGAAGGTGTTCCTCCATATCCCTTATACAAGCACTTGGCATCAGCTTTGTGCAAGTCGATACCCGCTGGACGCATTCATCCAATGTCTGCCGATATGTCATTGATCCATGAAGACTCTTCTTCAAAACAGCAAAAATGCGAGTGGAACAAAATCATTCAGGAAAAAGGATCTGACCTAATAAAAGTAAGTTTTAATGTGTAATTTCTTTCAATTTCTGTAGTGGGTCACAATTAGTTTTTGACACTCGTCTTTCTTTTTTGGGTTAAAATTGTAAATCACCACCAGATGCTGGAGACTGTACAGTTTGAACTTCATGTTCAGGAGCCTTTTTTCTCCCAGCTCAAAGGTCGTTGCAGAACTCTTGGGTCTGTTTGTTACCACATACTCAGTTCAGTAAAAAACTTATTTCTCTAGCTATTACCACACTTGCAGATGGGCAGAAAACAATTGAAGGAAGGTGTGCTGATGGTGACTACAACCGGTATGATACGTGGCAAAAGTTATTAGTGTACACAAGTGTAGTTATTATTTATATGAACTACTTTGCAATTAAATATGTTGTCCTCTTTCTGCACGTGATATAGTTACACTTTGTGACAGAAAACAGTATCAAGGTGTAATACCGTTTGTTTCTGCAATCTTTTAAAGGACCAAGTTTGTGATAATTTAGTGGCAAGTAAAGCATCAGAAAGTCTTTTCTGGCTTAACAACTTGAAATAAATGATTTAAACTCTAGTTTCAGCTGTTTTCTAGAATACAAAATTGAAACGTGACCTTGCATAAACTGAGATCCAATACCAACCGAAAGAATCGAGACTGCAACTGTTGCCTGAAAATGATGCTGCCAGGAAACTAGGATGTTTCTTGACTGTCATAGATCCAAATCAAGGCCAATGTAGAGTTGCAGGAGCAGATTCAAAGAGGGTGCTGAGCAAGATGGCCAGAAAAGAAAACCTGGAAGCAACTGGGATGACTTCAGAAGCCCTCGATTTTAAAAGATACTGATTGAGAAACTGGAGCCGGATGCAGGTTGCTGAATAACCTGTGGCCAAAGATAGTTGAAGAGATATTAGGCTATAGTGACCATCTAGACCACTGGCAGGAGGCTTGGTTTTGAAAACTGAAGGTAGGCTTGAATAGCAAGTCTGAGGGACATGGAGAGAAAAGAGATCTTGTTCGGTCCTCAGAAAGTTACTTTTGCTATTTAGAAGTATTATTGAATATTAATAGTTAGCTGTTCTATAATGGTCTAGCATCTGATAACTATGGCCCACGGGCAATATCAATCATGAAATTTATTTGGGATTAAAGATTTGAGCATAATAATTTTTGTGCTTTGTGTATATGCAGTTATTTTAAGGCCCCATGCTCTCGGTTTCTCATATGTTACACCTTGCATTAGTGACTGTATTTTCTATTCGTGTGTAACAAAGCTCAAAATCAAGAAATGTGTTATTGGATTAATAACCCTTTATCCATTCTTGCTTCTCATTCCCTGATGGTTTTTAGTTGTCAGTATTGAATCAGGATCTTCGATTCTCTTCAACAAATGTTTGTTGCTTCAAGTTCAGGTGTGTCCCCTGCAGTCTGTCTACACTTCCTCCGGTATCAGTTGCTCATTATTATTTTATATAAAATTACAGGATGTTCACAGGTATGCTTCATTTTCTGACATGCTAGCTGCCGAGGATCTTGCTAACGTTCTACCAGGTGTAGAAACCGTCAAAGAAGGTGACGATCTATTATCTATCAAGGATTTATATTGTCTATGAAAGTTTCATTACTCAAGGTGCATCCCCTCATAGTGTCGATTATCCTAGCCATTAATAAGTTAAGTAATGAAATCAGGAAGCACCCTTCTTCTGTATGCCCATTGGGCCCCAGAGGCGGACCCAGAAATTTCAAATGGTGGCACCACTTAACCATAAGAAAAAAAGCTAGTGATTTTTTTTTTTTACAAATTCATTTTAGAACCGTTGGTTGGCTTGTTGCATTTGCAAAGAAAGGCTTGGGTTCAATCTCTGTCACAGCTGCTTTCCTCCAATTATTTTTGAAAAACAAAAGCTATAAAAACCCAAAATTAAAAGCTGAAAAACATGAAATGTGCTATAAATGGGATTTGAACCTGCACCCCTTCAACGACGAAACTAAAGCCAGAGCCTTAAACCAACTCAACCATCACAATCTTTTGTCAAAAACTTTGTTTTGAAGAAATATAGGGGCACACCATCAAAAATACAGTTTCACTTTTAAGGACCGAATTTTTTCTCCATTAAAAAGGAACAATCTTACGGTGGCATGGGCCACCTAAAGGGCCTTGATAGGTCCGCCCCTGCCATTGGCTGCAGCTTCAGCAGTTGTTAAAAAAGTAGTTTCAAGATTAATGATTTGCTTAATCTTGTGAGGACTGCAACCAGAAATGTGTATCAAGCAGGCCCCCTTTATTTTCTCACAAAAAAATCAATTTTTTTTGTTAGTCTATTATGGGTTACTGTTATTGATGGCGTTTTGTTCTCGTTTTTAACTTTAACAGATTTAAAACATTATTTAATTTCTGTACTGCTTTGTATGAACTAATAGTTAGATCTATAGCAGCCAAATATGTTGAATTGCAGTCGGAGACAATCAAAATAATGGCCACGTAATTTCAGGGACACAAATTTATAGAAGGTTTTACTCAGAAGAGAAGGAAAGATCAAAAGGTGTTCTGGCAATACTTCTTACGGAACCTGCATTACAGCCTTATGATCATTTGGGGGCCATTCTTTCGGTTAGTTGCCTGAAATATTATGATTTTCATTCATACACAGCCCTCTTGTTGTGGTCATTTCACAGCCATTCTTTCCAGGGCACAATGTAATAAACAAAAGCCAGTCTTTCGTATTTGATCAACCAATACCAGATGGAGAATAGTCAGTAATAGAAGTGTTATTGCAAATCGAAAAGGAAGTTTAGTAAATACGTACAATAGAGAAGAATCACTCGTGATCAGAGTAAACTTGCTCACTAAAGAAAACCAAACGAAGCAAACAAACTCAATATATCCCACCCCCAGAGGTGGGGTCTGGGAGGGGTAAGATGTACGGAGACCTGATCTCAACTGAAAAGAGTGGAGCGGTTGTTCGCAGGTACACCAGAAATATAAGCAAGAGAATGGAAAATACCCACCCCTAGTCCAATTCAAGCCTATTTCTAATCCACTACCTCTCTAGCTCCTTCCACTCGACTATGCTAGCTATTGCTCCTCATCCCTAGTCCGCCACCCTAATTGTGCATCTCCAAGGGCTCCGAACTAAGGCCATGCCCATAGAAATACCTAAAGCCACCATGTCCATAGAAATACCTAAAGCCGCCATGTCCATAGAAATACCTAAAGCTGCCATGTCCAACCTAAGTTGCTCACTAAAGAAGAACTTATGAAATAGAATGAAGTGAGTTACTTGTCAATAAGAAATAGACATCGACTTACTTTGTGAGAACAGAAACATTGACAAAGTGATCTGGGAGCAAACCCATAGGATGTCTTGTATAGGATAAATGATTTGCATCGGATAAGCATTTGTTACAGTCGCAAAATTACGGGCTTTTAGTTTTCATTGTCTGACTGACCTTCAGCTAAGAAAATGCCATTGTCCTATGGCTACCTAAACTTGGCACTGAACTAACTGAAAAAAATAGCAATTAGTTGTTCTTTTTTATGTTTAAGGCGTAAGAGAACTTGTCCAGTCCAGTCCTGTCCTAGTCGTACTAAAGACTAAACAAATAACGAGTCCAGTTCGGTCAAGACAGTCTAGTCCGGTTCACACACCAAACGCACCCTTGATGTCGTATACAGTTTCTAGCAACTTCCATAATAATTTATGATAATATATGACTCCATGCTGCATATTGCCATATGGATCTTCCCCATTGATCTTATTCTCATTGTAAGCTATGCTTTCCTTTTTCTGCGATTTGACTAGAGTAAGTGGCTTCATATTCTGTTAATGGCCGGTATTGTGTAATTTCTACATTTTGGCGTAGGCACTGCATTATGATGGCGTTCAGAGGCTTCTTGGTATTGCACACACCATAGGAACAATTCCTGATGCACTTCCACTGCCGAGATCAACGCTACTCCATTCTTTTTCACTGCCACATAATCCAGATGTAGGATGAGAACTGGTCATGGCTTTTCATACGTGCTGTATGTTGTATTTGAATTATTTCGTTGTGATTTTTTGAAAAGAATATAACTGCACAGTTTTCCAATGAAATTTATGGAGACTTGTTAATATACATATCATATGATCATTCACGGATTGAGTTAATCATATTTCTATGTTTGTTTATATGTGGTCTATATTTGTGCTTTATAGATATGTTTCTTATTCTTCTTTTGGAAGCCGGTGGTCTTCTCAAAAACGACCTCTTTGTCTCTTGGGATAGAGGTAAGGTCTGCGTACACCCCCCTCCCCCGGGTGCGGCAGGCGGGGCGGCACTACCTCTGGGTGGGATATAATGGGTTTGTTTGGTTTACATTTGTATATTTCTTCAGGTAACTTGTGCATTTTAATTCATATTCATGTTATCCACTTGACTTGTGCTAAGTGACAACTTGATTTCCTCTTGGCTTGAGGTTAAAAGTTCGGTACTGAACATTGGAGCTAGGGCTTTGGCTAAGCATGTGAACAGGAGCAATGGAAAATTTTGGGGATCATTTGCCGGAAGTGGTTATGTATTCTTCTTTCTATTACACTATTCATGTTCTTTTTAAAATGCATTGCTTCTTTTAAACGGTCAACAATTTGATACGCCAATTTAAGATTCCTGAACTAGGTTATGAAGTGTCCACTAATAATATTGGGCCTAGAGGTGGTTTAGGACCGGTCCTAGCAGGCTGGACCGGACCTGATCAGACAAACCAGATAAACACCAGACCTGTCCAGACCATCAGTCCGTATCCTACCTGCCTTGGACTGGTCTGGATGTTTTTTGGACTGTTTGACCTGTCTGTTGACCAGATCAGACTTATTTGGACTGGTCCAGGCCTATCTCTAATTGGGCCAATGACCATTTGTGTTTTGGGAATCCATTACTGATCAGTTGCTTTTCTTCTTTTCATGGTGTTTTCAGAGCCTCAAAAGAATATGCTTGCTTTCAAAGTAATCAGCAACTTGATAGCCCATTGTTGCTGGCTAAATGTGCATATTGTTCCACCGCATGGGGCCATTTTTGAGATTCGGGTTCAGGATGGTTATGGTGCACGATGGTCCTTAAAGCCGACCAAGGTATGGATACGGTGCTTTCACAATTTGTTAATGTTTCCTTCTGATCAAGTAGCCATGGATAAGAGGGTTCGTGCCCGTGAAACAACTACTTGGCTAAAATGCAATGCTAAGCAGTGTTGGTGCATCCTCCCGGCGGCCCTTTCTGGAATGGATGGAGTAAATGGTCACTGTCTCTCATGTATTTACATGTGTTGTCCCGTGGTTTCTGCAAAAAGGGCATGACACCATCTTTTGTGTATTGTACTGGTCCCATGGCCATCATGTGGAGGTGAATCGCCTGTCCCAAGTGGCTGGTGCTTGGAGATTGGAGTCGAATCCTAGACCTTACTTGTTAGGCTAAAGCTGCAGAGGATCAAAGTTCTTTTGCGGTTGTTTTTGAGACCTTTGGCCCATCTAGTCTTTGAAGTCCCTGGAAAACACTTGTTCCACATGACTGAGCAAACTTTAGATGTTTCAGCCAACCAACGTGTCACCTAAGAAGTCAATAGCGTCTACACAGGAACGTTTCAATCTTTTTGGAGGCCCTGTTACATCTAAAGCTTCTGATTACACCGCAAAATAAGATAACAAAGATATATACATAATCACACAAATTGTAGGGGTGATGATGAAGCGCATTTGTCTTCTAATAGAAATTAGAGAGGCATTGAGGGGAGCTATAGTTTTACATTTAATATTGATGAAAGGCCCTAAACTATGTTAAATTGGGCCCCTAAACTTTGGGGGCACCGTTCAAAATCACACATTTAACATGCCAATGGACGTCCCTGCATCTACATAGTTTGAACTCGGACCCTATTAAACCTAGACCCTAAATCGTATCTATCAGGCCAACACCTTGGGGTTATATATATATATATATATATATATATAGATATATAATCATACATAATATAATTGTATGCTTTAAGATATGCATGTGTGTTAGCTGAAGAGTATTTCTGCATGCTTACAATTCTTTTTTTTTTTTTTTAACTTTATTTATGTTCCAATTATGATAGTAACATGATAAATTTTGCAGTTCATCGGATTTCTTGAACCGTACACGAAGGATGGTTATATGAAGGGATGGAAGCATTAAAACATCCATCGAAATCGGCAGTTGATGGTGATGGATGATCAATGAAGGGCGGCAACGTTCTGTTTAGCTGTTACAATCGTAAAAGCAAAAATCGACGAGGAGGTTTGTCATGTCTAATGAAGAACGGGAGTGAATGATCAGTTAGCTGATGTTATTATGTTTTTGGAGTGAGTTTCATAGGATTCTCCAAAACAAGTATTCTAATTCTATAGTGACGAACAATGCCGGTCATCCAAATAGGGACATCTATTTTGATTTTAAGGATTCAAAAATTTGCAACTTATTTTTTTATAATTATTATTTTTTTATAAACAAGAGTGTTATAATCAACTTCTTTAATTTTAACCACATCCGTTGGATGATCCCAATTTAACGGTTTGGTTGGGTTTTTCAAACTTTTTTCTTCCAAGGTTCTTTCTTTGACCCCCACTCCACCCCTATATATAGGCATGTTATTGTCATACATCCTTTTGATTTTTATGAATTTTCGTACTCGTATTTTGATCTTCTTGACATTTACAGTATTTGGATTCTTCAACTTATTTCAATATGAAGTTTCGGTATTCGTTTGATATTGCTATAATCATAAATGACAGTAATTTTATTGTTGTAATAAAAAGAGTCTCATAATAAAAACTTTATCTTTTCCGAATTTAAAAACGTTATTATAGTCTACGTAAATTGCTGAGTCCAAAAATACATGCATTGTATAACTTATAAACCCATATGAGTTATGAATTTAATAAAACGATATATTTAATATCAACTCAACCTTATAAATAAAACTTTATCGCTTTTCTAATATGAAAGTGTCGTAGTAAATCGTTGATCTCAAAGATATATTAGTTGCATTTAGAAAAGAAATCCAAACGATCACTTGAAATTGGTAAAACGATATATTTAATATAAAATCATTCCTATAAATAGAACTATATCGGGTTTTGCATCTGAAAATGTCATTGTGATAGTCATAAATACCTGATTTTGAAATATATTAGTCACATTTCATAAAAATCACACGATCTCTGAAATTTGTAAAATGATATACTAAAATGTCGAATCAATCCAATAAAACTTTATCAGTTTTCGAATCTAAAAGTGTTATCTTGATCATCACAAATGGCTGATTTTTAAATATATTAGTCACATTTCATAAGAATCTGTACGACAACTAATTGACGTAAAATGATAAAACCTATAAAATAGAAATCATAACAAAAAAAAAAAAAATGAAAAAACTTAAGGACACTACAGTAACCATTAATCTGACTAATATACAAATGTGCATACAAGAAGTTTGCAGATAGTTTTCTAGTACACATGTGCATAACATGCAGACATGCATAAAAGCCAGAAAACATCTTCAATTACTTGTGTGCATATACCTATGCATACCATACAGGTAAATAATTATTGGGGTGTTCCCCAGTTTTTTCATTTTTTAGGGGTTTTCTCTTGAACCTCTCTTTTTAATCCCTTTTTACGCTTCTTACCTTAACTCTTGTTCTCATCTGAACCCAATTCTAGAGCAAGGCCACTCCGCCACTTACAATACCCCGTCGTGTATTTAAGTCGTCTGCAAATGATTCTACCCGTCGCTTGATGAGAATTGTACTTCAAGGTTGCCCGTATGACTCGTCCATTGCACGGGCTTGGCCAACGTCACGTGCCATTGGGGCCGAGGCCCCTATTGCTGGTCGGCAAACAGGCGGACGCACACGTCGCTTCTAGCCCGGATTCTGACTTAGAGGCGTTCAGTCAGCAGGCGTGCAAATTACCCAATCCTGACACAATGAGGTAGCGACAATAAATAACAATACCAGGCTTAAACGAGTCTGGCAATTGGAATGAGTACAATATATATCCCTTATCGAGGTTCCATTGGAGGGCAAGTTTGGTTATCCTCATTCAAAGCACGGTTGGTTTCCCAATCTCGGCTAGCAACCAGATGTGCCTAGGACATGATGATGCGGGTCACGCATCGAGGTTCTCAATCTATCAATTCTTACTATGTCTAGACCGGGTGAGTTTTCCCGTGTTGAGTCAAATTAAGCCGCAAGCTCCACTCCTGGTGGTGACCTTCTATCAATTTCTTTAAGTTTCAGCCTTGCTACCATACTTCTCTTGGAACCCAAAAACTTTGATTTTCCGTAAGGTGCCAGCGAAATCTTAAAAACAACATTTGCTGATCCCTGGTCGGCATCATTATGATTGAGATTAGGATGATATCTAATCGTCTTCTAGCCCCCAATTTTCGTTCTTGATTAATAAAAAACATCATTGGCAAATGTGATATATATATATATATATACATATAATTCTTGCCCCCATTTTTCATTCTTGATTAATAAAAACATCATTGGCAAATGCGATATATATATACACACATGATTATGCATATTGAGGGGGTTCACACGAGAATATGATCTAAATAAGAAAGATAGGCCAAATCACATATGATTACGGAACACGATTATATATATATATATATATATATATATATATATATATAGGGGAGCGATCAAATGCAAACCACTCAATTTGTACAAACCGTGCAAACCGCATTCAACCAATCATAATTTTTCATTTTGTTCATTTTTTTGTAATTATGAGAGGTTGATTAATCATTTTTATTGTGGAAGGTGTTAATC
>NC_037543.1:13024213-13030181 GCF_001531365.2 Cynara cardunculus var. scolymus
TATATATATATATATATATATATATATATATATGATTATGCATATTGAGGGGGGGTTCAAACGAGAATATGATCTAACTAAGAAAGCACGAGATAGGCCAAATCACTTGTGATTACGGAACACGATCAATGCAAAGGATGTGCAGATGACTTGGCCCGCACCTAGGTCGTGGCTAAGGTTGAAACAAACGGTTGTTGGTATGAATGATTTTAGTGTAAAATCACATGTGATTTGGATGTTCTCATGTTTTCTTATATGGCCACTATTTTCGTTTGAAGCCGACCATGTATATATATATATATATATATGACGATAATAATGAGAACCACAAAAATGTTACAGATATGTGAAAACCGATATAAAAATATTTTTTTACATTATGTTTTTGATCAAAAGTTATGATTTTAACATATTGTTTCACATATGTTTGTGTTTACCTAATAAAAAAACTTGCATGTGAATTCTTTTTTGATTCACTTAGTGAAATGAAAAATACACATAAAAAATATGCATATGGTGGCAACAAATATATGTGAAACAATCACATTATGAAACAAATATATGTGAAACAATATCTGAAATCCTAGCATTTGAAGAAAAAAATTCATGTAAAAATTTATTTTAAAATCGATTCTCACGAGGTTTGTAATATTTTTTGGTTCTCATTTGATTAACCCCTATGTATAATTTATAATCTTTTTATTAGTATTATATATATATATATATATATATATATAGGTTGGTTCAAATACTAACGTATTTTTTTGTGTTAACTACGCTAACCAACATCAACCAATCATGTTCCATCTTTTAGTTAGGTTCAAATGTAACTCACATATTAAGTGTAAGGGTATTTAGGTAATTTGTCATTTTTATGTAACTCCCCAATATTTTAATTGGGAGTTACAAATTATAAAATATCACTAATTGATCTTCATGTAATAATGACATGAAGTTTCACATTTGTTCATCTTACTGATTTTTACATTTCATTTTTTTCTACAATGGTTTTAATATTGTAAATTTCAAAAAAGTCATTTCTGTAAAGATTCCGTTATAGTCCGAGTAATATGAATAATCATAGAGTAAAACAGATCGACGACAATGAGAATGAAAAAGCTAAAAGCGTCTACGAATACATTCGGAATTYGAATTCCGAAAGTGAAGAAAATGATCAAACCGTTCATGCACATGTTCACTCAAACGTCGACATATGTGTTCAATTGGTTCACACAATATGTCCATTTGGTTCACACACATGTTTCAATTGTTCATTAGATTCACACATTGTTTTGATGAAGATTATGAACCTAATTTTTCAATTGTTCATTAGGTTCACACACATGTTTCAATCTTATCTGGATGYCGWCGCCTGGTAATCCTTCCAAATCCTCCATTGTTTTGATGAAGATTATGAACMTAWTTTTTAGCTACTGATTTAAGATATTGATCGATGAGATTGACGGTTTCTTTATTGGTTGAAAGTTACAGAATAGGTTGACAAATTAGGATACGTTAAGATCATTCACTTTTTACAATTCTACCCTCTCAACCATTGTGAATCTAATTTTCTATTAATATGGTAATTAAATAATTAAATTTTTAGTCTCAATAAATGACAACCATTGGATGTTCAAATCAACGACCAAGATCGGTTAACAAAGTTAACACGATAATCTTGGTTAGTATTTGAACCAACCCCTATATAGATATATGTGTATATATATATATATATATATATATAGCAGCGGTGTTGGTCATCTAAGCCTAATCCAATTTCAACCTTTTTAATTGGTTGTTTAACGTTTTGGGAGGTTGAGTTGGATGGATTGACAGTATTTTGTACAACCCTAGATGCAAGTTATGATCTGGTTTCACTACGGATGGTAATAAAAACCGAAACTGATGGTGAAAACCGAAACCAAAACTTTCGAGTCGGGTTCGGGGACATCTTATCAGGGACGGGCAGGGATCGAGGACATATTCGGGGATTTTAACAGGGATGGGGGCGGGGATGATGATCACTGGCCGAGCCGGGCCGGATATGTATGTATATATTAACTTTAATTCATATACATATATATAATCATTAAAATTTAAAAGACTTTTATCCACTTTATCTCAACATCCCAAATAAGGTTCATGAAAAAGTCTAGTTTATTTGTCTAATCGTGAGCATGATGTTCATTGTGTGATGTTTGAATTTCTATTTACTTTTATATTGTAATCTAAGACATTGTTTGTAATTGGTTTTATTATGTTTGAGACATTTAGATTTACATTATTAAAAATATGTAATTTACTTTTAGTTGTGAAAATTAACATATTGTAACTTTTTTCAGATCAGTTCGGGTTTCGGGTTCCGGTATAACGAGCGGTAAACAGGGAAACCAATGGAAAAAGGGGATTTTCACCCTTAACGGGTACCCCAACGGGGATCGGGGAGACCACGGGGACCTGACGGGGATCCTCGATAAGATCCCGACGGGGATCGGGGCGGTTACAGGGACAGTTTTAGTTTGATTCTAGGGGCAGGCCCTTTGCCATTCATAGGTTTCACTATTATAGTAATGACAAGATTATGTCCATGTGAGTATCTTAAATCTTTAAGATAAATGTCAAGTATGATGATATTATCATATCCGTTTCTGACATTTTTTTGGGCCCTGGGCAATTTGTGAATTTGGGCCCTCTATATGTACAAAAAAATCTTAAATAAATGTTTTTAATCATACAATCATACTAATAATTCATACAAAACAACTTCTTCGAGTATTTCGAATACAAAACAACTTCTTCGAGTATTTTGAAAACAAAATTATCAATAATAGCATCTAATTCATACAAAACAACTTCTTCGAGTATTTCGGATACAAAATCATCAATAATAGCATCTAATTCATACAAAACAACTTCTTCGAGCATTTTTTGGATGCAAAATCATCAATAATAGCATCTAAATCAATATTATCAAACATGTCTTTTCAATGCACAATATTGCCAATCCATTCAACCTTTCTTGTGACATTGATGACCTCAAGTACGTCTTCAATAACTTCAATTTTGAAAAACTCCTTTCAGCAGATGATATGGTCACATGTACTGTCAACATAATTCGATAAGCAACTGAAACATTAGGGTAACAATCTAAAACTTTGACAAACTCAAGAATTTCAACTGCCATCATTGATTTATTTGGCAAAGTCACCTGCAACACCTTCAATTCAAAATAAAGATCATTTACATCCACATCTACCACATTATTATGATAAAAGGTATCACCAAAATGAACACAAGATCTCATCAATTCATTTTCATCCAATGAATTTAGTTTATCAGAATCGAATAGGAATCCAAAAATACTTTCAAATTTCTTTAATTGTTGAAATCTATTATTCAATGAAGAAATTGTCATGTACACAATGGTTAGAAAATAATTAATTATAAAAGCCTCCTCTTCTGATGCTTGCATTTCTTGTTCACTGTTATTTTCATCAAATTGTTTTTTCCTAATAATACGACGTTTAATTAAAAATGTAGGATCTATATTCATTTCACATGCTATTGTTTTAGCAGTATCCATACTTGATGCAAACCCTTCATTCCTATACTTTTCAAAATACTTCACTACACCTTCAAATTGTTCCATGGTAGCATTAATGCAATAGATTTTAATTGCAACCTTTTTACTAACCATGTTTATTGAAAATAAAACATCATACCAAACAATCATACCAAGTAAAAACTCAAAATTTTCAGCTGCACTTACCAAACTTTCCGCTTCACTTTTCGTCTTGGCATCATCACATGATTTGCATAATTCAAGCAAAGCCGATCTTATTTAAGGAGCTTGAAATCTAATTGCCTTAACACTTTTTATTCTACTTTCCCAACGTGTGTTGCACAAAGATTTTACAGTTAAGTTTGACACATTATCAAGTAACAYCTTCCACCTTTTTGTAGAACTAGCAAATAATGTGTATATGCGTTGAACAATTCCAAAAAATGAAACAGCTTTAACACAAGAATGAGCAATATCACTTTTGTATATGTGTATAAGAGTAAGATTAAGTCTATGACAAGCACATGACATATATAACACTTTTGGATTAACTTCAAGTAATCGATTTTGTACCCCTTGGTGTTTTCCCTTCATTTTAGAACCATTATCATAACCTTGACCCCTCGCATCATCAACACTAAGATCGAGAGATTTAAGTACATCTAATAATTCATTGAACAACCCTAAACCAGATGTATCATCAACCTTTAAAAACTCTATAAAATACTCCTCTATAAAATACATTGAAACGTAATTAGTAAGCAAATAAGTCAATCATGTATTTTGTTTCTATGCATATAAATTACATGAAATTTGCATTTGCAATTACAGTACAAGTTTTATGACTTCACACAGAGTTTCAAAAAGTTAATAACATGGCCCTAAACAGTGAATCACTGTTCAGTGATCTAAACAGTGAATCAGTGAATCAATTATCTAACTAATGCCTAAATTTAATAATTCAATGGTTCACTTATAGCTTCCCTAAGCAGTGAATCAGTGATCTAACTAATGCCTAAATTTAAAAGTTCTTGACAGAACTGTTGAACAGCATATCTCCAGCTCCGAGCCATCATCCAAAATACCACCTCCAGAATCTAAATCAAAGACTACCATAGAGCCAATTACTCTAGAATCAACTATCCCCGAGTTTATTCCAGAACCTACTCATGTTGATCCAAAGACTACTCCCTCTACTTCTGCTAGTCAACAAGTTCAAACATCAGAGGACAGAGTGCAAGAAGTCATTCAAGGTATGGAAATATGGATTCTCTTTAAATACCTGTTGTCAAAGCTTCCACATCTAGAAATCAAGGACTAATATTGATGGAGATATCCATTGATAATCTACAATGAAGCAAACGAGCAAGTATACTTGGAACAAGTGAACAACCAAACCTTCATCCAGAAAATATTGAAGGTGTAGCTTAAGCAAGACATAATCAAAATATACTCCAATTAGGGTTAAAGACAGTTCCGGACATTAAGATGCAGACCATTGCTCACAACACAATCAAGTACATGGATTATACCATGGAGAGGGATTATGAAAATTGAACAACAAATAGAAATAATGATGAACTTGAACAACATAAATAGAAATTGTACACATAAATAGAAAATACATACCTTTTTGTTGCTGCCCTAAATCCACCACTTGAATGATGATGAACTTGAACAACAATTGAAATAAATCTTAAATCTTGAACTCGAAATCATAACAGAACTGTGAGAATTGAGAAACAGTGAACCAAAATCATAACAAATTAACAATTATTATCAACACATTACACATATAAGCTAGAATTTAACCTTAAGTCGGCGACGCATCGGAAACTTCATTCTAAAATCGCCAGTTGAGCCGCTTATCGTTGCCGAGTTACCGTTGGATTGTTGGAATCGAATCGCTGCAATCCCATGTAGATGAATCGTTGGCTCGTCGCTCATTGGCTCTCGCTCTCGTCTCTCTCTCGTTCTCGCTAATCACTCTCGTCTCGCTCTCGTTCTCGTAATCGGCCGATTGATGGATTGATGATTGATGGATCGACGATTTGGACTGGACTGGACATCTGGTTTTGTAAAACTCGAGCCTCTTTATTTTGTAAAATTTGGGCCCCTTTTATCATTTTCTATTAATTTTATAAACCTAATAATATAAAAAAAAAATTGGATCCCTAAACTTTTTGGGACCTGGGCCCAGCCCGCCCTCCCCAGGGACGACCCTATATATATATATATATGGGTTGGTTCAAATACTAACCAAGATTATCGTGTTAACTTTGTTAACCGATCTTGGTCGTTGATTTGAACATCCAACGGTTGTCATTTATTGAGACTAAAAATTTAATTATTTAATTACCATATTAATAAAAAATTAGGTTCACAATGGTTCAGAGGGTAGAATTG
>NC_037543.1:13031381-13034185 GCF_001531365.2 Cynara cardunculus var. scolymus
TACACATATATACACATATATACACATATATACACATATATATACACATATATACACATATATATACATATATATACCGATCCACCAACATTAGCCTCCGAAGAGGGAGACGTGCAGTCCTCTGCCTTCGTCACTTCCGGTTAGCGAAACTTTTCCGGTAGTACGAATCGCTACCCACTTACTTAAGCAGGTGTTATCACTTAAGAGAATCTCCGGGTCAGCCAAATTCTACCGTTCGTTGCTTCATTCTCCATATATATATAGGCATTCTTTTGAGAACTCAAGAAATTGTGATAACCTCGAGAAGTTGTGGATCATGTGTTATTTCATATGTTTTATTTTCATTTAAAACTAGGATTTAAAATACTGATTAATATATATATTTGTTTCACATGTACTTGGTTCATAATATGAATCTTTTTGGCATGTTTATGAAACATAAAATACTAGTAAAAAAGTTTCACATTGTAAAATGAATACATATTAAACAAACACATTGTGAAACAAATATATATTAATAAATACATTAAATACTAGCGTAGACTAAAAAATTCATATAAAATAACACAAGATAATTAGTTCTCAAAGTTATCATAATTTCACAGGTTATCAAATGATTAAGCCCCTCTATATATACTAGTTGGTTACCCACAATACAACGACCACGTAAGATACTAGGGCTCGATGGACCATTTTATCATTTGGTCTACCTATAGATGGTAGAGTTGATTTATTTCTTAGCACAATTTAACTACACAATTACACCATTTCTAATATTATATATATATATATATATATATATATATATATATATATAAGGAAAAAAAACACATTCAATGATGTGCAGATTGGCAGATCCTTAGGATAGTATTTTTCATACAGATTTTTTTGGAATATTTTTGATTTTTAAAAAGCTTTTATTTGTCAAAGACTTCTTTATCCTTTATAAAAAATGTATGTTTTACCATGAATGAGGGTTCTTTTGTAAAATTACATCCATCTTACGTTTATAGGRTTAATTAATGTTATAATGGCTAACCTATCTGTTGGTCCCAGCCGGGTCTACAAGAGTTTTAGACGAACAGTTTGTAGAGGAGAGGAGGGGGGATGAATACAAACACAAAAAACTTTCGTATTTAAAAATATATATTGATAGAGAAAAATCAATAAAGATTTTTTTGCAGTTTGTTTGGGGAAATAGAAAAGGTAAAGATAACCTATCTAAAACAATCTACGTTTACACACAGATACACTTAGCAAAATAGAAAAGATTTACTAGAAAGATAAAGACAAGAGGATGTTCTTCTTGGGTAAGAACTTTAGAATACTTGAGAGGGATTCTAACTTGCTTGAAGATAAGCGTATGTGTTCTTTARATAGAAGAGAAATCTTTGTGTATGCGTATGMGTTGGTGTTTTGCATGGAGAGAGCACTCAGCTATTTATACCCGTTGCATTAAATGCAAATCATAAGGTTTTGAACACGCATCAAGCTTTAGGAGGAAAACTTGTCATTTGCTACACTGAATAGTACAATTGTCTATTCATGAGCAAACATCCTTTAGTGGAGTTAGTGGGCACTAGAGTCGACTAGTCGACTCCGTACTGTACTATACTCTAGAAAGGGTATGGGTTTGTCCTTTGTNAGATACACTTAGCAAAATAGAAAAGATTTACTAGAAAGATAAAGACAAGAGGATGTTCTTCTTGGGTAAGAACTTTAGAATACTTGAGAGGGATTCTAACTTGCTTGAAGATAAGCGTATGTGTTCTTTARATAGAAGAGAAATCTTTGTGTATGCGTATGMGTTGGTGTTTTGCATGGAGAGAGCACTCAGCTATTTATACCCGTTGCATTAAATGCAAATCATAAGGTTTTGAACACGCATCAAGCTTTAGGAGGAAAACTTGTCATTTGCTACACTGAATAGTACAATTGTCTATTCATGAGCAAACATCCTTTAGTGGAGTTAGTGGGCACTAGAGTCGACTAGTCGACTCCGTACTGTACTATACTCTAGAAAGGGTATGGGTTTGTCCTTTGTGTGTGGAAGGACAAGACAAAAACAATCTTGCACAATAAGCTTCATTTGATCGCTGAATGCTGGAATGACACTAAAGGTCTCTTCCGTATTCAGTGAGGCTTGAGCAGTCTTCACAACTATGCTGACCAGGTTGTAATCAATGAATACCGCTTCAGATCACGAATGCACTTAGTCACTAATCTTCAGTTTCAGTCTTCGACATTCACTGAAGATTATTTGGTGTGAGTTTTGTCTTYTTGAAGTAAAACTGTTGCTGTAGGATTCACGATGCATGTTTCAGCGATCACTGAACAGACTCAGTGATGATCGCTGTGATCGCTGGAACTGAAAAAACAGAAACATTGATMCTTCGAAAGATAAAAGTGATAATAATCAAATCAATGAGAGAGAGGATCAACAATCTTCACATATTTGATGATGACAAAGCAACATAAAGAAAATTGCCTTAAATAATAATAGTAAGGAAAAGTTACATATAAAGTACATGTCCCTTTTAACTATTTTGGGATCTTTTTCAGTGAATMAGTTTTTACTTTATAAGTTTAATTGAGTTACAAGTTTAACAAAAAAGTATGAGAYGGGAAACTGAAACTGAAAGCATGTTCACTGACTAGAGATTGTTAGTGACTGTAAGAGTATACCGGAACTCATAGACATGTGTCCCTATTACTCTTTTCAAGGATCTTTTTCAGTGATGCTGATGAAATAGTTATATTAATTCAAAGGAAAATTACAAGTGTTTCAGTTAGTACTGTAACAA
>NC_037543.1:13035790-13047526 GCF_001531365.2 Cynara cardunculus var. scolymus
TGTATATTATTTTATCATGCATACCATTAGATATTCAAATATTAATCACGTATAATTTTACCTTAACCCAGATTGTCTGAAACCGGGTTATAACAAGTACATTTCTAAACTTACTACATATAAGTTGTACACTGAAAGAAAAGACATAGATACAAAAGACATACAATGAAAGACAAAATTACAAGACAGAATTTCATAACTAATCTGGGTCGCTGAAGTCGATGTAGCCAGGTACTTCTTCTCCAAGCTCCTTTCAGCGTAGAAATTATCTTCTGATCTTGCGGTCTATCATTTCACCATATAAATGATTGTCCAACCAATATTCGATAGGCAAGATTTTCCATAGGACAATGATTTAGCTTAGACACTCTCTGGAAGCTTTGTTCGCCTTCATAGTTAAGAAAAATAAATCCTAACTCAGGCTTTAGGTGCACAGTGTTGGGTATGTAAGGAACCTTCGTTGGCAAGGAGAGGTTCAACATTGAGATGTATGGTTTCTTCGAATCCTTAAGGACTTTATCTAAGAAGAACTTTGTTTCATATTCATTCGTTAGGGTTGATCCGTTATTAGGACTTGAAGGTCTTCTTCTTCCACCTTTCTTTAGTGACGACTTTGTAGGTACAACGACGTATTTTGACATCTTCTTGATCAACCCGCTGAGTATGTCTTCAATTATCATCTTGTGCCTTGACTTTGAGCGCTGAATGGCTTGGCGGATCTCTAACTATTCACTATAGCTGTACTGACCTAGGTAGGAAGGATACTCCGTGATAGCTTCAAGGTTGTCTCTAGTGATGGGCATTGAGACGAGAAGTCCACCATCTTTCATTCGTCCACTAATCGTGACGTTTGAAATATGATGAGGAATTATCCTCTTGTTCAGACGATCTTCGCTCCACTTTCTGTCTCGGTCGACCAACTTCATTGCCTTTTCATGTTCAACTTATGCAATGAAAAACAACTTAGCCTGGGCCTTGACAGCATTCACCATCTTTTTAAACTTTTTCTTTGGACGAACTTGAGCAGCAAGAGTCTTGGCCAGCTTTATGTTGTCCTCAGTCTGTTGTCGTTGAAGATTGAGTTCTTCCTGAGCCTTGAGTGCGTCGAGTCTTTCAGTTTCAGACAGGAATTCAAACTCACCATAACTAGAGGTACGAAGAGGGATTTTTACTTTAGTTTGGTTTAGTGACTCCTTAAATTGAGACATCTGCTGGTCGGTAGGAACACTGGAGGTTGGGTTTTCAGATACCCTTTCCTCTAGCCGACCGCAGGTAGTAGAGAGAATAGAAGATAGTTGACAGAAATAGGTAATGATAGCAAACCTGGAAGATTCAGTACTTAGAGGCACAACAAGTTTGAAGAGTACCTTGAGATTTCCTTCTTCAGCAACACTTTTGTCTTTCAATTTGGTGTTCTAGTTCTTCTCGGAAGTCTCATTCTCTTTCTCCCCATGGGATGCAGAATCCCTGAGAGAGACTCCTTTCACGGCACTATCGGGTTTCTGGTACTAAATAGTGAAGTAGTCATCATCGTCGTCTTCATCATCATCACCACCAAGATCCTTTCCAGTGTCAGGAAGGGTAGGAGAATCATCGTCATCTTCATTGTCATCGTCTTCATCATCATCTTCCTTATCACGAGCATCAGCTGCAGAGGTGATAGAAAGTTCTTCATTACGAGCTTCAACATCAGCTCTGACGGCTTCATCAACAAACTCAGCTTCACGAGGTTCATGGGAGGTGATGGTTTCATAAATAGCCTCAACTTCATTAGCTTCGACTCTAGGAGCGTCAGCTTCAGTTTTAGTTGTGGGTACGACAGCAACAACAACATCTAATTCTGTCTCCCCCTCTTTGTCATCAGCTTGATAATCAAAGAATTTATCAAGAGTTCTTGTTAAGATGTCCACCATCTCTTCAAGCTTGGTCAGTTGTCTAGCTTGTGAAGATTGCATTCAAGAGTCTGATCCAGCTGGAGGCGGTCCATCATTGTGAACGAGGGTGTAGAAGCTGGTACTCGACGTTGGAGGAGCTCCATTATTTGCTGCATCAACTCACCATGCTTGGTAACCTGAGCATTTGCTTCATCAGCCTAGCTAGTTGGATCAGAGATAGTGTGAAGGTTTCGTCATAATTGAATAGCTTCGAGTCTAGCCACTGGTGCGAAGGTTTCGTCATAATCGATTCCTTCTTCTTGTTTATAACCCTGAGTAATAAGACGAGCCTTGTTACGGGTTATCACACCTTGTTGATCCAACTTATTGCGATAAACCTATTTGGTGCCTTCATAGTTTTGTCAGACGGATGTGGGACAAGGTACCAGACTTTGTTCCTATCAAACTCAATGAGCTACTCTTGTATGGCAATGACCCAACTAGGGTCTGAGATAACATCATTGATTTTTTTGGGTTCAACTAATAAAAGGAAGTTGACAAAGAGAAATATATTATCTAGACCACGATGAGTCTGAATACCTGCACTTGGATCACCAAGAAATTGATGAATAGGATGGTCTTTTGTCCATCGCTGAGCTGGTAGAGGATTGTCATATGAGCATTGATGTTCAGGAACAGAAGATGAGGCTTCAACTGCAGATTCTTCAGCAACAAGAGTAATTGCTAAAGGAGCCTCAGATTCAGCGACTGATAGAGGTTTAGATGCTGAGGGCAATTCATTCACTGATTGATTAGTGTTTGAAGTAGAAGGAAGAATGCAACTAATAGGCACTACAACGATCTCTGAAGAAGATTCGCTTCGGTTATTAGCTGCAACTGGAATGATAAGTGGATCACCATTAGCTTTTGGGGAATCAACGTTGGGTAGATTACTGAAGGAAGCTTCAAGTTGTCCAGCATGAGAGAACATTTAGTTTTCTAATTCTTAGTCATCATTAATGATGGGTTTAGAATTAGCTGATTGAGATTCTTCAAAGGTGACATGAATAGATTCTTCTATTGTTTTAGATATTTGTTGAATACTCTGAAGGCTTTGGATACTAAAGAATATCCAAGAAAGATTTCTTCATTAGCTTTGGGATCAAACTTTCCCACTTGATTACAGTTGTTGAGAATAAAACACGTGCAACCAAAAATGTGTAAAAATCTAAGAAAGGGATTTCTGCTATGGAAGAGTTCGTAAGCTGTCTTTTTGAACCTCTTAACGATCAGTGACCGATTTTGAGTGAAACAAGCAGTATTGACAGCTTCAGCCCAAAAATGAGTGGGAAGATGAGATTCGCTGAGAAGTGATCGAGCAACCTCAATGATTGTTCGACTTCTTCTTTTAGCGACCCCATATTGCTGAGGAGTTCTCACAGAAGAGAAGTTGTGAGAGATTCCCTTGTCCTCAAAGAAGTTATCCATAGTACTGTTTTTGAATTCAGTWCCATGGTCACTTCTGATAGATTGTACTTTAATATTATTAAGTACTTCTATCCTTTTGATGAACAATATTATTTCTTCAGGTGCTTCACTTTTGGATCTGAGAAAGAATACCAAGTGTACCTTGAGTACTCATCAATAATGACGAGGGTATATTTCTTTCCAGCAATGGATTGTATGTTAACTGGACCAAAAAGATCCCTGTGCAATAGCTAAAGTGGAGATGTCACTGAAGAGATTTGCTTGGACTTGAAGCTAGCTCTTGTCTGTTTTCCTTTTTTACATGCTGAGCAAATAGATTCCTTTGCAAAGGTGTGTTGAGGAAGTCCATTGACGAGATCTTTCTAGACAACTCACTGAGTGTCTTGAAGTTAACATGAGAAAGCTGTTTGTGCCACAACCATTTGATATCTGACGAAGCTTTAAAGAGAAAATAACTATTCTTAGTAAGAGGATAATCCATGTTGATGATGTAAACATTCTCTAGATGATAACCGGTTAGAACAATCTTATCATCCTTGTCAAAGACGTAGCATGGATTCTTAGAAAATTTCACTGTGAAATCTTTGTCACACAGCTGACTGATGCTAAGAAAATTGTTCTTCAGTCCTTCAACATATGCAACACGCCTGAAAGTGGTTGCACCATTGGTTAATACACCAAAACCTTTGGTATATCCTTTTTCGTTTCCTCCAAAGGTCACGAAAGGGCCTCTTTCATCCATGTAGTCGATGAGCAGGGATTTGTCACTAGTCATATGTCTTGAGCATCCACTATCGAGATACCAAATGCCTTTGACTTCCTGCATAAATAAATGATTTAAAAATGCTTTGGTACCCATTCTATTTGGGTCCAACAGTGTTAGAGGCAACATCAACTGAAACCGAAGAATCAGTGTCAGGAGAAGGCTTCACTGAACATACAGAAGAGGATTCAGTGGGATTTGTAACAACCTCTGACGCTGAAGGAGTAGAGTCAGTAGGTGTCTTCACTGAGCCTGACGAAGAGGCTTCAGTGGTAAGAGGAACAACAACACCTGACACTGAAGACTTAGTGTCATTAGTTGTCTTCACTGAGCCTGAAGAGGAGGCTCTAGTGGATTTCTTCACTTTAGTTATTCTTACAACCTTAGTGGTAGATTTCGCCTTGGTAGATTTCTCAGCGTTGGCTACTTTCTTGCCCTTGGCTAGAGGACCAGCCTTGGCGGCTGGAGGACACTTGCTGGCAATATGTGTAGTTTCACCACAGTGTCTACATTTCCTATAGTTGAAGCTAGCTTTAAGGCCATGAAGTACCAGGGAAGAAGAGGGACAAGCTCCAAGGATTCCCTTCTCATTTGTTATAGGAGGAACAACTGAGGATTTGAAGTCCTTAGGTGAAGTATTCACCTTGATCTTAGACTTAGATTTCTGAAAAGATTCAGATATCTTGATCCCTGAGGAAGAAGAAGAAGGTGCACAAGCTGAAGGAATGGATGTAGATCTATGTGACTTGTCAGCCTTCTTAAGAAGAGGTGCTATGACAATGGACTTACGTTTGTCTTTGTGACCTGAACTCGAAGGAGTTCCTCCAAGATGACTCTCAGTAAAAGAAGACTGAGTGGAAGAAGTGTCAGGAATAGAAGAGACGAAGGTACCAAACTTGAGCATGGACTTGTCAGTGACCCTGTCTTCCTGATCATAGGAGAAGCCTAGACCAGTCTTAATCTTGGCAGGAATATGAGCGTTAATGATCTCAGAGGCTTTGACAGTGGCTTTGCACCATTCTTTAATGGTAGCCTTTTCAGCCTTGAGTTCAACAATAGCTTGCTCACGCTCAGCTATAGCCTGTTCGCATTCAATAGTGATGGTCTGGTTTATAATGAATTGATCATTAAGATCTTCTTCGATCTTAGTTGACTCTTTGATCTTATAATGAAAAATCTTCAACTGTTCTTGAAGATCAAGATTAAACATTTCTTCTTTAGATTTGCCATTTAAGGCATTGTAAAGGTCAATCGTCAACGTATCTAACGCTGATAGGCTAGAAGAAGAAGAGGAGGATTCATTCAGGAAACTTACCTGAGCAGGAAAGGATGATGAGGGATCACAAGAGGTTGATGTCTCAGAAGTTTCTTCGTTGACATCCTTGGCCATTAAGCAAAGATAGGCCGTATCTTCCTCATCAAAGGATGATTCATCAGACGAATTAGCCCAATCATGTTCTTCAGCAACAAGACCTTTGCCTTTTCGCTGAGAACTCTTCATCTTCTTATACTTCTCCTTCAGCTTCAGATATTTATCGTCTTTGGTTTTGAAGGAGGATGGGGTTTTTGAAGATGGCGTCGCAGTCTTCTTGGACCTGCACTCACCTACAAAGTGATATTTGCATTGACAGTTGTAGCAGACTGATACGCACTAATTATTTAGTGCTTAGAACACCATCTTCTTCTCCTTTAGATAGGTCATTTTCCATTTATATCCGAACTTTGAGTCATTTTATCTCTTTTCTCTGTTTTAAAGCAAAAATGAATGATTGACCTGTTTCTGTTAGATAATGGACTAATCTGGATTTATTTTGGAAAGGTTGAAGTTGTTTGATGCTGAGGAATTGTGGCAGCATGACCTAATGGTGGAGAAATAGAAGAAAAAGGACTAGGAGTTGACCGATAAGACTAGAGCTGACTTTTGAAAGACTTCTTATGTGTACGACAGCTGTGTATTTGGTAATTAGCTGTAACATGTTGGCTAATTTAGTTACTTTGAAACTCTTAGTTTTACTTTATTATACTAATAGTTAATTTAGGACTATATTATGGTGAATTGTCTAAAATACCCTCATCTAATCTCTAGTATAAATAGAGATGTTGGGTTTAGCTTTTAGAATCATCCTCTCTTCCATTTCTCAAGTAGTTTGTCTTAGTACTTGAACATTTTCTCTCTAAATATTAGTAATCTTTTGGCTAAATTTCAAGTTCTCTTTAATCGCTTTATTTATTTACTTGTTCTTAATATTCCGTCATTTATTTATTACGCTTACTTGTATTTTATTTACGTTAATTATTTATTACGCTTTCCGCATTTTATATGCTGTCATTTAAATTACGTCATTTACTTTCCGTTATTTACTTTATGTCTTTATTTATCGTAATTTATATTTCTTGTAATTTACTTTTCGTCATGAGTAGCTAAATTTATTAGCTCGAGTGTATAACGAAAATGGTGAGTTTGTAAATCAAATAAAGTAGACCCTTTTATGTAACAACAATGTTTCATTATTTCATTTCAAGTTTTATAAAACCAATGACACTTCTTGACGAGTTGATCACTGAAAAGTGTTAAAGTGCCATGGACTCTAAGCTGAGCCATTGATTGCACGTCAATTTGGATGACATGGGAAGTAGACTTGAGAGAGTTGCTAACAAAGAGATTTGTTATCCGTATTTTCTAAATTATTAATTCTCGACAAGTTGATCACTTTGAAGTGTTAAAGTGGAATGGACTCAGAGATGAGCCATTCAGAACACCTCAACTTGAATGATATGGGAATCCACTCGAGAGAGTGATTTTTAACAAAGAGATTTGTTTATCCATATATTTTGAGGACACCATTTGTCACTTTCACTGGTCTAGATACCTCATAGAGATATGGGTTGAAAGTTATAATATCAGTGCATTGGTGAAATCCGAGAGGAATACCTTCAAAATAAATGGTGAAAATAGTTGTTACTGATTGTCTGCTGTAGCAATTTGTCAGCATGGTCTCATGCCGTAACATTTTGACAGCATTGGTCTATTGGAAATAGTATTTGCATCTCACCCTGAAAGTCATACACCCTGGCTTGCTTTTATTATATGTTATCTCCTGTTAATTTTAGTTGTGTTAACTCTGTTCAAATCAAAGTCTTCGAATTCGCCTTCTGAAATCACTTCCTTAATATTACTTTCATCTAAACTTTTACTACAATCCATGTGGACGATATCCGGTACTTGTACCACTTTATTACTTGAAAGACGATATTGGGACTAATTGTATACTTGCTTTTGGTCCTGATTGTAGTCTGTGGTGTGTTAGTATGGACCCGATCAAGTTTTTGGCGCCGTTGCCGGGGATTGGCAATCTATAAAGTTTTATTTGAAAGTAACTTTAAAGATTTGATTTTTCTAACACCGATTGATCCACTTTTATGAGGTGTATGCATGGATACACCACGGGGAGTTTCTTGAAATCGATCTCGATATTGAGAGAACATTCCGACAAAGAAGAAGGGCTCAAAGAACAACTTCTGCTTTACTCCTTCCTAATATGGCGTTACCTCCCCCAGTTGACGAAGATGTACCAACTCAAAATCCACCAGGATTTGGTCAAATACCACAATTTCAGCCTTATCTACCAAATGCACCACTTTTTCAAAACCCACCAAGACATCCTTTTCAGTAAGGGCCCACAAATCATGAAGATGCACATAATGACACGGAATCTAAAAATAATGATCATCCAAGAGTTCTAGAAATGGAAGAATCATGGATTATGCTATTCCTGACTTTGAGCAATTGAACTTAGGGATAGTTAGAACTCATATGACTGCCCTCCATTTTGAGCTTAAACCGATCATGTTTCATATGTTACAAACAAATGGACAATTTGCAGGATTACCATCGGAAGATCCTCACTCACATCTAAAATCTTTCATGGAAATTACTGATGCCTTCTTGATCTCGGGAGTGTCTAACGATGCTCTAAAACTTACTTTATTTCCATTTTATTTACGGGATCAGGAAAATTCTTGGTTTAATTCATTACCACCAGGTTCTGTACCATCATGGAGCAATATGGCCGAAAAGTTTTTGCGAAAATATTTTCCACCCACCAGGAACGCTAAGTCCAGAAATGAAATCTGTCTTTTTAAACAAATGGACGATGAAGTTGTTCCTGATGCATGGAAGAGGTTTAAAGATCTGTTAAGAAAATGCCCACACCATGGCATTCCTTACTGCATTCAACTCGAAACATTCTACAATAGGTTAAGTCGCATGGCTAAATAGATGCTCGATGAGACTGCGGGAGGAGCTTTTACAGCTAGTACCTACAATGAAGGGTACGAAATCCTTGAAAAGATTTCTACAAACAATGGATACTGGGCTGATCCACGTGCCCAACCGCAAAAGAAGACAGCTGGACTTCATGATGTAGATGCATATACTATATTAAGAGCACAACTCTCTTCCATGGCCAACATGCTTAAAAACCTAACTTTTGGCCAGGGAGTGCAGTCAACTGTTACTACACCTATTCCAGCAGTCCTCTCAGTGCAATGTGTTTGTTGCGGAAGGGAACATTCTTATAGACTTTGCCCACATAATTCTGAATCTGTCAATTATGTTCATAATAGATCAAATCCCTATACCAACACATACAATGCAAGTTGGAGACAGCACCCAATTTTTTCATGGAACAGTCCAAGTTTGAATCCACCTGTTCATAAGCAACAAGGAAACCCTAATTTTCAACAACAACAACATGCAAGAAGTTCCAATTCTCAAAATCTTCATCACCAGAATTTTCAAAATTCTCAACCATCTTTTCAAAACAAACCACCTCCACAATAAGAATCATCATCTTCTTTGGAAGCTATGATAAAAGGATTGGTGGCTCAGTCTCAAGCACATCAGCAAATGATGACTCAAAATCAGTCTCTATTTAATCAACAAAGTGCTGCCATCAGAACCTGGAAACCCAAGTCAGTCAACTTGCTCTCAATCAGAACAGTAGATCCCTTGGTACTTTGCCTAGTAACACAGAAGTCCCTAGAGATCTAGGAAAAAAAACATGTAAAGATAGTGACTCTTAGGAGTGGGAAGGAATTAACAGAGACCATACCAAAAGAAAGTGAAGAGGTTGTGTCTAGACCTGAGACTACACCCATGGTCCCTGTTAATCCACCAAAACCATTGGATAACCAACTATCTGAGACCACCACTTTTGTTCCTCCTAAGTCGAACTATCCTTTGTTATTCCCAGAAGAAGTTGCTAGGAAAAAGCCAATTGAGGATGAGGTTATAACAGGTCCAAAAACCAAGGTTGTAATCCCATCTGAAACACAAGAAAGTGAGACCAAGACTCCAGGCAATCTGGACCCATCTTGCTCAACACAGTCAAAGAAAGTCATCATAAAGCCAGTTCCTCTTTATGTTTATTTTCTCCAAAGTTAAGGAATCAAAAGGAAGAACTGCAATTCAAGAAGTTTTTGGAAGTGTTTAAAGCATTGCACATCAACATACCTCTTGTTGAAGCAATTGAGCAAATGCCCAGTTATGCCAAGTTCCTCAAAGACATTTTGAGTAAGAAAAAGAAGCTGACCGAATATGAAACTGTAGCTCTAACCAAAAGATGTAGTGCGCTTCTAACCAACAAAATACCTCCTAAGCTTAATGACCCATGAAGTTTCATTATTCCTTGTTCTATAGGTGGAAAGGAGATTGGAAAAGCTTTATGTGATTTAGGTGCTAGTATCAACCTCATGCCCTTGTCTGTTTTCAACACCTTAGGCATAGGAAAGGCTAGACCCACCACTGTCACCCTACAGTTGGCCAATAGAACCATTGCTTATCCAAAAGGTAAGATTGAGGATGTCTTAGTTCAGGTTGACAAATTCATATTTCCAGCTGATTTCATCATTCTAGATTTTGAGGTTGATATGGATATTCTTATCATCTTAGGAAGGCCTTTCTTAGCCACCGGCGAAACTTTGATTGATGTCCAAAAAGGAGAACTAACTATGAGGCTTCAAGACCAGAAAGTCACATTCAATGTCTTTCATCATATCATCTACCCTAGACTTACATCAAGAAAAGAAACTTATAGATATGTTGAAGTTGCACACAAAAGCTATAGGATGGACCATTGCTGACCTTAAAAGGATTCACCCTTTTATTTCTCAACATAAGATCATCCTAAAGAACTTCAAGTCTATAGAGCCTCAAAGAAGATTGAACCCTATCATGAAAGAAGTAGTGAAAAAGGAAATTTTGAAATGGCTAGATGCTAGAATCATTTTTCCAATAGCTGGTAGTTCTTGGGTTAGTCCAATCCAGTGTGTCCCAAAGAAGGGAAGGTTTACAGTTGTCACCAATGACAAAAATGAACTCCTCCCCACAAGAATAGTATTTGGATGGATAATATGCATGGACTACCGTCGGCTAAACAAAGCCACCCAAACGGACCATTTTCCCTTACCTTTTATTGATCAGATGTTGGATAGGTTGGCTAGAAAAGAGTATTACTGTTTCTTGGATGGATACTCTGGATATAATCAAATAGCCATATCACTCGAGGACCAAGAAAAGACCGCCTTCATTTGTCCCTATGGTACTTTTGCCTTTAGAAGAATGCCATTCGGACTCTGGAATGCTCCTGCAACTTTTCAAATATGCATGATGTCCATATTTTCTGACATGCTTGAAAAATCCATAGAAATCTTTATGGATGATTTTTCAGTTTATGGCTCATCTTTTGATAATTGTTTGGAAAATCTAAAAAGGAGTCTTAAAAGATGTGAAGAGACTGATTTGGTTCACAACTGGGAAAAATGTCACTTCATGGTTAAATAAGGAATTGTTTTGGGGCATTTGATTTACAAAAAAAGAGTTGAGGTAGACAAAGCTAAACTTGAAATTATTGAAAAACTACCTGAACCAACTACTGTTAAGGGGATACGAAGTTTTCTTGGTCATGTTGGGTTTTACAGAAGGATTATAAAAGACTTTTCAAAAATTTCAAAACCTTTGTGTTTACTTTTGCAACACGATCAAAAATTTGATTTTACGGATGAATGTAGAAATGCATTCAACACTTTAAAGAAAGCTTTGGTAACCGCACCAGTAGTTGTTACTCCTGACTGGAACAAACCTTTTGAAATCATGTGTGATGCTAGTGATTGGGCTATTGGAGCTGTCCTAGGTCAAAGAAAGAAGAAGGTTTTTCATTCAATTTATTTTGCAAGTAACACCTTGAATAAAGCACAACTTAACTACACAACAACTGAAAAAGAACTGTTAGCTGTGGTTTTTGCTTTTGAGAGGTATAGATCATATTTGATGGGAACAAAGGTCACTGTACACACTGACCATGCTGCCATCAAGTACTTGATCTCCAAAAAAGATGCTAAACCTAGGCTAATAAGATTGGTTTTGTTGTTGCAAGAGTTTGACCTAGAGATAGTTGACAGAAAAGGAGTAGACAATCAAGTTGCCGACCATTTGTCAAGACTAGAGAAACCTAGGTGTTATACCCCAGATCTGACAGTAGAACGATTTACACTAGAAGATTAAAAGAGTAAGTAAACAAGAAGATTAAACAGAGAAATAGCGGCTGCTTT
>NC_037543.1:13048946-13052679 GCF_001531365.2 Cynara cardunculus var. scolymus
TCTTGGTTGCTCTTGAATGCATTTTTCTCTATCTGAAACACTCTATTTATAGGCAATAAGCTACCAAACCTGGATAAGATTAATGCTATCCAGAACAAGAATAGCTTTATCCAGAATAAGGAAACTGAAGATAGTCGTCTAAAAGATAACAGAGGACGGTACAACCAGAGAGTCTCTTGTCAAATAGAACAGAGGCTCTGTTAGCATCACCAGAGGCTCTGTGAGCATTCACAGAAGCTCTGGTCTTTACAGAGGGGCTTTGGTCCAAGGGACTTGGAGTCCAAGAACTCTGATCCGCATAGAATCTCACAGAGGCTCTGGTCTTCACAGAAGCTCTGTAGTCTCTGAAAGARGCTCTGGTTATCCGGGACTCTTTAGCACAGAGGCTGGTCTTCTAGACTTTAGACGTTTTGGCACATATACTTCTTCAGTTCGTCTTCTAGCTCTGGATTGTTTCATGAAACTTTTTCAAGTTAATTATTAGCTTTAAAAATAAAGCTAACACTAGGGAAGACCTAGAAGAATGAGACATCATTGAAACCTTCCCCCATGAAAGAATTCTTGTGCTATAATCAAAGCTACCATGGTTTGCTGACATAGCAAACCATTTGTCTTGTGGCATCAAACTATCTGATTATACTGGCCATATGTTCAAAAAGTTTCTCCATGATACTAAAACTTACCTTTGGGATGATTCTTACTTGTTTAAAATCAGTGCAGATCAAATTTTAAGGAGGTGCATCCCTGAAACTGAAGTGGTAGCAATTCTACAGCATTGCCACCAAGCAGCATATGGAGGACAATTTGGAGGCCAAAGAACAGTAGCTAAAGTATTACAATCTGTTTTTTATTGGCCAACTCTCTTCAAAGATGCCCACAATTTTGCACAAAGATGCAATGAGTGCCAAAGAAGTGGTTCCATTTCTAAAAGAAATGAAATGCCACTTAATGGGATCTTAGAAGTAGAGTTGTTTGATGTTTGGGTGTTATAACCGGGTTTTCTGCAAACCTGGGTCAAGGTAACCTTATGTGTTTAATATATGAATTATGTGATAGCATGCATGAAACCTTGACATAAATGCATGAATTATATGCACATGTGTGGTAATCTAATATTATGCATACATGTGGAAGCAGTACATAAGTATAGGAGGTCATATGATAGGAAATTATTATATATATATATATATATATATATAAAACCCAAAACTTCATGGTTAAGAAAGATTGAATTTTAAATCATTATCTTCCACCGCCCAAGGATTTTTATATTGGTATAATACCCACCACCGCCTCCTTTTAAATATAAAAGGAAGAAGATAAGATAAAAATCTTATCAGTTTTATGGTTTTATAAAAAGTGAGTGTTTAAGGGCGGTGAAGACGTTCTTGAAAAATATTCTTGAAGAAAATTGCTGTTTAAAGATTCTATTAATTGCTACGTGATAACTTGCAGAATCTGTGATTTTAAGGTGAGTTTTTGAATTACTATCTATTTACAAACTGTGAGTCTTAATCTACTGTTGGTCTTGAGAACTGCTGAGTATTGATGGTTCGAAATTTAAAAGAATTTAATAAAAAAACAGTTTTAAACAATTTTAAAGGAAGTATTTCATGATTCTGGAATTTGAATATGTTTCGAAAAGATTAAGCAGAAACTGTGTTTTAAAAGCAGTTTTGAATTTGATAACCTGTGCTGAGAATTTAAAGAGGAATAGATGATTTGAGAAATCATTTACAGAACAGATTGTTCTAAGGCTTGRAAGGTTTTGAATATAAACCTATTTTGAGATTATGATTGGTTAAAACTATAGACGAGGTTCACTTTGACGTATATGACTTTGTTCCGTCATTGGATGAATTAGTCTATAGATTTTGATTAAAACTGTGAACGAGGTTCACTCTGACAGAAATGTCTGCAGCCTGTCATTGGATGAAATAGTTTATAAGAATTTCAGGGGAAATAAGGATGGTCGTTGTGTGTGATGGATAGCTGTTACTATAAAAGGGGGATATATGGATGTAATAAGGATGGTCGTTGTGTGTGTGCATGGTATAACTATTGCTATTATATCTTTTAAGATTACAACAGATTGGAGTTCTCACTTCTTGGTGATTTGAGGATTCAGAGATGTTGTTCTTATTAGAAATAATGGTATTGATGTTATGGTTATGGGAAAATATGGCCTATGGTCATTAATTTTGGTTAAAAGTATTTTGAAATATAATATCCATTTTTATGAGGAACCAGAAGAAGCTCTGGTTGGTTCTCACTATTGGACCAGAGGGTTCTGGTTATTTGATTTAAGAAGTATGCATGTTCTTAATGTACTAATTGAACCGGAGGCTCTGTATCTATTGATAAGAGCTTCTATGTCAAAATCATGTTTAAAAATGTTTTGAGAAAAGGATTTTTATACTTATAAAGTTCTTTTGAACCAGAAGCTCTGGTTAGTACAACCAGAGGCTCTGGTCCCGCTTAAACTATTTTTAATCATTTTAGATATCGAAAAGCTATTTCAATACCTACAAGGATTAGTCAAGGAGCATTATAATAAATTATATGAGCCAGAAGCTCTGATTAATCAACCAAAGGCTCTGGTCGAGAAACCAGAAGCTCTAATTAATCAACTAGAGGCTCTGGTCGAGAAACCAGAAGCTCTGGTAAGGAACCAGAGAGGCTCTGGTCCTGTTTAGTAAAATAATTCTAAGTATGGTTTTGGAACTAGAGGCCCAATGAACCGAAATAGATTATGGTTTTCATTATTTACTATATAGAATGAATTATTTAAAATAAATGTTTTGGTGTTCTTCACCCTGCATTACATAAAAAGGGGACCTCACTAGACATTCATGTCTAACCCTCATTTTGTTTTTTCAAAATATGTGTGCAGATAATGATAATAAGGGAAAAAGCATTTTGTGAATTATTCCCTATGTGCTTAGCTGTATGAAGATCTTTATTAGCCATGTTTTGAAGTTTAGATGTCAAGATACAAGAGCATGTATTTTTGGAATTTTTGAGTTGTGTAATTTACATTATAGACTCTTGTATTATGGACCTTTGTGGGCTTAACATGAATTCTATGAATGAATTATGTGTTATATGCAATGTATGGATTTGGGGGTGTTACAGAAGATGGTATCAGAGCATGAGTTTAAGAGATTTAGGTATTCACATGCATGATGCCTAGACTTAAACTATTTCATTGCATATTAGGGTCCCATACATAGTTAGCACATTTTGAATAAATATGATAAGTTAAGAGATCATTGTGTAATGTATTTTTGGATTACATCTGGCCAATGTAATTTTGAATCTACAGGTACATAACTGAACTTGAACACTTTATTGTATTTGCGAATGTGAAAATATGTTTATTTAACTTTGAAATCTACAGATGACAAGCAGATCTAGAAGTTCAGAAAGGATCACTTGCCCTAACCCCACTAATGAAAAGAGGATTCTCCTATTATTACTCCTATTGGTAGCTCTGAGGGCAGAGGCAGAGGCAGAGGAAGGGGCAGAGGAAGAGGTCAAGGCAGAGGGTGTTAGCTTTCATTTCATTTAATGTAAAAGTATGGAAAAAGTAAATACTRCAAGTGTTGACAGAAGAGGTTCCACCACAGAAGACCACAGAGGACCAACAACAGAAGATGTTCAATTGTACAAGTGAAGTGTGACAGAACCTCTGTTGTCCATCACAGAGGTTCTGGAAACTGGTCCTCTGTAA
>NC_037543.1:13052779-13054455 GCF_001531365.2 Cynara cardunculus var. scolymus
ACAACCAGAGGCTCTGGTCCTCTTCACAGAGGCTCTGGTGTCTCTTACAGAGGCTCTGGTTCAGGTGTCTTCACAGAGGCTCTGGTTCTTCTTCCAGATGCTCTGTTTCTTCTTACAGAGGCTCTGGTCGTCCATACTTGGTCGATTTAGCACAACGGCTGGTCTTCTTCCATATTTAGACATTTTGGCAAAACAACATCTTCATATGATCCATTCTTAGCCCCAATTGCTTAATAAAACTTTTTGAGATAATTATTAGGATCAACTTGATGCTAACAAATTTGATTTCACTAAATAATGTAGAAATGCATTCAACACTTTGAAGAAAGCTTTGGTAACTACACCAGTGATTGCTACTCCATATTGGAGCATACCTTTTGAAATAATGTGTGACGCCAGTGGTTACGCAGTAGGTGTTGTCTTAGGTAAAAGAAAAGAGAAAGTCTTTCATTCAATTTATTATGCAAGTAAGACTTTCAATGAAGCACAAAGTAACCACACAACAACTGAAAAAGAGATATTACCTGTGGTTTTTGCGTTTGAGAGGTTTATATCATATGTGATGGGAACAAAAATCATTGTACATACAGACTGTGATAACCAGGTCTTGGTTATCACCTAAGGTAACTGATACATGATTATTTATTAAGTGTTTACGTAATAACGTGATAAACTGATATATTTGATCATGCGAGTATGGGAGTTTTTATGCATAAATATGTATGCATAATGTGAAAAGCATATAATTAAAAATATGTGTGTGTGCATGATTAGTTATATGCATAGGTACATATACATGAGTTTGTATGTATTTGCATGCAAGATGTTATTCATAAAAATCGAGCAGGCATGTGAGCATAACCGCCTTCCTATTTTGGGAAGGGGTATAAATATAGGTTGAGGCTTTTAATTAAACCTGTAACACCCCCAAATCCATACATTGCATATAACACATATTTCATATACATAATACATGTTTTCCCCCACATAGGTCCATGATACAAGAGTCTAAAATGTAAAATACGCAACTCAAAAATTCCACAAGTACATGTTCTTGATTCCTAGCGTCTATGCTTCCAAAATAGCTAAGCACACAGGGAAGTAATTCGCATAATGTTCTTTCCCATATTATCTTTACCTGCACACATATTTTTGAAAACACGAAATGAGGGTTAGACATGAATGTCTACTGAGGTTCCCTTTTATGTAATGCAGGGTGAAGGTCACCAAAACATTTATTTCAAATAATTCATCTTATGTAGCAAAACTAAAAATCATACTGTTTCGGTCTATCGGGTCTCTGGTTCCGAACCATACTTAGAATATATTTCAATAACCAGGACCAGAGCCCCTCTGGTCTCTCTTCCAGAGCTTCTGGTTCCTCGACCAGAGCCTCTGGTTGTACTAACCAGAACTTCTGGTTCATAAAATTTCTTATAATGGCCTTTAGTTAAGCTTTCAATCAATAAGATAGTCTTTTTCATAAAAAAAAGTAATTATGAAGAGTTCATGTTCGACCAGAGCCTCTGGTTGTACTAACCAGAGCTTCTATTTTCAAAAGACATGATCAACCAGAGCCTCTATGGTTCAACGCGTAAGCCAACCAGAGCCTCTCTGGTCTGTTTTTCATAAAAAGATTCTAAGTATAAAATCTTTTTCCTAAAAACTTCTAAAAA
>NC_037543.1:13055155-13056665 GCF_001531365.2 Cynara cardunculus var. scolymus
ATGGTTTTTAATACACAAATATATAACAATAACACCTTTAAACTATCAAAATAGTTTTACCATCTTTTCTTCAAAACCAATATCAAAACCCAGTAGTTTATAGAACAAAATATATAAAGGTTTTAGTCATAAAAAACTCACAGTGTATAATCAACAGTATTTATAAAACTCACCTTAACAATCACAGATTCTACAGTTTTAAAACACACAGCAAAACACAAGCTCTTCAAACAGCTTTGAACAAAAGATTTGTTCAAGAACACTTCTCACCGCCACAATACTCTATTTCTCTTTCAACAGATTTTTCTTCAAATGAAATGATAAGATAGAATCTTATCTTTTTTATTTCTTTAAATACTTTCACCATGGCGGTGGAGATTATTTTAATTATTATAAAACTCATAGGTAATGAATCCTTTATCCAATAGAAATAACCTTGGGTGGTGGGTTTTTCATTATAAAATTCATGATTTCTTAACCATGAAGGTATAAGTTTTAAATATTATAATAATGTTTCCACCAGAATAACTTATCACCAATATGCACCACCTCATGTATGTTTCACACCACATGCATATATGTATAAATTACATACATATCATGCCATCTTTTCCCATATATGCATGCAAAATATCATGTTCACATTTCACATATATAGTTCATGTTCACATTTCACATATATAGTTCATGTTCACATTTCACATATATAGTTCATGCATTTCTACTTAGATATGCATATTTCACGTAATCCACATAATAAACATGTATAAATTACCTCAACCCAGGTTGTCTCAAACGTGGTTATAACATTCTTCCCCCCTTAAAAGAATTATGTCCCAAAATTCACTTATTCAAATAACCACGGATATTGAGTTCTCATGTCATATTCTAATTCCCAAGTTGCTTCTGAACCTTTATGAAAATGCCATTGCACTTTTACTAAACTGATCTCCTTGTTTCTCAATACTCTGGTCTGTCTGTCAGTTATTGCCTCTCGTGTCTCGATAAAACTCAGTTTATTGTCAAGTTTAATCTCAGGAAGTGGTATTGTTAAACTTGAGTCTGCCAAACATTTGCGTAGATTTGATACATGAAAGGTGCTGTGAATTAAGCGGAGTTATTCTGGTAATTCCAACTGATAAGCTACTGGTCCAATTCTTTTGCAGATTTTGAATGGTCCAATATACCTTGGACTAAGCTTACCTTTCTTCCCAAATCTCATAACACCTTTCCATGGAGATACCTTTAACATTACAAAGTCACCTACGTTAAATTCAATCGGTTTTCTTTGTTTGTCGGCATAGCTTTTCTGTTGATCCTGGGCAGTTTTGATTTTTGTTCGAATATGGTCAATCTTTTTAGACGTTACTTGCACAATCTCAGGACCTGTCAACTGTTTTTCACTTACCTCATTCCAACACAACGGCGTTCGACATTTTCATCCATATAGAACTTCATAAGGTGCCGCTTGGATGCTGGAGTGATAACTATTATTGTAGGCGAATTCTAT
>NC_037543.1:13058623-13069966 GCF_001531365.2 Cynara cardunculus var. scolymus
GCTGCTCTAGGTATCAAATCAATCCCAAATTCAATAACTCTATCTGGAGGTAGCCCTGACAAGTCTTCTGAAAAGACTTCAGGATATTCACTAACAACCGGAATTAATTCTTGTTTACTTTGTTCTTTCTTAGCATCAATTATGTAACTAAAAATCCTTGGCATTTCTTTTGGATATATTTTCTGGCTTTCATCACAGATAGCAAACTGGTACGATGATCCTGATGATCACCATAAATTACGACTGTCCTTCTGTCAGGTAACATAATTCTAATAATCTTTTCACTGCAAACGATGATGGCCTTATATTCTACCAACCAATCCATTCATACTTCCACATCAAATTCCTTCAGAGGCATGAGAAACAATCGGATGGGTAGCTCACAATCCTCAATCATGATAGTGCAGTTTCTAAACATATAACTCACAAATACTTGATCGTTAGCAGTATCAACTACTAACTTATCGTGAAGTAACACAGAATTCATATGGCACATAAGGCAAATGATGGGGATACAAACGAGAAGTTTGCACCTGAGTCAAATAACACTTTAGCATGTAAGGAGTTGATGAAAAATGTACCTGTTACTACATCGTGTGTAGTTTCTACTTCATGTTTGGTCATTTGAAAGGATCGACCCCGCGCCCCACCCGTTGCTCCTCTGCCCATATTTGGTCTTCCTCGGCCTGTTGATGTATTGCTCCCCATGGTTAACTGTGGGGCTTTCAATTGTGGACAATTTGGTTTGAGGTGATCTGGAGAATTACAATTAAAACACCTTTTTACTGTTCGGCAAACATTCAACAAATGACCTGTTTCACCATATTTATAACATTTCCTTAGCTCAATCCTGTATTCTCCCTGATGAACTTGATGACATCGGGGACAAGTTCTTTCATTGAATCTTTGTGTGGGCCTGTTTCCATGCTTTACAACTTTTGGTCCTTTGTATCCGATTGATGGACCTTCCTATTTCCTCTTTTCTATTGCTTTCCCTTCTTCTTGTTTGTTCTTGTTTCTTTCTGTTACCTTCGCTGCGTCGACGGTCAATGAAAATGTAGCTGGATTCATGGATATGACAAATTCTCGGATTGATGGTTTCAATCCCCAAATATACCTTTCCACTTTTCTAGATTCCGAGGAAATATAATGTTCTTCAAATCTTGAATATTCAATGAATTTCTCTATATATTCCCTTAGAGTTATGTTTCCTTGTTCCAATTTTAGAAAGTCTTCTTCCATTTGTCTAACGGAAGCTTTTGGGCAAAACTGCTCCTTGAATCTGTTGACAAACTCTAGCCATGTCATAGTTTGCAAAATATCTGTTCTGGCTAAGGATTCTACTTCCCACCAAAATAATGCATTTGATTTCAACACAGAGACTGCAAATCTGACTTTATCTGTTTCTACACATCGGATGGTATTAAATACAGACTCCATCTCGTTGACCCAACACACAGCTTTAATTGGGTCTCTTTCTCCCGAGAAGGTTGGTGGTTTACAAGTTAGAAACATCTTTATATCTCCTTCCCTGTTATTGAGAATTGGAATTGATGGAATAACTTCAATTCTGCCTGTCTCTATTCTGGCAGGACTCCTCAAAATAGAAGTCAAGGTTTCCTATAGCTTTCCCATTTCTTCAGCTAATATGTCTCTTGTTACATATTCTGGGTGAGACATCCGTTCTTGATTCATATTTTCAGAGTTTGATTCTGCTTGATTCATATTAATTTCTGGCTGGCTTATTCTGCCCCTGTTTTGGCCCCTACCTCTGCCTCAACCTCTGCCTCTACCTCTGCCTCTGCTTCTGCCCTCAGAGGTGCCAATAGGAGCAACAGGGGATTCTTCTTCATTGGGGTGGGTGATCCTTTCTGACCTTCTTGATCTACTAGCCATCTGTAGGTAACAAAGTTAAAAGACACATTTTTCACATTCCCAAATATAATAAAGTGTCCAAGTTCAGTTATGTACCTGTAGATTCAAAACTACATTGGCCAGATGTAATCCGAAAATACCTTACACACTGATCTCTTAACTTATTATATTTATTCCAAAGGTGCTAACTATGTCTGGGACCCTAATATGCAATGAAATAGTTTAAGTCTAGGTATCATGCCTGTGAATACCTAAATCCATTAAACTCAGGCTCTGATACCAACTCTGTAACACCCCCAAATCCATACATTGCATATAGCATAAATTTCATATACAGAATACATGTTTTCCCCCCACATAGGTCTTTGATACAAGAGTCTATAACGTAATATACGCAACTCAAAAATTCCATAAGTACATATTCTTGCATCCTAGCATCTATGCTTCCAAAACAGCTAAGCACACAGGGAAGTAATTCACATAATGTTCTTTCCCTTATTATCTTTACCTGCACACATATTTTTGAAAACATGAAATGAGGGTTAGAAATGAATGTCTAGTGAGGTACCCTTTTATGTAATGCAGGGTGAAGGTCACCAAAACATTTATTTCAAATAATTCATCTTATGTAGCAAAACTAAAAATCATACTGTTTCGGTCCACCGGGTCTCTAGTTCCAAACCATACTTAGAATATATTTCAATAACCAGGACCAGAGCTACTCTGGTCTCTCTTCCAGAGCTTCTGGTTCCTCGACCAGAGCCTCTGGTTGTACTAACCAGATCTTCTGGTTCATAAAATTTCTTATAATGGCCTTTAGTTAAGCTTTTAATCAATAATAGCCTTTTTCATAAAAAAAGAGTAATTATGAAGAGTTCATGTTCGACCAGAGCCTCTGGTTGTACTAACCAGAGCTTCTGGTTCCAAAAGACATGATCAACTAGAGCCTCTCCGGTTCAACGCGTACGCCAACCAGAGCCTCTCTGGTCTATTTTTCATAAAAAGATTCTAAGTATAAAATCCTTTTCTTAAAAACTTCTAAAAATATGATTTTGACATAGAAGCTCTTATCAATAGATACAGAGTCTCTGATCCAATTAGTACATTTAGTAAAAACTTGCTCATTCTCCAAATCGATAACCAAAATCCTTTGGTCCAATAATGAGGACCAACCAGAGCCCCTCTGGTTCCTTACAAGGAACAACCAGAGCCCCTCTGATTYYTCATARAAATRACCATTCTGTTCCAAAACACTTTTAACCAATATCAATGGCCATAGGCCAAGTTTTCCCCTTCTCAATAACATCAATACTATTATTTCTAATAAGAACATTATCTTTGAGTTCTCAAATCACAAAGAAGTAAGGACTCAAATCTATTGTAGTCTTAAAAGACATAATAGTAAGAGCTATAATATTCACACACAATTTCCACCCTTATTCCAAAAGACATCTCTCCTTCATATGCCACCCTTATTCCAAAAGACACATCTCCTTGATATGCCACCCTTATTCCAAAAGACACTTCTCCTTGATATGCCACCCTTATTCCAAAAGACACCTCTCCTTGATATGCCACCCTTATTTCTTCTTCAAAATCTATGAACTAGTTTGGATGAAGGACTGCAGTCACAACCATCTTATCAAATCCTCATTCATAGTTTTATCCATAATATCTATAGATTAATTTCAAATGAAGACAGATCAAAATCACAATCGTCTCAAAAGAATATTCTCTATAGTTTTCAACCAACAGTTTTATCATTAAAACCTTTCAAACYCAAGAACAATCTATCTTTCAAAGATTTCCAAAACTTCACATCCCTTTTTAAATCCTCAAAACAGGATATCATTTCCAAAACTGTTTTAAAGACGCAATCTTTTCTTTACCTTTCCCAAAACGGTTTTTAATACACAAATATATAACAATAACACATTTAAACTATGAAAATAGTTTTACCATCTTTTCTTCAAAACCAATATCAAAACCCAGCAGTTTATATAACAAAATATATAAAGGTTTTAGTCATAAAACACTCACAGTGTATAATCAACAGTATTTATAGAACTCACCTTAACAATCACAGATTCTGCAATTTTAAAACACACAGCAAAACACAAGCTCTTCAAACAGCTTTGAACAAAAGATTTGTTCAAGAACACTTCTCACCGCCACAATACTCTCTTTCTCTTTCAACAGATTTTTCTTCAAATGAAATGATAAGATAGAATCTTATCTTTTTATTTCTTTAAATACTCTCACCATGGCGGTGGAGATTATTTTAATTATTATAAAACTCATAGGCGGCGAATCCTTTATCCTATAGAAATAACCTTGGGTGGTGGGTTTTTCATTATAAAATTCATAATTTCTTAACCATGAAGGTATAAGTTTTTAAATATTATAATAATATTTCCACCAGAATAACTTATCACCAATATGCACCACCTCATGTATACTTCACACCACATGCATATATGTATAAATTACATACATATCATGCCATCTTTTCCCATATATGCGTGCACAATATCGTGTTCACATTTCACATATATAGTTCATTCATTTCTACTTAGATATGCATATTTCACGTAATTCACATAATAAATATGTATAAATTACCTCAACCCAGGTTGTCTCAAACCTGGTTATAACAAAACCTCTTGGCCATTTTGAAAAGTAGAAAGAGATTGAGAGAGAGTTGTTTGGATTATTTTGATTAGGATCAAGATGCAGATTCAAAGTTGGGTTCAATCTTGTTTCTAAAAGATTGTAAAGGTGAGTGGTTAAATGTTTTTATCTTGAATTACCTAACGGATTTGTATTATAATTTGATATTTGGAATTGTTTGTAAATAGGACAAAGTGATGTCCGGTTTGTGCTAAATCGGACACGTGTTATCCGATATAAACTTAAATCGAGCATAGGGTTATGCGATTTAAAGAGTTAGTGAGATTTGAGATATATAAATCAGTCAAGGACATTGAACGGAGAAGTAGGAATACGATTAAGGTGTCTGATTTGTTTGTAAACCGAGTGATGTGTTGTCCGGATTAGATCTAAACCAGACAAGACTTGATCGGATTAATATTAAGTTATCCGGACTTGTAAATCGGACATGTGGATAATGTTGTCCGGATTAGTACTCCGACTAAAGTTTGTCCAGAGATGAAGTCCGGTCAAGAAAAAATGTTGGTTAAATTTCTAAATTTACCGGATTGTGTTTTGTTTAACATTCTTTTATGACAATAAAGAATGAGAAATTTTGATAAAGATAATTTAGAACTGATGATAATATGTTCGACTACGGTCGGTTCTAATTGGAAATATCTTCATAAAATGATTTATGACGAAATAAGGGTGACATATCAAGGAGAGGTGTACCATGGGATAAGGGTGGCATATCAAGGAGAGTTGTACCATGGGATAAGGATGCCATATCAAGGAGAGGTGTACCTTTGGATATAAGGGTGGCATTTGCATGTGCGATGTGTAATATAACTCTTACTATTATATCTCTTAAAATTACTGTGGTCTGGAATCTTTATTTATTTGTGATTTAAAGATTTAGGATCAGAGTAGAGCAAAAAATACTCTTTGTGCTAGGGGGAGGTAACACCATATTGGGGGGGAGTAGAGCAAAAAATACTCTTTGTGCTCTCCTTCTTTGTCGGAATGTACTCTCAATATCGCGATCAAATTCGAGAAACTCCTCTTGGTATCCTTGGCATATACCACTATCAATTGATTCAAACGGTGCTAGAAAAATCGAATCTTTTATTTTATTCTTATAAGAAATTTTACCTTGCCAATCCCCGGCAGCGGCATCGAAAACTTGGCAGGTGATTTTTACACTCTTAGACATATGAAAGGAACCACAAAGCAAGTATGCAATATGGTCCAATATCATCTTTTCCAAGTAATAAAGTGGTAAAGTACTGGTTATTGTTCACGGAGATTGTAGCAAAATCCTAATAAAGTGTAATGAAAGAAATGACTTCAGATGGCGATTTTGAAGACTTTGATTGGTTTGAATTAATAACTTAAATAACATAATATATGAATGTAGCATGAGTGTAAGACTTGTGGTGAGACTTAAACACAAATTACAACAGACAATGTCGTAGCAATGTTACGGCATGCAATCAACAATGACTAATTCTACCATCTTTTTTGATGATATTCCTTCCGGACTTCCACCATTGCATTGATATTATAGCTTTCAACGCATATTCCTATGTGATATCAATACCAGTGATGGTGTCAAATGGTGTCCTCACAATATAAGGATTGGCAAATTCTTTTGTCTGAAAATCACTCTTTCGAATAGATTCTCATATCATTCAAGTTGGTGTGTTCTAAATAGCTCATTCATGAGTCTAACACAACTTTAACACTTCGATAAGCGACCAACCTATCAAGAATAATCAATTTGAAAAATATAGATGACGGTTTCTTTTATCAGTAACTCTTTCAAGTCTACTTCTCATATCTTTTGAAATGACGTGCATTCAGTGGCTCATCCTTGAGTCCACGACACTTTAACACTCTGAAAGTGATCAACTCGTCAATAAATGTTTTTGGATTTATAAAACTTGAATGAAATAATTGAATGTTGTTATTGTGAAAGAATGTCCACTTTCCTTTAGTTCTAAAATCTCATCATTTGTCTCACACCCAAGCTAATGGAATTAGCTATTCATTATCAATAGTAGATAACAAATAATGTAAATAATAGAAAGTAAAGACAAAAAAGTAAATGACTGAATGTAAAGAGCGAAAAGTAAATTGCAAGGAGAGTAAAGAAAGTAAATACAAAATGCAATGTTGTAGCAATGGAATGTAAAATGCAAGAATATAAAAGAAATACTTGAATTAAAGTGCAAAGCAGATTTAATCTGCATGGAATGGATAATAAGAGTCATAGGAGCCTCTACTTGTACATGGATAGAGGAGGAAAAGACAAAATGCAATTAGAAGATAAGGTTCCTAAAAGGTGAACAAAAAGTATAAAAGTACATTTTAAGCAATCATAACAAGTATACAAGGTACTATTATCTAGAATCTTCTCCAATATCATCATTGCTCAAAAGTCAATAAAAAATTTGTCTTTATGTATGCACAATAGCTGAATCCATAAAGCATATCCAAAAAACCGCACAACAGAGACCAATTCTACATGCATGTTGTAGCATAGAAATAGTAGGCATACATGTTCAAATTAGCCATCCAATGTTGTAAAAACAGGTAAATCACTTAATTTAGCATCATGGATAAACAAATGGATCATAACATAATAAAAAAGGACTCAAAGTTGGGATGGAAGGTAAATAAACTACTTAAAAGCAAAGAAATATGTGCCTTATGCCTTGAATTATCAATGCGTATCACCCATCATGGCCTAATTAAGTTCATTAAGAACTACTACAACTCATGAATGCCAAATACAGTTCATTAATAACAATGAGTCTAATATAATCTTCAAGACCTATTACATATCATGAAGAGCCACTAAAGTTCACCACATACATATACCATATACATACATACATACATATATACGTACATACATACATACATACATACATACATACATACATACATACATACATACATACATACATACATACATACATACATAATTTAATTACAAAATTAACTATATTCTAGATAACTTAGACTTTTCTAAAACTTATAATAAATCTATATTTTCAAACTTGATTCATGCATAAGGAAAGGAGAATATAAAGTTTAAACCTTTCAAATTTCTATTTTTTGTGTACAAAAAGAATGAAACGAGTATATATTATAAAACTTGAAAGATTTTGTGCATAATTGATGTAATATCCAAATTATCACCAAATCAGATAATCTTTAAACAACAAGATGATCAAACTAGAGAGAGAATTTAACCAAAAATACTTTTGTATTAAGTCTTGTAATGATTACAAAATGATTAGATCAACACTAATTACAACTCTAATTACCCTATTTATACTAGAAAGCATTAAAGGCTAAGCTATTACAAAATAGAAGAAACTTGCTTAAATACAACATTAATGCACAACATTGAACCCAACATTCTCCCCCTTTGGATTCAAGCATGAGAAATAGTAAATTTTGACTTTCTAAAGCCCAAGTGAGTCTCGATTCTTCTTAACGCATTTTGATACTGCAATTTATCATCCAAAAGATTTAACGCACTGATCAGTAGATACCTTTCTCTAAGACTCATTCTTTCATGCTCTAAAGCTTTGTCGTTGTCAGCTTTAACTTTCTCAAGAGCTCTTCGCACAAGCCTGATAAACCTCTTCGCTCTGTCCGCACCATCATATATTACCCCAAACTATGGATCTTCAAGAATGAGAATGAGAGGATAGCCTTCAATGTCTTCAATGTCTTGATCAGGTCTTTTCAAATTTATAATCTTATGATTTTCTTCAAAGCCCATTTGAACATCAAAGACCAAAGACAATTTGACATGATTCTTTAGGTATCTCTTTATAGCTTATAAACCAACGACTGCTCCTTTTTTTTTGACTATGAGATCCCGAAGTTCATGGTAGAGATGCTCCAGATCTACAAGGTAGAGATTTGGAAAATCAGCTTCGTTAAACGTCCAGATGTGACCGTCTTGTCTTGTTACAGTGAAAACTGGATACCAAACTCTTACAAGTTTATTGGCATCAATATTCTTGACACACACAATGCGGATTTTTGGTTCGTACTTGAATAATCGGTTGGCGCTTTGCTTTTAAGAAATGCTTGTATTCAATGCGATACTCACGTGTCTCTTTGTGAATTCCAAGAATTCTGTCGCCACTTAAAGCTTTTCGGTGATGGATGAAAATGGAAAAATAAATGTCTTCAAGAAAAGGTTCTCTAATCCATGCTCTATCAAAACCTGGAACATTAGCACGAATTGCAAACGACACATAATTTCTAAAGAAAATCTCAGTAGGATCAAATGCCATCTTGGAAGTATTAGAAGCGCCTGGAGATACTGTGGTAGGAGGTTCAGAAATATTTTGATGATCATCCTGAAAAGGGAAAATAGGATCATCTTCATGGATATCTGTTTCAAAGTCAAAATAGATGTCCTCTGACTCATGTATTATCAATATCTTCCCCATAGTCTTGAACTCCACCCAGTTCTCTTGAGAAGACTTCATTAAACCCAACATTAGGAGACATATCCAATAACAACCTTGTTTCTACTGTGGAGTCAGTCGGCTTTTCAACCATTGGCTCGATCACAGGATCTGTCACTACAGCTATCACCTTCTTAGCTATTTCTTGGTCAGTTGTCCATTCTCTTGTACTTGTTGGAACTGAACTTTCTTCTATAACATTTTTAGACTCTGGATCCCCAGCAACACCTTCCACACCCATTGACGACTCAGCCAGCCTTTGTCTCTTCCTCTCCCCCTCATGGTGATCAGGGTCGTCCTGATCATGATGCCTTCTCTTCAAAATGGTGGCATGAGCTATGCAAGTGTTTTCTAAAGTTGATACCCTTTCAGTTAAGGCATCAATGGAATTTTTCATAAGAGATAGTGCTTGAGTGTTGCAAGCAATTATAGTACTAATCTTTGTGAAATTAGTGGCCACAACGCTCTGGAAAGCTAGAAATTCTAAGGCCTTCACTGTTGGATTCTCCTCCACTTGTTGTCTCAAGAGCCCAATCATATCTGCGTCCACCGCATCAGGATTTTGACTTGAGATTAACTTGGCGTAAAGTAACAATTTCAGCTCATCAACCGTTTGTTCTTGTTCCCTTGGAGGTTCAGGAACAGGCGGTGGTGACGGCACAGATTGGCTCTTTTCCCTTCAACAATCTTTTCAAACTGAGGATCTAATCAGTCATAGTATCCTGGATAGCCTTTAGGGTGCGATCTAAATATTCCCTTAACACAAATTCAGGTAAAATAACACCTGGATCACATAGATTACCAGTTGTGACAATAGTTGAGACAACTGTTGTGCCTACGTTCAGTGTTAGAAGAATGTTAGCACTGGTAAGACTTCCAACATGTCCTTGTGGAAAGTCTAAAGACTCCATTTTGGTCGTTTTGTCTAGTTCACAAAGAACTGCGGGTTAAGCAACGATGCTCTGGACTCAAGTGACCTAAGTGTATCAACGCTGGACTCGAGGTGTACTGAATTGGAGTCGTAGGGTGGGGCAGAGGCCTACTTGTTTCAATATCTACATTCTCCAAGTGAGAAGCAAATAGATGATGTGCTAAATCCCTGTGAGAAACTATTACTTGTTGAGAAGCAATAGAGTGGCTAGGGGGTGTGCATTTACATAGCTGGGCTAGCTATGTCTGTTTCAATTTGAACTCCCTTATCTTCTTCATCTGGTATGTCATTTAAGAGTTGATGCAATTCACCAAAATCATTGTCGAAGTCATCTATAAAATCAACTTCAGAAGATAAACTTTGAAGACTCGGGCATGTTTGTTGATCTTGGTTGGCATCAAAGATATCATCTAGATTATCTATGATTGTTCCCACTTGAATGTTTTTAGTGACCGGAGGATGAGCAGCATCATCATCATCATTGTTGTCATCATCATCATCATCACCAGCATTATCATCAGCTTGAGTTGCCTTATTATCTGATATTGTATCTTTCGAGTTTGAAGAAGCTGTGGAAGTACTATCTGTTGTAGTGTGATACAGATCAGAGTCTCCCTGTGTGTCCCACTACAATGATCAATCTTCAAGAAAGCTCTAATTCATCAATGGCAAAATCTCAAATCTAGCATTAAGAACACAATGATAGTTGAGAGAGAAAGTCAAACTTCAAGACTTGGTCAAATCTTCTTTATGTATATTGAATCTTACGAATGAGCTCCCTTTTTGATTTACAAAGACATTACCCTATTTATAGGGTCAAACCTCTAAAAACAAGTAAAGTCAAACCTGCCTAAGAAAAGTCAAACACGATGACTTTTACAAATATAGACAATATTTAACTTTCAAGACGAATACAATTTAATACTGATTTTCAGTCCTAACATTCTCCCCCTTTGTATTCAGACTTGAAAGAAATTCTGCACTTTGAGTCCTGTTTGAACTTTGAAACATTAAGCACATTATGTCTTCTTCAAAAGAATTCTTCAACTTGAAATCTTCAAGCAATCAACTGTTGAGAAAGATCTTCTAGCATTCTCCCCCTCGAAAGTAGAACAACGATGATCTTCTCTTTTGACAATGTAAAACAGTATCCACCAAAACAATGTACAAGATATGATCTTCAAAGAATCTTCAGAATTAATTTTCAGTAAACTCTTGTAAAGATGATCTTCACATTCAACACCTCTCAGTCGTTGTAACACATGAATAATCTTTCTATAATTATCTCTCCAGTCGCACTTCTTTTGAGTCTTTTGCCAAACTTGAAGTTACTCGCCCTTGATTTTTGCATCAGATTCCCTTTAAAAAGTTCGGAAATGAATATTT
>NC_037543.1:13070866-13080111 GCF_001531365.2 Cynara cardunculus var. scolymus
AACGAAAGAATAATGCGACAACGATTCGATTATTCAGTATATACGAGAGAAATGAATGAAGATCTGTAAGAACAAGTTTACAGATTCTGATATTCAAAAAAATGAATGTATATGAATCAATGTAAAAAAATATCAGAAAACAAAATTGAATACAAACGAGTGTATTATCACCGAAAAAGATTTTCATATAAGAGACGTGATAATAACAGTTTAAAGAATAGCTAAAACAGGTATTGGAATTATGTATGACGAGAAATTACGCAAGTAAAATCTCAAGAAATACCTGTTCAGAGAATGGTACTCGTTTCAGAAAACATTTCCATTTCCGAAAATATTTATTCAAAAATTTCTAGAGACTCCCCCTAGAAAACAAATTTAAGTAATGATTCAGTTAAGCTCAAAAAATTAAAAAATTTGAAGAAAACATTTTAAGTACGGGTTCTAAACTGAGTGTTTAGAAACCACACTCGGTAAAGCACGGGTCCTGAACTGAAATGTTCAGAAGCCTTGTTTGGAATAAATTACAACTTCCCCTACATTGGTGTATCACTGAAATGATATTCTGATCAACACACAATGGACACACCTGCAAAACTAGATTAAGTAGATTTTGGTACCCAAACGAACTTGGGTCCTATTTTGTTAGTATCTGGTTGGGGTATGTTGTAATTACCAAACCATTTATTTCAATAAGGTATTTTCTTTTCAGCAGTATTAACAGGATGATCAGGAATAACATATGAACCATACCAGAAATTTTGATCATACCTGTTCTTACCTTTCCAGTTGTTCTGATAACTGTTATCTCCATGCCACCTGTTGAACCTTTTGTTATTGACAAAATTATTGGTTCTGCATATTGAGCACATAATCTTTCTATTACTAAGATTGATCAGATCATTAGTGGATTTCACAATGCAAGGAAGATTGTTAGTAACAACAGGTGTATGAGATAAAATAGATTCAGACTTGTTAACCCAAATGCTTTTAATCTTTGAAGAATAATTGGCTGATACAATGACATACCCTTGATAATACTGATTAGAAAGAGAATAGTTCTTAGAAACATTGGATTTAGGACTACTTGAATAACTGTTCGAATAGGAACAATTATAAAAGCTTGTTTTACACAGTGATTGAGAACCAGTTGGACTTTTAGCACACGAAAAGTCTTTGACTTTTTGTAAAAGCTTGTCTCTTTCAACAGTAACTAAATCATATTTCTTTTTCAGTTCAGTTCTCGTGTTCAATTCAGTTTCAAGATCTGTCTTTAGATCAGACAATTTCTTTGAAGTATCCATAAACTTACTTTCTAATTCCTTCTTTGACTTTTCAAAAAATTTTCGTTCTTTCTCAAATTTCTTTCTCTCTTCGTCTGAACTTCCCTTCTCATTTTCTGAAGCAATGTCAAGCGATTTCTTTTTCTCTGTAAGCTCTTTGGCAATTGCAGCATTTTTTTTGACAGTGTTTTTCTTTTCGAGAATAAACACTCTCTTCTCTTCATCTAATTCTTTCCTTTTCTGAATAATGTTGTCCGTCAATTCCAAATTCTTTCTTTGACATTCTTCTTCATACTCTTTCTTCTCTTTATCAACCTTGGATCGTTCCAAGATGATAAGTTGTTCAAAATCTGAAATTTGAATTAAAAGAAATTTAGCATTCAGCTCAAGAGAATTAATCTTATTTNTTATTTTCATAAGATTCACGTTCAGTACAAAATCTTTTCTCTATTTCAGAAAATATTTTCTTCTYTAAATTCAAAARCTTTCTTAGCTCAATCAGATCATTTTCAGATTTATGAACCTTCTCAGTTAAATCCTTTGTCTCTGTATTATTCGTTGGAGAGTTCCTCTCAGCCTTTAGTTCATCTTGAACTTTTTTGGAGTTTATTGAACAAATCTTTATTAGACTTATTCCATGTTTTTATCTCTTTGTCACATTCTATTCTGACATCATCCAAAGATTTTTTAAGTTTATTAATCTGATGCTTGGATTCATTCTCAACTCTTTCTAATATTTCTTTATGCTCCCGATTCAAAATTTTAATACTTTCCTCATTAGCATAATTCTTAGTATACATATTTACGTATTTCTCTTTATAGTTCACAACGCTCTTTTCCAGCTCAACAATCTTTTCTCTCATCTCCTTTAGAATATCTGCCATTAAATTTTTTTTATCAGATATAGGATCTATGTAGTGAAATCAGTAAAAGAAATAAGAAACAATTAAGCTCAAAATACAAACAAAAAACACACTAAAACTGATCAGAATTTAGAAAATTGACGAAAACTGTAAAAAGTCAGTAAAAACAGTCAAAACTGTTGAAAATAGTTAAAAACTGTTAAAAACAGTCAAAGACAGTTGAAACTGATGAAAAACAGTTTACGCGACGGAAAACAGTTCAAAACTTTCTCAACCAGTTAAAAACACAAAAACCAAATCAGATAAACGAAATGATCCAAAAAAAATACAATCTAAACAAAAATTAAACCTCAAAGACTAAAAACACAACAAGATATAAGCCCAAGATGAAACTAAAAGTCCAAGTCCAAAACAATTGTCCAAGAAATTTTTACAAATAGAGATCAGACAAAATACAATACAAAATTCTGAACTCTTCACAGTAAGCTTAGACTTGATCTTGGATACACTATTACACTTCACTCTTCTAACTGCAACTTTTAGCTTCCCTCTAACTGCAGCAGACTTCTAATCCTCCTGTTTCAATGAACTGTCTTCACACCAATGTCCACCTTCTTCTCCCCAGTTGACTGTTGAAATTCAAATACTTGAAGAGTTTGCTGTTAGTTCAGACAGTTGATTCCCATGATCTTGTATAACAAAAAGAACTCAGAAATCTGAKTATATGCRATGAAATCAATGATCAAAATCAATAATAAACTCAGAAACAGAAATCAAAAACACATAGCACTTCCAAAACTTAATCTTGTGAAGGATATGGGCATAGAAGAACCTGAGTTTGTCTACCTGGTTTGTAAATCCATCATGCCATCTATGCTGTCACAATTAACTGATGGCAGATTTTGATTTAGAAACCAGCCACTTTCTGGAATGTGGCTTTCATGATCAAGCATGGGAGGTGTTTGTGCTTTGTTGTTGTTGCTTAAGGTTTCCACCAGCCTGGTAAATCAGATTGAGAAACTTTGCCACAGCCTGTGTGTCCCAGCCTTCTGTTTAAGTCTGTAACTGATAGAAGCTGTCGAGGTGATTCAGAACAGAAATAAACCAATTTATGTTTGACAACAGTTTGTTTAATAACTGAAACAAATAGATGTTGTTTTAAGCTACCAAGTGCTTGAATGAATGCAAAATAAAGCAACCAAGACAGTGGCTGAATAAAGTTCAAAAATGGACTGTGAGCAGTTTCAAAGAGTAGCAGAAATCACAAATTGCCCTTAGAACCTGTTGGCCAGATTCTATTCAAACCGGTTGTCCAAACTCTTGTCCAAACAGATTCTATTCAAACCTTTCACCAGATTCTATTGAAATTCTCCATAATTAGAAGAATGCCTTCAGCTGGCTCAATGGCATCAATGGAGAATGCAAAAGCTCCAAGTCTCAACAGTTCAGTTTAAAACTGCTTAAAGTTGTACTAAATCGTCTGTGTAGCTGATAGAAGCTGTTAAGATGATTCAAGACTTCAAAAATCAAACAGCAACTGTTACAGATAGCAATGAATCAAATGTTCAAAGAACGAAATTGATAAACAGAGCTGTTGTTATCTTTCACCAACAATGTATTAGGCTACAACTTCAAACAAATAGCAACCTTGCAATGCTTTAAAATGAAGTGAAATGAAACCCAGTTGAACTAACAATACCAGTTGAACTAACAAATCACAAACGCAGTTATTTGTGCATCATGCTCAAAAATACACTGAGTTTGGATATCATCACCTGTCACAATGTTCCCAAAGGAGAAGCTTTCACCAAACTTTCTGCTTCAAATATGTGTGATTGTGAAATCCTCAAGTTCAAGCAACTGAGCGATTTAGAATCCCTTGAATAATGAAATCCAAAATACAAACAAAACAGTGATAGAAATAAGAATCTGCTTGAGTTAATCCGCTCAAAGTTGCTTCTAAATAGGTCAACAATCACTAGTCTCTAATCCGCTCACACTATGTTATAAAACGTTCAAGCTTAAAATCTAAATCGCTCACGCTTATAACCTAAATCGCTCAAGACGAAGTTCAAAACTGGTCACTAGTCCGCTCAATTGTTTTGCTTAAATCGCTCACAAAACAATCACACAATCAATCGACTTACTTATCCGGACACTTATCCGGTCAAGAGGTGATCGAATCTGGACACTTATCCGGTCAATAGAAATTCAAGAATAAACACAGAACCTGTTAATCCGTTCAAGGCTTCTACGATTTAGCTCCTTATCCGCTTAAACTTTGTACGAATCCGGACAATTATCCGCTGAAATGGTGTGCCTTAACAGAAAGTTGAGATTATCCAACGATGTGGAAGAGATGATGTCTCCCGTATGAATCTTGATCTTGTGCGATTTATCAATATATCAGACAATGAATCAAATGGGCCATGTAAGTCAAGCGATTAAGTGTACGATGAAGTATCCGAATGAAAAAYAAATGGACTTCAACAATGTTTGGGCCTAAACCAATTGGGTCTTGTAAATTTGGACGATTTAACACCAATTAGACAATCTAAAATAAAAAAAACAGATTAAAACTATCAAAAACACAAAAACAAAAAAAATTTAAAAAAATGGATCAAAACACTGACTTTTTAAGAAAAAAAATTAAGAACACAAAACAATTTAACAACACAAAATCCAATTAAATCTTGAAATGCAATGATCAAATAACAAAAGTTTGTGAATAACAAAGATTCACAATTCAATTTCGAGCATTTTGATCACGATTTAAACACAAAAACACGAGATTCTTAAAAAAAATCGGATCAAACTCAAAAAAATTTAAGAACACAACGAAGAACACAAAAAAAATCAGAAAAAAATTCGAAAAAATCTTCAAAAACATGATTTCTTATCTGATTTCGTGCACTCCTGCTCTGATACCAATTGTGTGTCCCACTACAATGATCAATCTTCAAGAAAGCTCTAATTCATCAATGGCAGAATCTCAGATCTAGCATTAAGAACACAATGATAGTTGAGAGAGAAAGTCAAAGTTCAAGACTTGGTCAAATCTTCTTTACGTATATTGAATCTTACAAATGAGCTCCCTTTTTGATTTACAAAGACATTACCCTATTTATAGGGTCAAACCTCTAAACACAATCAAAGTCAAACCTGCCTAAGAAAAGTTAAACACGATGACTTTTACAAATATAGACAATATTTAACTTTCAAGACGAATACAATTTAATACTGATTTTCAGTCCTAACACTCCCCTCGCCAAACTACCCCTCTCAATTACATTTTCTCTCTGCTCACTACCCTGATCAGGTACCCCTTGTGCCTGAACTGTCTCATCTATATCTAGACCTTCTCTCTCAGCTAAGACATGGGTGGATCCGGGGGTAAGTTCAACCAGTTCTGGCTGAACTATAGGATATGTAACTCGCCTATATTCTATAACACATTGAGCACTCCGATCCGCGTAGGCAAACAGCTCAACTAGAATTTCCATGATAGATTCAATGTCTTCAACTTCGGTACAAGCTCTTATTCTTTGCATTATGAATGACGGCCCAACTTCACTTCATTCTCTTGCCGGAATTTCTAGGTTTGCATTCATCATTGCTTTTTTATGATAAGTTGAAGAAATCATTGAAACGAGACAAATTTCCTAACTTTTGAAGGAAATCGCTTAACGTTGACCAACTCCACCATTTCATTCCAGATTATAAGTGCATAGTCACAGCGATGATTGAAGACGATTACGTGGAAAAACTTCAGAAATGGATTGTTGCATGTGTCGATCCCAGCAGTTTTCGATGTTAAACACCGGTTGAGTATTGAGAATAACAGGTGCCATAATGAGGGTAGAAATCGTCTCTTGAATTATGATGGATTAGTTAACTCTTGCGAGTATCCTAATCATCCGATGTCTCTACATAACTCTTCGTCGGTTATTAACTCTTCAAAACTGGAGGCAGTTGGTCCTGGCAATCTTAGTATTCTTCGAAACCTTTTTAAAGTCAGACGACTCGTGTAGTCGTCAACATTCTCCTCAAAGAATTAGAGGTCTCCTTCCTTTGACAATGTTAAGGTGTGCCAAAATTGTTGAAGGTAAACCATTAGGATTTCTACAGTAGCTGTTAGGGCATATGCGATAGGGTGTCCTCTGAGGATTTTGGGAATGATTCTATATTCGTAAGGCATTTTGAAATTAAAGTGATGGTTGTTTGGTTTAATATCAAGATAAAGATACTGAGGAAGGATGGATTCATCTGGGATAGGGAAATTTGCTGGCTGAGGTGGATTATTTAGGTTGTCTGATCTGACCGAGGGAATATGAGATTCCTCGTCAGATCGTTGAGGTTCATCAACCATTTTCCTGTAAAAATGAAGAATGTTAGATTCGTAAATGAATGAATATTCCATAATATCAAAAATCAGATATAAAACCTAACACTAGATTTGCCAAAAAGATTTAATTTTTCTTCAAAAAACAAAAAAATATATTTTTGTTCAAAAACTAAAAAAATTTAACAAACATTAAAAAAATTAAAAAAAAAAACACACAAAACAAATACTAAGTAACACACATAAAAAAAAATTTAAAAGACTAAAACAACAACAACAAAAAAATTAAAAACTAAAAAAAAATACTAACACAAAAAAATTAACTTAACTAAACCTAAAAAAAATTAAAACAACAAAAATAAAAGAAAAAAAAATAAATCATCCGGATGAAACAAAGTTAAAAAATAACAAGTCCAAAAAAAACTAAACCGGACAAAGTTAACCGGAGTAAAACTCCGACAACCTTCTCCGATGACAAAATCCGGTCAAAAACAAAAAAAAATCAAACACTTCCTAATCCGGTTAACATCATTTGAAGCCAAAACGTAAATCGGATACAAAAACCGATTACAAAATCGATTATATCTAAATCTATATTCAATCAACAGTCCACGATACATACTAGTTTTAGATTTTAGGATTCTTGACGATTTAGAGTTCTTCAAAATAGTGCACGATTTAGCGTTACAGGTTCATATTAAAGATCAATTTCGAATTTAAGTCCAAATGAGATGACAATTAAAGTTCAATACTGTTGTTACCAGATCTCTCAATGACACTAATAATCAAGTTAAGAATAACCAAAGTATAGTGTTTTAATGAGCAAAATGATGAACACTCGAGAACAATATATGAACATTCAAAGAACAATCTTGAGTGCCAATAATTTCACTTTATTCAATAGGCCTAATCACCTATTTATACTAGCGATAAGAACATAAATATCTAGTAAAACTATGTACCCAATCTTCTAGGAAAGATAATGTTTATCTAAAGTATGGATAAGCTATAAATCAAGATAAACTTGAAATCCAGCTGTCTTCCATGGAATGTTAATTCAACCTTATCTTCATATCTTCATTGCATGCCTCTGGTTGAACTGCTGAAGAAAACTCTAGTTGTTCTCCAGACTTAGTCAATTTTGCCTTAACGTCTTCATCGGTCTTCTGGTTCTTCATCACTTATTGTTCTTCATTACTTTTACACTTATGAATTATGGGGTCTAACAATATCCCCCTAAGTAATGAAAGAACAAACATAAACTAATCTATGAACAATATTGAAGAGCAGAGACTAATCTAAAGAAAAGCATCAAATTCCAAATTTTCATTGGATGATGAATTCTTACAATACTGGAAGCAAAGACATTTCAATTTAAGGCAAAAATTTTAAAACTCTATTCATGATCAACCTTGAGATATTTCCCAGAAGCGCAGTAGCAGTCTTCGATAACTGATGACTGTAGATATCTCATGAATGAGTTGTTTCCCGTCTTCCCTTGGCATATGAGTTCTACCCAGTTTCTCTCTGATAACTTTCTGAAACCATTCAAGTGTTGAGGTTGAATACTTGAATGCTTCAGTTAGTTTGAAAATTTTCTTTACCCCGAACTCATTCTTGAAGACAAGTCCAAGCTCAGGTTGAGTTAAGACAGAAGCAGATCTCTTCTCCTACAGGCCAGTGAATTCTTCATTAGGTGGAGTGCAGGAGAGTCTTTTGATGCCCAAAAGAAGAACAATCTGAAAATCAATCTTGGCTCGATGCTTCACCAAGGTCTCCATCGTCTTCATAATTGCTTTGTTTGCCATCCCAAATCTTATGCCCTGATCCTGTCGCGGAGTTGTGAATGCATAAAGCTCGATCAAGTCATAGGGATTGAGATTGATCAAATCATTGTCATTGAAGATGTTGACCTGACCATGGGCTCTCTCTCCACTTTGTACTCGATATATTTTATAGCTCTATTAGTGAAGGTCCTCATCTTTATGTCCATTACCATCCTTATTCCATCGTTTGAAAAGACAGCCTATGATGGTTGGGTTGTCTGTCTAACAAACCTATGGTATAGGAGGTCCATGGATTTTGGCGATAGAATTGGAGGATTGAGAGTCAAACCTTCATCGCGATCGTGGTATAGGTACTGATGGATATTATTGTGGAGTCCAGATTTCATACAAATCTTGATATGATCTTCATAGATTGATAAGAACACTAAGAATGATGTAAGTAATGATTAGGAGAGAGAAAGAGAGAGAATTACATCAGCCAAATCTTGATTTCTGTGTTAATGACAAAAGCACTAATTACAATTACAAGAGAATCCCTATTTATACTAGGAAAGTAAAGACTAAAATATTACAARWAAAACTATTYTAWGGRGAAACTTGAATACAACTTTTAAGCTCTAATCTTGAACCCAACATTCTCCCCCTTTGGATTCAAGTTTGGACTCTTGTGAATTTCGTTTTGCGCAGGTCAAGTATTTTCTCCAACCGTCTTGGAGCATTTCTATATTGTAACTTCTCCTCGAGCAAATTAATAGCATTAACGAGCAAGTATCTTTGTTTGGGATTCATACGTTCTGATTCCACAGCTTTATCGTCACTGACTCTCTTTGATTCCAATGCCCTCCTTATCAGCTTGATCGTACCATCAGAGTACTTGTTTAGCTAGCTGAATCTCATAAACTTTTTAACCTGAAGTTGAACAAAGTAAATGACTCCGAACTCTGGGCTTTCAAGAACCATATAGACTGGATAT
>NC_037543.1:13081201-13082969 GCF_001531365.2 Cynara cardunculus var. scolymus
CTACAAGCACGATAGCCTCATTTATTCTTTCCCGTACAGTCTCCGGGGCAGAACATTCAACGTTTACATCTTGAGGAATTGACTCTTCACCCGCTCTTGCTCCCTGTGCAGATGTCTCAGCCAATCTCTGCTTCTTCCTCTCCCCCTCATGACTATCAGGATCATCCTGGTCATCATGCTTTCGTTTAAGAGATTCGGCTTGAGACTTGCAAGATTCTTCAAGTATAGACACTCTTTCGGCAAGAACATCTATTGAGCGTTTCAAATCAAGGGTATTAGATGTAATCAAGTGACTAACTTTAGAAAAATTAGCACTCATCACATCCTGAAAAATCAAAAACTCTGAGGCTCAAATTAATGGGTTAGCATCAATTTGTTGACGAAGAAGGCCGACCAAGTCTGCATCTTCGGCATCTTTGCTTTGAGCAGCCATCAATTTAGCATAAAGTAATGATTTCAGCTCGTCCACCGATAGTTCCGGTACTGATGATTCTGGTACAGTGGTGGTGATGGCAACCTCTTCAGACTAGCAATTTGTGCATCAAAGTTCTCTTGAACAGCCTTTAGGGCGCCGTCCAAATATTCCCGTGACACAAAGTCAGGTAAAATCACACCTGGATCACTTAGATTACCAGTTGAAACAACAGTTGAGTAAACTGCTGTGCCTACATTCAATGTTGGTGTAATGTTAGCATTGGTAGGACTTTCGACCTGTCTTTGTGATATGTCAACAGACATCACTCCGGTCGTTCCGGCTAGTTCACTAAGAACTGCACTTGGAGCAACAGATGCTCCTGACTCTTGTGTACCTATGTGTATCGGCTCTAAACTTGAGGTGCACAGAATCAAAGTCGTAGGCTGGGGCAGCGGCCTACTTGTTTCAATAACTACATTCTCCAAGTGAGAAGTAGTTAGCGTATGTGCTAAATCCCCGTGAGAAATTGAAACAGTTGGTTGTTGAGAACGAACTGAGTGGATAGGAAGGGTGTGCAATTGCATAGCTGGGCTAGCTATGTCTTGTTCAATACTAACATTCAACACATGAATGTCAGTAGCAGATGTGGGTGCCCGGCTAACTGTTTCGGTTTGGATAGGAGCTTGTACTTCATTTTCTGCTCCACTCACACCCTCTCCATGTTCTTTTTCTTCCCGTTCTCTCAAGCTCTCTCGATTTTCAACTTCAACTCCCTCATCTCCTCCTCCAGTAGACATATCTTGAAGTATTCGATCATAGTCATCAACATTAAAGGATAATGATCGTAGACTGGGACAAGTTTGTTGAGTTGCATATTYAGGGAAGATCGTGGCAATATCATCAGCAAATGTATCAATATGCACAGTTGTTGYATCATCATCATCATTATTATCATCATCACCAGAATCTGCTCTTTTATCTGATTCAGTAGCATCTGAAGAAGGAGAAGCTCTGGCAGTTAAAGTGTGTTGTTGATCAGAAGCTCCCCGCACCAATTCACCCCTCTCAATTACATTTTCTCTCAGCTCACTACCCTGTTCAGGTACCCCTTGTGTCTGAACTCTCTCTTCTATTTCTATATCTCTCTCAGCTGAGACATGGGGTGATCCTTGGGCAAGTTCAACCGGTTCTGGCTGAACTACCGGATCTATCACTCTCCTATAGTCTATAACACACTTAGCATTCTGATCRGCAAGAGCAATCAACTCTGGTGGAACAGGCATAATAGAGTCCATATCTTCAACTTCCGTATGCTGTCGAATCCTAGTCATGACAAATGCTGGCCCTTTTTCT
>NC_037543.1:13083293-13084507 GCF_001531365.2 Cynara cardunculus var. scolymus
GAAGTGATGGTTATTTGGTTTAATATCTAGGTATTGGAATTGTGGGTAAAGTGTTTCAGATGGTATTGGTTGATCAGGTAAAATTTGTGGTGTATTTTCAGATCTGACCGAGGGAATATGAGATTCCTCGTCAGACTGATGTCTGGGATCGGCCATTTACCTGTAAAACATCTAAACCATTAGTACCCATATTATTAAAAAAAATTGAATTAAAAAAAATACACACTCACAAAAAAAATTCAAAACAAATGAAAAGAAAAGAAAAAAAAATTCACACACACAAAAAAAATTTAAAAAAATAACCAAAAAAAATTAAACTAAAAAATAGTAAAAAATATTTAAACACTTGGTAAAATTTTCAAACAAAAAAATGAGTTGACCGGATTAGGAATCCGGACAACACAACAAACACTTAGAAAACCAAAGGTAAATGTGTCCGGATTAGAAGTCCGGACAACACACTAAACACATGTCCAAAACACAGCAAGTCATAAACCGGACAATCATCAACCAGTTTAAGGTATCCGGTGAGTTATCCATTCAAAACACAATCACAAAATACTCAAAAGGAATACAAATACAATCCAAATACACACTACATACGCACTCGAAAATGAAAAACGACACACATTTCACTAAAAAACACTTTCTAAAAGGAGTGAAAATGAGTTTATGGATCGATTAAGAAGATTAGTTCATTTTTGGTCAAGAACAGTCCATAGAATCTATACAGATCGAAACGATTAACAATCATGAATGAAAACCATATGAATCGAATCGTAACCTGGGATGAAAACTATGAGTAGAATAGAAGATTGACTTGTTGATAATCAAAGCTTGATTTTGAACAGTTTGAATGAGCGGATTGAGTGAGCGGAGAAGATGAACAGTAGAAAGTAAAAAGGTAAAAATTGAAAAAAGAAACGGTTATATATAGTCAAAGGTGAAAAACCGTTCATTAGCTAAACCGCTCAAAAGGTGTCCGGATTAGAATAAACCGGTCAAGAGGTGTCCGGTTTATAGAATGAATAAACACTAAGTGTTAATCCGGATACTAAACCGCTCAAGGCATGTGCGGTTTAGATGAACACCGGTCAAGACACGTTCGGTATAGGATTAAACCGTTGAAAGGGTAATCGGTTTAAGAATAAACCGCTCAAGGTGTAAACGGATTAAGGATACACCGCTCAACAAAGAAAGTTAAACCGCTCAAA
>NC_037543.1:13084607-13086082 GCF_001531365.2 Cynara cardunculus var. scolymus
CGCAAGAGAATGATGACTTGGTGGATGATGCTACCAGACCATAGACCACGTTTGGTCCTACTGTAAACAGCCCCCGGATGCCTGGTGATGCTTCTGTTCCTGCTTCTCGACCATTCACAGCTGTCCCTCCCACTACTTCCGATATCCCCCCGATACCACCTATGACCACCGGCTATGGTTCGGAAGTTTGGCTATCCTTAATTTCTGGCCAATGGGAGGAATGCAATCAGAAAATAGGAGCAATTGCTGATGCCTTGACCAAAATCACCGACCAGATCACCCAGGTGGAAGATAAAGTTGCCGGTTTGACTGCCTGTTCGGAGAACTTCTGGACGTATATGCGTGACTGGAACCGTGTTGTCAACAAGTTCCTTTTTGCCAAGAATGTAATGATGGCTGCTGATTTACCATGTTTTCCGGGAAGTCTTTGTCCTCCGTAAGTGCGTCTTCCCAAGATTCGTCGGACTAACACTATAGATGCTACGGGACAGACTTCGTCCAGTCGAAGTGAGTTGGGTAATTCAGATTAAATTCATCCTTGGTGTCTCATCATTACTTTTGAAACTTTAACATTACTTTTGTGGGTATTTGATACTTTGTCCAACCACGTCTTTTGTGTTTATATAAGGCGGTTGTTAATGGTTTCCTTGATATTTTTGTCGCTTGCTACTCTACTCATTTGATAAGTAAATATTGGGCTTTGATATTTTCATGATCTCGTTAGCATATTCATTATTTTGCAGGTATGATTTCCTTGATTAGTTCTTTTGTGTTTTGCAAAAATTAAAAGGACGTAGTTCGTCTTTCATTTTGGCCAAAACACTTTCCCTAGTTGTCAAGCCAAACACTTTAACCCGGTTCTCCAATGCGGACGTTGTTCGATTTAAGTTTGGGGGGAGTATGTGCTCCAATGTGTTATAAAAAAATATTGATGTACCAAATGTCTTCGAAAAATTGAAAGACACAAAAAAAATGCTTTAACCCAAAGAGCAATAGTGAAGAATCACTTATTGGGTTCCTTGAAAATGTCAAAAATACAACAAAAAATGCGATAAATCGAAATCATTCAAGCATTGTTGTTATTCTAGACAAGTTTGGGGGAATTTTTTTTTAGCCAAATACACTAACCTGATAAAGTCCTACCGATTAATTTTTGCGCCTCGAAGATCAAATAAAGGGAGTCGTACAACATATGAGCTTGACGAGATTTCAACGCCCCTCCGTAAGTTTTGTGCTTTCTTATTCCTTTTTGTTCATATTTCTTTCATTTTCGTTATTTGAGGACAAGTAATATCTAGAGTTTGGGGGTGTGATAATGTTAGGAATGAAATTCAGTGTAAAATTGTATTCGTCTTGAAAGTTAAAATTATCTATAATTGTATAAAAGTCATCGTGTTTGACTTTTCTATAGATTGTTTGACTTTGACTTTGTTTACATCTTTGACCCTATATAAAGGGTAAGTCTTAGTGTAATT
>NC_037543.1:13086182-13115625 GCF_001531365.2 Cynara cardunculus var. scolymus
TTTACAAACTGTTTAGTATTCTTGTAGACCCTTTTAGGACCAACACAAATCATTACATTTCATTGTTATTTTAAAGTCAAATGATATAAAAGAAATGATAAAAATAGGGTCATTCAAGTAAGATAAACTTATGATCAAGCCTCATTAGTTGACACAACGAATCTCATCCTTCTTACTTATACATACCTCTTTATTCCAATTTTTCAATCACTCACCAATGTGGGATATCTCAAACTCAACCATGATTCCCCAACACCTCAGTACTCAAATCTCATGATTTCACATCAATACCTCTTGGTTTGTATGGTGATCAAAACTCAATTTAAGAATAAATGTAAAATCCTCGACTCGAGCGGAAGTGCGATGTGTTTGAAAACTCGGGATCGTGTTTATATTTATAACGTCCCGTCCAACACCATAAATGTTGGTGTTAGGGTTCTAATTTTTAGGCTAATAAAGAGAAGGAGATTTCTACTACTTATTGCTTTCAAGGCGAGTGATCTCTATCCTTAAAGCAATTTTGCCCTCACCGTATGTGCTTTGGGATTTTGGCGAATCGCTTCTCAAGATACAATGAAGCAACGTATGTAGAATGACTATCAACACCGCACTAGTGGTGATAGTCCCGGTTGAACTATTGAGTTTCAAGGATTTGAAGAGACTAAGAAGTTATATTTCTATAGCAACATAACCCTTAGCAATCTGGTATATAGAACAAAGAAAAAGGTTAAACGATTTTTGGTGTCTATAAATGGGTATATGTAGGCAAATGCGACAGCCTCTTGAACAGGCACTATTCGCGACGTTTCGAACAGTCGCAACTGTTCGAACGGGTGCCATCTGCGACGCTTGAACCGTCGCATCTGTTCATTACACCCTTTGATGCGAACCGGTATAGTTGCCATTTGCGACGAACCGTCACGTCTGTTCATGAAGAGGCACCGTTTAATGGCCAACCGTCGCACCCTTTCACTAACCATCGCATTTGTTCGTAGTAACTGTCACTAACGAATTATTTACAACGGTTTGAAGCAAAAGGATTAAGACAGCTACAAGCGGTGATGCGAAGTGCAAAGTGCAAAGTGCGCCATCAAAGCGCCACATTGCGCCCACGGTCGCGCGCGTAATGGTGCTATGCACCCTTGTGGAGCCCCCATCATTTCCAATATATTAAATTAATATATAGAAAATGCTTCTTCTTATATACCCACTTGAATTTCACTCTTGCTCCTATGTGGGACAAGGAGAAACCCACCAAAATAATCATTTCTCTTTTCCTAAGACCTAACCCAAAAGACTTTATTTTATTTTGAAAATATTCCCAACAATAAATCACAATTTGGAGAATATTAACATCAGACAAAATCATGTCATTAAGTCAACACTTTCATTCTATATATAAGTGATATAATAGATAGTTGAACTACATTTGTTATAATAAGTATTGCAATAATCACAACTTTTGTTAAGAAAAAATGTATCATTTGCATTCGTTTTGCTCAAATCTTTTACCAATTGGTTGGTTTTAATTTTAACCATAGCTATAGATTTCAAAGCTCTATCATGCATTTATACATCCATCATCTTCTTTCAAACTATCATATGTCTACCAATGTAAGATGATGAAAGTCAGCCTTATTTCAGATTTAAGGAACATTCAAACCATGTTGCCAACTCATCATCATTGGTTTCACTTTTATATCTGCACTATAATTTTTACCATTTAGTTGGTTTTGTTTCCAACCATGGTATAGATTTCAAAGACAGTCATCCAAAATAAGACAACCTTATAGGGCAAACCTCATGATTTGACACAAAGACATCTAATCCACCTTTTTTATACACTTCAATTTGTTCAAATCTTTCAACTCTTCGTCAATGTGGGACAACTAAAATTCAACCACAATTCACCATATGAAAAATACTCAATTCTCATAGTGTCACCTCAATACCCCAAGGTTTTCTTTTATATATGTAAACATAAAGTTTTTTTTTCCCATTTGGTTGGTTTTCATCTCAATCATGGTTATAGATTTCAAATATGGTCATCCAAAGAAAGACAACCCTATGAGACAAACCCCATGAATCGACACAAAGGCAACCAATCCATCTTTGTATACGTTTTACTTTGTTCAAATCTTTCAACTTTTCACCAATGTAGGACAACTAAAACTAACCACAATTCACCATTTGAAAATACTCAATTCTCATTGTGCCACCTCATCACCGCAAGGTTTTACTTTTATAATTCTCATGGTATCATCTCATCACTCCAAGGTTTTACTTTATATATATATATATATATATATATATATATATATATAAAGATATAATAATGTAATATAATTGATTTTGCACTATAATTTCTACTATTTAGTTTGTTTGGTTTCCAACCATGGTTATAGATTTCAAAGAGGGTCATCCAAAGAAAGACAACCCTATGAGACAAACCTCATTATTTGACACAAAGACATTCAATCCACCTTTCTTTTACACTTTATTTTGTTCAAAATTTTCAACTATTCATCAATGTGGGATATCTCAAACTCAACCACAATTCACCAACACCTCAATACCCAATTCTCATGATGCGACCTCAAACACACTCATGATTCTTTTTTTAATATATATATATATATATATATATAGATACTCAATTTTCATTGTACCACCTCATCACCGCAAGATTTTATTTTTATAATTCTCATGGTGCCACCTCATCACCCTAAGGTTTACTTTTATATATATGAAGATATAATAATGTAATATAATTGATTTTGCACTATAATTTCTACTATTTGGTTTGTTTGGTTTCCAACCGTGGTTATAGATTTCAAAGAGGATCATCCAAAGAAAGACAACCCTATGAGGCAAACACCATTATTTGACACAAAGACATCCAATCCACCTTTCTTATACACTTCATTTTGTTCAAATCTTTCAACTATTCACCAATGTGAGATATTCCAAACTCAACCACAATTCACCAACACCTCAATACCAAATTCTCATAATGCGACCTCAAACACACTCATGGTTCTTCTTTTAATATATATATATATATATATATACATAGATTTTCTATCTTCAAAATACCTATCCTATCATTTTTAGGGGTGTTTGGGATTTGATTATTTGAAACAATTTATCATTTTCTACAAAAGTCTTTATCAACTTATTATAAGTTGGAATGATTTAACTTTTTCAAAAACTCCTTATTTACCGGTTTGGTACTGGTATAAGTTGTTTATCCAAACACTCAAAAATGTTTATTACCGGTGTCACACCGGAATAAGTCAATAAATTGTTTTTATAAACAATCTCAAATACCCCCTTAAAAAACGTAAGATATTGAGGTTTGGTTCGTTGGAATTTTATTCATGAGTTTGGTTTATTATTTTAATTTTTTACATGATGAATTTTAAATATTTTGGATTTTAATAAGGAATTTGAATTCTATTAATATTGTCACCGTCGTCGTCCCCTCCCGTATAACTGCCACCACTACAATCATCGTATTCACCACCACTTTCTACGACACCGTCACCGCCATTGCCACCAGTTATTATTATTATCATTATTATTAACTTTATCATCATATAATAATTATTAATTAAGCAATAAAGTATGACAATATATGAAGGGATATTTTGGTAATTTATCACTATCTTGTTATAATTTAGAAGTTACATTTAGAGAACCAGAAAAACATATTTAAATTCTTTTGACATATTTCACTTTAATATTTGTCAATCAAACGTTTTTTTCAAATCCGATTAAATTTCATTCAAATTTCTTCAAATTTCAATTTATTTAACAGATTCCAATTCCGAGTTTCCGACATATTACATTCTATGAACCAAACCTTACAACAATATTTACACTATGTCAAAAAAAAATTGTGGTTGCATGAGTATCCACCGGCAACCTTCCCCCCCCCCCCCCCCAAAAAAATCTGCCACTGGATCACAACTAGGTATGAAATTCATATTAATCAATTTATATAACGATGTATCTAAATTTGTTATTTATTAATAAAACAAAATTCAAATTTAAATTTGCAAAATCTAATGTCTAAATTTGGATTTGTTAGATAATATATCGATTCAAATAATATCATAAGTTGGTTCAAGTCAAATTTGTCCACATACAACTTTTCTAAGACCTTTAACGATGTTGCATCCAAATTTAACACTATAAAATTGAATTTTAAACGCGTACACCAATAGAAATGTGCGCATCGGGGGGGGGGGGGGGGGGGAGTATTTCCGTTACAACTAGTAGCTAATTGTAGATCGCTACTAGCTTTCTTAGCTCGTTGTAACTCGTATGTCCATACTTGGCCAACGAGTATCAATTCGTAATGAATCCTAAGAATTTCTTTTACTTTAAAAGTCATGAAGATAGGTTATAACGATAAAATGTAAAAACAAAAATAAAGATGATAAAAATTATAAATTTTCATAATTTCGAAACCCATACTAATTTCCAAAATTTAAATAAATTGTTACTAACAAGAGCTAGAAAGTGTTTTTTTCCACTGAATTAATAGATATCTCAATCAGAATACACGATACTAAAGCATAATTTATTTACGGGGATGTTCGGTTGTGGCTTAATGGTTGTATAGCCTATATGTCTTATTCGCTCAACCATAAATAGCTATTCGGTTTGTAAAATGACTTATTTAGTCAGCTAAAAAAGTAGAGTCATTACCTTTTTATTCCCCTTTTACCCTTCGTTCATCCCCATTAATCAAATCATAAAACCTTTTGTCTTGAACCTCTCCATCTTCACATTCCGGGGCACCACACCAATGAAAAAGAAAAAACATGGAAAATGAGGTTTGATTTATGATGTGTCTCCCCTCTCTATTCCCTGAAATTATCCCACCAACAATTAATTTTGATTATTGACTTTAATTTAAAGATTTTAGGTTTGAAAAAAAAAATATGTTGAATGAATTTGTTCTGATTTAGGTTTGATATGTTTGAAAATTAAGTGGTTTGGAATTGGGTTAAAAAATATAGACTGAGGGGTAGAATGGTTAATTATGACATTAAGACTGTCTATTCAGTACAACAACCTAACAATAATTTATATTATATTATACACACAACTTTATTTATAAGGTTTTAATGGAAATCGAACCGAACAACCGTTAAATAAGACCATAAAAGGCCTTACGACTTGTGCTCTATGGATATATTTGGTACACAAGAAATTATTTAAAAAAAAAAACTTATTTTTGACACGACATTAAATTGAATGAGATTGAATGTGAGAAAAATGCATTTCTTTTTTTAATCTTATCAAAATAGATTGAATAAAAACAAAAAGAGATGAGAGAAGATTTGATAAATTAAAGGTGTCGTTGTATCAAAACTAGGTGTTATATCGAAATTTAGAAATAAAAGCCTTAGAGGCACTATTTATCGACGCTTACTCGATAATCGCTTATCAGGAGGAGGCATCACACTCACTTGTCTTATCATGTAACACTCTCAATGATCAAAATGGATTGTCGGTAAGTGTTATAAACCCTATAAGCGCTTACTAGGTAAGAGTCATTACTCTTACTTACCGTGTAAGACTCTCTCGATCATTGTTTTCCCTCTTGTCAGGTATGATTATTGGTTCTTATTTATGTTCATCCGGGAAGGTAATTGAACCGGTAAGTACTTACGAAGGTAAACGTTTAGTAAACAGCTTCGTAATATTGATGTTAGAAGTATACTCATGCAATGCAGTGGAGTTCTAAAATCTAGATCTCGAACCCTCAATCATGATCCACACTTCGCTTTGTTGTTTATCTTTCACGATTTTATTTTACTGTTTTGAAAAAGTTAAAGATGGATTGATTATTATTTTATCTATCAAACTAAAGATTATAAAATTTTAAATATATTAGAAAATAAAAATGAGTATTTTATCTCACAATGTTTATCTATAATTACTTACACGAATTCAAACATAATGTTTTAACAACTTATATTTATGCTTAATCCAACATATAATCTTAAGTAATATTTATTTCATAGTTTTTCACCGACTCGTCCAGTCTCGTCCACATACCAAAGAAAAAAATAACATTTTTGAAGTTAAAACATTTTCATGTAATTTAATCTTATACTATATCATAAATCATTTGACAAAAACTCTTAAAAATCATTTGTTATGCATGAAGTACTATATATTGATGTATATTACTTAGAATTCAAAATTACAAGTAAATTATGCATAAGTACAACTTATTAAATCTTCATGTTTGAATTCGTGTAACTAACTGCGGATAAACATAATCAAATATAGGATAAACATCTCATTTTAAAATCTAAAATATAATTAGAATAATTATCAAGTTCTAACAAAATAATTAATTATTATATTTATAAAAAAAATAATTATGCATAAATACAACTTACTAAAGCTCCATGTTTGAATTCGTATAACTAACTGCGAATAAACATAATCAAATATAGGATAAATATCTCATTTTAAAATCTAAAATATAATTAAAATAATTATTAAATTCTAACAAAATAATTAATTATTATCTTTATAATAAAATTATATTATCAAACCAAATATAAATTACTTTGTTATTGAACCTAATTAAATTATAATAAAAAAATTAAACTAAAAATACACAAAAATAAGAAATTTTAAATAGTTAATTTGATATTAATATCGATATAGTTTTGTCAAATTTTATAATATCTTCAAATTTATATTTTATTGAAAAAAATACATCGTTTTTTCAAAATCACATAAGGACCATATTATAACATCGACTGAAATAAAAAATAAAATAACATATTAAAATCAAGATGTATTTCACTGCATTGCGCGAGTACCCTTCTAGTTTAAAATAATATAAAACATTTTTTTTAATTGAAATGTAGTTTAAAAAGGATACTAGTTAAAATAAAAAGGATTGTGTCTTAATTTTCTCCAAATCATCAGGATGACCAATGAATAACGTCAAGAGACAGAAACAAACGTTTTCAACCATAAAAAAGAAGCTGACCAATTTTCACTTTGCAAAGCAAGTTTTCCAACAAGTAGTTAAGAACATAAGGCTTATTTTCCTTTTCTTTCAATGACCACCCCTTTTTGTAACTGCACTTGGCACAGCAATTGAAGTCGGTCAAAATGCGCATAAATGCGCATACGAGGTTGTCGTTCGGCTCGGCTGTGTTTGGTTATATATATATCCTCAATCCAACCTACACTTCCCGAACCACGGCTCTGTTTCTTTTTTTTTTTTTTCAATCTACAACAATCTCTCTCGGCTCTCCTTTTGAGCCCCCAATGTATACATACACAAAACACTCACTCTGTTATTCACTTGTTCGAGTTTTTATTCTATCCGTTGATAGATGCCCGAGGCTTTTAAGTCGGGCAATGATCTCTTTGAATGATGGCCGCAACTGTGGCTCCCTGCACAAATAAATAATAAGTTAGACCTAAAGGGTATGTATTCCCATTAGAAAGTACAAAGTTATGTTTCGCAAACTAGCCGATAAACTCATCGCCCTAAAAACTACTGGTAGACAAGCTAGATGATGATGTAAAATTACCTAGAAAGACAAGTTAAAAATTACTCGGTTCTATAATAAGCATAATTAAAAAAAAAGTGAAAAAATGCTCCGGGAGCTTATCGGAAAACTATTTAAAGTAGCTTTTCAAACATCAAAGAGTGTTTTTTCAATAAGCTCATAAAACAAACTGCCTTATCATTAACAAACAAGCCATAATGACAAAGAAGGGGGGAAGACAAACAATCTCTAGAAGGCAATGATCCTAAAAGCAAACAATCAAAAAAGAAGAAACAGAAAGAACGTAGCTTAATATGCATAGTCATCGTAACATAAAGATCCCATGATGGTCTTCTACGTTCTGTAGGCCCTTTTAGATCTAGACTCACTATTGTAGAGTAAAGTCAAAAGGTATGGCACCCCCTTCCACTTTTGAAAAAAGGAATGAAACCAAAATGACCCTTGTGTAGTTGATTCCCTTTGCAATGCTTCATAGCTGATCAGCAGCATAGTGGTCAAGGAAGGATGTTCAAAATTCAATTTGATATGAACATGTTATAATTTGCATATTTAATTATTTCAACGGATATGGAATTACTGATTTTGGATTCGGGATTCTGAGATCTGATTGGATCCAATAATTTAACAAGTATTTTCTTCTAAAGGAAGGGGCTGTATAACATTGACCTTCCTCCAACCTAGTAAAGAAATTGTGCACCTGGACATGGCACTTTGCAGGTGACCCATCCTGCCTTGAGGTTATTTAGAATGATAATCTTCTAATAAATTTTTTAAATGCACGACTTCATGACATATTAAGAACACTTATGCCTTCGGGTGGGATATACTATGTGATGCTTTGATTCTTACATGGGGATATAACCGATCACATTCATATCTATTTACATTCTACATCTATGTTGGATGTTCCTACTATTATAAAGCATAATACCAATTCCCAAAAACCGACTCCTACGGTTAAAGAAGAGATAGTCATAGATAAGTATTTAATGAATTAATTAAACAAATTATTTACAAAGCTAATGTTTAATCATCTTAAAGCCCATGCAATGAATATATATATATATATATATATATATATATATATATGTATATGTATATATACATACATATTTTAACAAATTTTAGTGAAAAGTCGTATATACTTTTGAATATCTACACAATTTCAACAAATTTTAATTTAGTATTAGAAAAACATTATTGGTTAATTGTACTTCCACGAATTTGCATGTAGCAAAAGCAACTAAAATTGATGTCATCTGATAGACACATGACTTTCATTAAGGTTAAAATTGTATGTGAATTAAGTTGTTGGTAAACGTCACTAGAAGAAAAGACCCGTATGCTACTAGCATAAAGATAACAGGTCCAAAACCCAAAGTTGACGTTTTGAATTTCACAAGCCTGGATCAATTTTTTACGATGTTCATGGACCCAATTAATCTTGTTTGCAGGCTTTCTAACTAGTTTAGAGAAGAAATAGTAATAAAGACTGATTGTAAGAACAGACTTACGGATGCCAACAATCACTTATTATCCGTGCAACCACAGGATCAAGATGCTCTGGAATGTCAAGGTGTCTGAACTGAAAACCAACAGCACCAACAACCTGCATTGAGTTCATTTCTGTCCAAGGTATGCGCAGAGTTGCCAACTCCCATAAAATTACACCAAAGCTATATACATCACACCTGCAAACCAGTCAAACATTTTTCAGCGCGATATAAAAAGATGAATGCAAACACATACTCAAGCCTAAGATTATCAATGTACAAAAGATGCCTCTTACTTCTCGTTGGACGGTTCATTCCTCAACACTTCTGGTGCCATCCATTCAGGCTGCAATACAATGGCACACCATCAGTACAACAATGTAGTAATTTCCTAACATGACATATTCCAACCCCTTCCCCCACAGCTAAATCACAACCATTATCCTTGAACAAAATCAACGCTGTTTCATTTTTATTTATTTATTTGCTTTTTAGGGAGTGATGATGGTCTTAACACAAATGTTATAAAGAGAGAAGAAATTAGAGGAAGTCGGATAAAGGGTACAGCAAGTATGTGTGTACAAGAGACGGAGAGAGTAAAAGTAGGATAATAGCATGTGACACATGATTGTAGGATAATAGCATGCAACACATGATTGTAGAAAGAGCTTACAGTTCCAGCAGTAGATTTTGAAGAGAGAAAGGTATTGTGTTTCATGCGTGACATCCCAAAATCGCATACCTGCATGCATTAAATATACAAGACAACTAAATGTCAAAAATCCCCTTAGCATATGATCATGGCTGCATGAGCGACACAAGAGTATGATTCTAAATTTGAAACTAGGTAAAACAGCACAAAATTAAATATGACGCAGAAAATAAGCCTAAGCAACCCAAATTTATCATGCTAGTAGGGAAACACTAACCTTAACAACCCAATTTTTATCAACAAGAAGATTTGGTGTCTTCAAATCCCGGTGCACAATAATTGGATTGCTAGTGTGCAAATAGTTCATTCCCTTGGCCTACAAGCATTTCTTGTAATTATAATAAAGAAAACTAAGAGATAAATGCTGAAGCATAATACTGGAATCAAACTTCTACCACATCAAGAGCCATACGCATCCGCCTCTTCTCATCAAGTTGGACATTAGATCGATGCAACAATTTAAATAGACTACCCCTGCATAGAAGCAAACAGGTAAACCAGGCAACATGAGAAATGGATAAATATGCAATATGCTCCAACTGATGTCAAGAAACAATAAATAAAAGAGTCGGGTATTCAGTCAACGATGCATATAAGTGCTTCATGTATAATTAAAGTCAATACAATAATGAATGTGCCCTGCAACTACCTTGGGGCATTATGATACTATCCTGAGCATGTTAGCATTATAAAGCAGCATTAAAGAAAAAACCAAAGCCCTTAAAAGGAAACAACGAAAACAACATGAAATATGAGGAGAAGTAACTTGATGCTAAAAAGAAGAGAAATCAATAGAAGATGAAACAGAAAGGGAAAGAGGGGATAATCTTCATTATTTGAAAGCATTGCCAAATCAACAAGATGATACTCTGCAATATCAAGAGGAGAGACCAAATATAATTCTAAGGAAATTGTTTTAATGCAGAACAGAAGGCACCCAAGAACAAATACTAACCGAACATGATGGAAAAAAAAAAGATTTGAAGTCGTAGGCCAATCTATGTAGCTCATGAAATTCACTAGTAACAGTCCCATCCATATAGCAATCATCGAGCACAATTTTGCAAAGAAATAGCCCACTTGTTTCTAGAGAAGAGAAAGATCTTTACCACACCACTTTAGGGGGCGGGGGTGAAGGGGGGGTTTACATGCAACCGAGGCAAAGTTGTTTAAAAAAAAACCAGATATGGGACTTCCCCTTACTATTTATAAGATTATCAAAAGCCCCTTTTATAGTCATAGGCCAAATAAAGTCCATTTTATTTTGTTTTTTTTAATTAATGCTAATGCTTTCTTGATTTGTTTCATTATTGTAAATGTATTTATCTATTTCGAGTTTATAGATCAGAGCCAGGAAAGGGTATGGTAAAGTTCAAGAATTGCTTCTACTCCCCCCATCCCAAAATAAACGTGTCATTTCCCTTTTTTGCCAAGGTTTAAGCCAAAATAACCTCTTTGCTCATTCGTACAAAGAATTGATGGTACTGATCTCAGTTCAAAAGTCCCCTAATTGGGAGTCCAAAAGAATGGAATTCTGGGGTTCTTGGCGTATGCTTACAGCCACGAAAAATATCATCGATTATTAATCTTATTTAATTACTAATGCTTACACAGCTGTATTCACCATTAATACATTAATACTACATCTATTTATGTGTTTTATGGAAAGAGCAGAAGTATCATTGTATCAATGAACTACAAAAGTATAACTTACAACAAGGTTGATGCATCATGCATTATAATTCAATGATGTAGCTCTTTCATCCAATAAAATTGAATCATTATGTGTTCTCTTCTGTACATAGTGTTTTGATTATAACTTCGTATTTGAGTTTTTGTTGGAAACCCAGAAGCGTCGATTTTCAATCTTTAGCCCGCTCTATGGAATCCTTGCAGAGAACCATTTTGCAGGATAAACAATGGAAATGTGCTGGATGAAAAAAAAAAGTCCCTTCCGCAAACTCCTAGACCATTATCCTGTCTAAAAGTCATACATAAAATAAAATATTCACAATACCAACCAACAGGTCCGATTAATATAAACTTCCAGACATGCATGTTTTCGCCATACCCTAAAACTTAAACAACCATCTTTCTTAATGTGCTTCAAAAAATGAAGGGCGAGTATCAACTAGTATGAACCAACAAAAGTAGCAAACTGGAACAGATTGAGTCCAGCAAATAAATGGAACCAGATTTGTATGATTACGTTATTGGCTCCAAATATCTATATTTTAAGAAATCCTTTCTGGGTTCAATTTGATAGAATGGATCAATTCCAATACTTTGGTTTGGTTTTCCTCTTGAACCTTTCATAGAAAAACATCAACTTTCAAAAAAGCTCAGCTTAACTATTGTTCAATGTTCTTGTGATTTATCATCCACAATTTATATGAGCTTCAAGAATTAGTTGCTGCATTTTCAATTTTGTTAAAGCAGATTACCCATGATATGAAAAAAAAAATAGACAATGCAATGAAATTTTATAAAGACCATCTAGATGTATATTGTCTCTAGTTCTTGGTTAGATGTGCAAGGTGATGAAAATTTAATTCTATACAAGCTTCCTTATGTAGAACCTATATCCATTCAGACATCTTTGTCCAAACAGAACTTATAAAAGAACAAAAAACAGGCCCAGTTTAAGGCACTTTTGACTTGACCCAGACTACACAAAGATGAGAATAGATTCTCAGACAATTTTGCATGTTAGCACCACCAGTCCCTATTAAGTTGTGATTGAGTGGACAAACAAGTCCTCGGATTCCCTAGTAGACAAATCACAAAATGATAGACTTTATAATTCACTGTTATCCTCTTAACGGCTAGGCTTTTCCTCTAGAAAAGGATATAATACTTGAATAGATGCTTATACTCCAAATGTCAGTAAGCAATTCATCAAGTACATGGGTTCTATAAACACGAATATCTGAGGCTAACAATCAACAAGCATGGTTTAATTCAGCCCTGAGCCATCGAACAATATAATGAACTCGACCTGTTGTCGGTTCTACTTTTCCCAATTTTAGGTTTTGGGCTGACCCAATGTTAACAATGATGATAGTGGTAACAACAATGAAAATAATAAATATTTTTTTGAAGTAAAAAATAATAAACATTAACAGATGGGGGATTTCAGTGTAAGAGATAAAAAGGATATGTTAAAAGTAGAATTCTAAATTTATAATCGATGAATAGTGACACGAAACATGCCTGGAAAAGAACCTAGATGTCTTGTTGGGAACGGAGATTTCCTTGAGACTGTTCAAGTCCAAATAAGAAAAACTTCTTGGATTAAAAAAAGTAACCAACTTTGATGACAATTACAGGGCGGTCAGTGATTGTTGTGGGCCCTTCACTTGCATTACATTGATGTTGAAAAAATTCCTTTATTTCTGGTGGAATTTTCGCTTCTGTGATTATAAGTTAATTGCATACTGGCCAGACCCAGAATAGTGTTGTATTTTCATATCCACATACACTCAGTTAGTGCTGACCACAAAAACCTTCATAATTCACACAAACACATAACCACTGAAAATAGCATATAAGTAAGATCAAGAAACATAAGCAATAGAAAACACTGAAAATGGAGATTTCGTATTACTCCACAAAAAGAAAACAATTATCTCAGAAGTAGTTTAGTAAGAAACAAGAACTCAACCTTGGAAGAAATTCTGTCAATATGGAAAGATTTGGTGGATGAGTAACTGCTCCCATGAAAAGAACAACATTAGGATGTCTCAACCTCAACATGATCTCAACCTAGAAAACAAAGAGCTATGCACTGAATCAAATCCTTTTATAAAAGAAACCCACATTGTAATCGTTAAATGAGACAATTAAAAAGTTCGGGCACTTACTTCGCCTTTAAATTGAGTGAGCGCATCGCCTGAGATATCTTGGTTCATGAACTTCTTCACAGCCACCTCCTGTCAGCAAATATCAATCACTAAATTGAAGTAAAATAGCACCAAAGCAGTCCACCTTTCTCCAATTTAAAAACTCATGATATAGAGGTACAAAGAAAAGTGAGTTGGCATTTAAAGACAATGATAATGCTACTTCCAACCATATATTTTTGCATCTTTGTCTCAGAAATAGATTGGGGCATGATCAGTCTTGATAGAGCTTATAGAACGAAAACTAGCAGAACATAATGATCAATTTAATCAACTAAACATAATATCTTTCAGCAACACCCTGTTCTAAAATACTACAACTGTTCCAACTAACAGAACTTGCACTACTATTGTAATACAACAAAATGATAAAAGATTTGGATGCATCTTACAGTTCCATTCCATTCTGAACGATAAACCTCGCCATAGGAACCTGGAAGAAAGGGAATAACATGTGATTATTACGTGGAATAATATCTCATGCACACCTCACACCCTCTTGAGGCATAACTTAATAATACAAATTTCACAAATGAGCTAATTGCCAACTAGAAGAATCCAATGTTTCACTAATTCTAAGCAAAACCATAGCAATATTTTGTGAAATCTGAAAATGAGAAGCATCTTTAAATAATCACTTCCAGCATGACAAGCGCATCAACTACTAGAAAATTAGTTAAGCATATGATTGGCTGGTCAAACTGTCATTTATTACAAGCTAAACTTCGTAAGCACTTAACAAGCATGCAATATCATTTTGAATTGTAATAAAGAGCATTAATGTACAACAATGTTTAAGATGAAGGTCCTTTACAGATTGTAATGTTTTCATTTCCTTCTGCAGAACTTTGAAGGTGGTAAGGTTTAACATCGTCATCATAAATATTGGTTCCTAAAAAGCTGCAGACAAACGGAGAAATTGGACAGAGTTGAATGTGGTCTAAATTCCTATATATTTGACATTCAATTCTAGCGTACATGTACAAGTCTTCTGTATATATTCAATGATTCAAAGAGGCAAAAGGTTCCAACAAATCAGAATGAATCCAAAGTCGACATTTTGTGGAACATTAAACTAAAATGCATACCAAAAATAGAGGCAATGAAAATGCACGGTACTAGAGCAAGGGGGTTATTTTGAATGAACTCTACTAAGCACGCCCCTCTATCCCAAACTGACTTAGACATTTATGGAGGATCAGGTGTGGATGTTTGTATAACATCTTGTTCTCAATTTGGCTGCCTGTTCAATTCTAGGCAATGGTTTTTTCTTTCCTTATAGAGCTTCTTCTATTAAAAGCTTGATCTCTCTTCTAAGCTCTAGCACAATTGGAGAGAGAAAGAGAAACAAACACACACACACAAAAGAATTGAGTAGCATCATAAATAATCAATTAATGACAAAATACTGAATTAAAAAACAATAGTAGACACATTTAATCGAAGAATAAGTATATAGACTATAGTAATAAATACTTCATAGCATGTCTGGCCTCACTCACTTTTAATTTAAAAATCATGAACCCAGCACACACTTCTATATCTAGTTAAAACTCCATCTCAGGACTGAGAAGTTTACAATCGGTATATCTTAATCAGCCTCAGTTTTTGGACTTGCACAATTCAGCCCAATGCTAGATAATTGTCAATCATGTGTTTCAGGTTCACAATATACTTTTACATAAAATGGATACAAGTATATTCTTACCGATACCAATGCGTCCTCCAATCTGAAGATCCTCCCATGGAATTTCCCATTCAACCTCATCAAGGCTAATCCCTTCCCTCTGATTGCTGCAAGATGTATAGTGGCCAATACGGGACGTTTCCACCAATTTCATGTCTGAATGTTTGCCTTTTCTAGTATTATCTGCTCTTGCCTCGTTTATCAGGCAAGGTCCGCCACCAGCAACACCATCTCCATATTGTCTTTCAATAGAGTTTACTGCAGAGGACACTTCATATTCATGACTTTGCTTCACAGTTAATACTTATGAATCCAGCATACATAAATCAGCAAAATTCTTACCAACTGCATGATCATTCATGGCATCTTCACCAGTACTACCATGACCATGTACAAAACCAGCACTTGTCGATTGAGATGGTAAAGTGTATCCAAGATTATTTTTATTGGACATCAATTGTTGCTGTTTAGCTGGTAACCAGTTAACTCCAAGCTGGGAATTGTCATCAACATTGTTAACCTCAGCTGCAGTAAAAGATATAAGATCCTGCTCATAGTTAGACATGACTAGTGGCGGGCCATGCTGAGCCCCAACATTCAACATGTCAGTATCTAGCAAATGAACTGTCTTGCACACTTCTGTCTCTCCCACTTCGTCGTTATTTACATCAAAAAGTGAATCAGAAGATGTGCCACCACTCTTTGACAACACTGCATGGAGTTTTTGGGCAAATTCTGGATTTTTTGCAGCATTTATGACACATTTGGATACATCATTAAGCTGCAACTTCTGTGCAGGTGATGTTCTTCCACCACCACCTGACAGGCCTTCGTGTGACCTGCCGAGAGCCGGAAGCAGTTTGCCAAAATCACTCTCAAACCTCTCAGTTTGATTTCTCTCCACAGCATTTCCGCCCCTGCTGTTCAACTGTGAACCTATAATAGATGTTACTGTCAAATCTGAAGTGCCAGCTTTGGCAAAACCATCAAGTTCAGGCGTAACTAAAATGGGATCAGTGCTTATATCAAGCAGTGGCAATGTATACCCAAAACTATCAGAACCTGCTGCATCACGCCTGATATCTAGTTCAATGCTCTGAAGGTTACAACATGGCACCTCCACAGGGATTAGTGTACCTGGAGCACCCATTAGATCAATAATGTATTCGCTGCAAAAACGAAACAATAAGCTAAATTATTAGTATTTACCTCTTTTCGAAAGTATAGATGTATGTACTCTACCTTTTAAAACTACAAAAAAAAACTATTGGTGGTTGATAAACAGTGAGTTGGGAAGGCAATAGAAGTGTGGAAACAAATCAGCTTCAAAATGATGCACGCATCACATCTAAAGCTCTGATACTTAAACAAGACATAACAGAAGGTCAAAGACTACTGGAGATGTAATGTCTACCTAACAAACAAAAAAAGAACAGTAAGTAGCACTGAAGAGCAAGTAACAACGATTACACAGCCTTTCCCATTTTAATGAAGTAAATTTATAGGATAGGAGCAACGAGAAATAAAAGTGGATTGTGAACTCATTTTCGGATTACGTTTTCCCTTGTCACATAACTTTTCTACAAATGAACCCACAGTTAGCTTTACAACAGAAAAGGCAAAAGCACCTCTAACAAACCACAACAGCACTTTTGGTTGATGCAGATCACTATCTACGTCTAACTCACATGAAAACTAACACCCGTTCCTAGTACCCATAATTGTAATTATATAAGCAAATTATAATGAAATTGGACATAAAGATCAGAAATACAGCATGGGTGTAGAGACAGCCAGACACACATGTACCTGGTATGTCTCATACATATAACGTATATACACCTATAATAACAAACATGACACATGCATATACATAAAATAGTCTGCCATAAACATATGTATACCTACACATGGATACACACACACATATATATATGCTCAAGGTCTGTTCCTAGTGTTAGGGTATAGAAAATACAGGCATGCAAATACCTAAAAAAGTTGCCATTAAGATCTCAAAAGACTACACATACATGTGTATACACCCTCACATGCATAAACTAACAAACAGGGCACTGCATATACATGTGCTAACATATTTATCTAACACCAGAGACTGGTTCCAATGCTACGATGTAAAGAATATGCATACAAATAATAAAGTTCCTATAATAATTCAAAAGACAACATATATGTACACGCACACGCACATGCACACACATACAGATACATATTTCTATTTTATAGCATCTGCATAAGCATCTGCTGAAACTGATTTCAAAAAAGGCATGAACACCCATACCTCCCATTATCAATCTTAATCAAGTTCACAGCTCCATCATCAGTGCCAGTATAGTAGCTCCCTTTGACCAGACTACATGCAAGGTTGATCTTATCAGCAAGTACCTACCATCAAATGTATAGTTTTTTATGCATATCAAATATATAGGTTTCTCTAATGCACATCTAAAATATAGTTAATGTGCTTGAGAAAGGCAAAGAAGTACTATGTTGTCCAAAATATTCACCAATTCCATTTTGAGATGTCTCATTGATTCAACATTTCTTCCATGGGAAATCTCACCCTCATAGTACCTATTTGTCCAATCTAAATCATTATAAAATATTGATGGTATTAACTGCTCCATGAACTTCCCCCCATTGTCATTATTTGAAGGCATTTTACACATTTAACTGAGTCAAATAGTTCTATGTGCCAAGTCAAACGTTGTATTTTCTTTGGTGCAGAGAGTATATGAACAGACAGAAAAGAACAAAATGATATGCTTAAATCATCCGTTGCAGCAACAGTTTAGAGCATTGTATTACAGACCTCCATGATACGATCTTGAATGCTTGATTATGAAATAGAGAAAGGGTCGATACATAAAGAAGATATACAGATTGAACTTTTTCAGTGGGTATATGTTTTAAAATCAGTTAACTCTAAACTGAACCTCGCTAGCAGCTATCCATCTGCACCAAAACTATACTCTACGCTTATCAGACACCTTAAATTTAAGGCACAATGATATAATGAAGAATCACTTTGAAGGAAGATATAAGACAAAAACATAGACGATATTTTTCTATATAATACAAACTATAACTCTTTACTTGCTACTAGAATCATATGATAACCAACCAGCTAAATACGTGCACCTACTTTATAATGCAAGTATGACCAGCATGCCCTGGGACTCCAATGACAAAAGGAAAAGGAGACAGGTTATAAATTGCACTGGGAAAGAGATCTTATTTCTCTTGATTACATGACCAAAAAGCACTTCAGCAGGGAAAAATAAAATAAAAGAAATAAGTTAGATGACAGAAGGACTAAAGACATCTAAACATATGGTAAGCATGCATCAACTTCATGCAATATATATTATGTTATGAGATATGTACAGAGTAATGCACATGTAACCAACTTAAAAACCAAAATTTTGAAAGGAGGCAGAGCCATAAAATGATAAAATACCTTAAAAAGCAAGGCCCGGTGTCGGGAAAGTCCACAATCAATACAACCAAGAGGAAGTATGATAGTTTTATGAGTGTTCCGTAATTCATAACTTCTAGTAGTCCACCTTCTCAACATTTCATCTGCATCACTAACAGGACCACCCATTTGTGCAACAACAATATTAGCAATTCTCTGGATTACCCTACTTATAATCTGGCTAGTCCCAGAAGCGTGGCATTCCAGTGATATATTTGAAACTCTTTCCTCAAGGAGCTGTAGTTCCTTATCAATTGTTCTGTCGACTAAAATTACTTCAAAATCAACATTATCATAAACGGTTTTGGCTTGAAGATCCACTAATGAGGGCATTTTCCCTTGTGTGACTGAATTTGAAGTAATCCCATACACATCGTAAAACCCATCCATCACTTTCTCGTCATAGTTTACAACATTATTACTCTGCAAATACCAAACACAATCATTAATCACATACTAAATGCATCATAAAACCCATTCATCACTTTCTCATCGTAGTCTACATCCAAAAAAGAAACAAAATCCCGAAGTCCAATTTTAGACTCCTTTATAGAACAATTCGGTGCTTAGCGCTGAGATAAGCTAAATGAATGCTGAGCACATTCAAGTTCATATAAAATCTTACTGACCGAAACACTTAGGTCAAGCATAGACTTGAAGAAGTGAATTGCAATTACGATTAAATGCAATGGGTTGAGGTAATCTTACAAAAGAAGAAAAAAGAGGACTCGGAAAATTGAATATCTTACCCAATATCGAAGCGAGAGAAATTCAATGAGAGATTCCGAAGGGGAACATCCCAAACTTCTTTGTTTAGCGGCTTTAATTTGTGCAGTTTCAGCGTCGGGTTCACGCGCCTCAGCGGATCCCGATGAGACACTAATCGCGAGAGCAAGCTGCATCTGAAATTCCTCCTCGAAGAAATTGAAATCAACGGCGGAGGAGTCGTTGTTGTCAACAACAGCCAAAGAATCAACGGTAGGTAATGGAGAAGGAGAAGAGGAGGAGTGAAACTGCGTTGTGGCTGGAGGCTGTGATGGCGTGTCGGTGGCGGCCAATCGGTGGTTGTGGTCGTTGAAACCACCACCGATGTGAAGCTTTCGCAGCAGATGCTTCATCTTGGACATGGATTCGCATGGAAAACACGGTATTGCAGGCAGTTTCTCGCTGGAAGGAGGTTAACCTGCGCCACACTTGTTCGTCAAGCTACCCTGTGAGAAGGGGAATTAAATTAACCGCTCCAATCCATCTTCCTCACCTCTTCCATTTCTTCTCATATAAATATTTTTTGTTGTCAATAACTCATTACCTTATAAAACATTAAAGTAAATATCATAAAAACTGAATTTGAATTTGTTTTCACCATTACATCCTAACCTAAACCTTCCTTAAAAATTCCTCAATTAAGTTATCTCACATGAAGGATATTTTAGTCATTTTAATCATTTCTTTTTCATTTGTATAGGTTATGACCCACCTTATTAACTTACACAGCATATATGTATCCTCATTCTTCGGCAGCCCCTATCCTTCCTCATAAACCCAAACACAAACGATCTATCTTCGATCCCTAATTGATCAAGAACAACAAACACTTATTTCGTTGTGTTTGGGTTTTCTTGTTCGCCAGTCGGTCGCTAATGATAGCAAGGGAAAAGGAATGAAACTGAGGTCACTAGTGATGGCCTTGATCAATTTGCCATGGGGGCCTTGTTTTTTTGATTTTAGGTTTGGCACACATTATATGCTTAAGTTTTTGAACTGAACTAACCATAATCGGCGAATTCATAAACCTAGAATGAAGAATCCAAGGAAAACCCTTAACAACGAAGATGGATTATTTTTTCATCTACATTTCTTTAATTGTTTCTTCGGGATTTTTTTGATTAGTGGCAAAAGATTGGAGTAGAAGTAGAAGTAGAGGGCTAGGCAATATCGAGATTTCTTCCAAAGTTAGTCATCGTTGCTTTTCATCACTCTTAATATATGGAGATGACGGTGGAATGTCACCAATAGATATGGATGTCGTCGGAGTAGGGGGCGACAAGCAGTGGCGGATGCAGAAAAATATATTGTAGAGGGCATGATATAAGATAAAATAATAATTAACTTCAATTTCATACAAAAATTATAAAAAATTACCTCTTACAATTGTGCCCTACGACTCTTCATCTTTTGAAATTGAGTAATTACATCATCATTTGAAACTGTGAGAAGTGCTTCTTTTTCTATAGTACATATCATTGTAGCATTCAAAAATTCATCACCGAATTTGTTGCGCAAATCTGATTTCACAATCTTCATAGCAGAAGAACATCTTTCGACTGTTGCGGTAGCACTGGCAAAACCAAAGCCAACTTCAATAACCGATATACTAGAGGATAAGTTTTATGCTTTTTTGTTTCCACTAGCAATCTAGCGAGCTCGGCAATACCACTCAAATTGGCAAATCTTTCATCTTGACGCACTATCAAATAGTACATGTTAAGTTGTTTCTCAAGAGTGATCCTTTCCATATGACTAAAATCTTGAGGATACAACTCACTCAACTACAATAAATCTGATACATTGAACTGCAAAAATGAATCGCATAGACTCAAAGTTGCTATATTTTTAAGCAATTCAGTACTTACCTACTAAATCGATCCCCAAACTCTTGAATTTGTATATCCACAACAGTGTTGAAAATATCAAACTTGTAATAATGACCATTGGTGATGTTGGTCCTTTATCTTCTGTTTTTTGAATAACGGTCTTCCATATCCAAAGATTTAATACCATTTGCTTCACAAAAAGAATACATTTTCTTCAAAAGTGGATCAAAACCAGTTTATCTAAATTGTTACAATAGTTGTTTGGTTCCTCTTATCAATGAAACCGCTTCCAAAATATCTTGATCTTTTTTTTGAAGAGCCCGTGACAACAAGTCTGTGACCTCTAAAATATGAAATATCAAATGCAAATAAATCACGAAATCAAATATGTTAAAATACCAGTTGCTTGAGTGCGACTAAAACCATTATCCTCTTCCTCTTCAGCATATCGGAGCACTTCAACAACATTCGAAAACAAAGCAATCAAGCTCAAAATGGTTTTGTAATGAGAATCTATCGTGTATCTCTGGCTCGTATAAGAGAAAAGCTCTTGGTATTTCCATATTCCAGTATCAATTTCACACTTACCAATTGCTTCTTGCACTCTGTCTTTGTAACTTTGTCAAAGCATGTCTTTACGCTTGCAAGAAGCATTCACCACATTGATCACCATTCCTAACATATTAAAAAAGTTCTCAACTTCGTCATGTTTATTTGCAACCGCCACAACAACTAATTGAAGTTGGTGTGCAAAACAATGGATATAATATGCCGAGCTATTTTCATTCAAGATCAAGGCCAATAATCCATTGAACTCACCGTGCATATTGCTTGCTCCATCATAACCTTGCCCTCTTACCTATTTCAAACTCAATCCATGTTCAGCAAATAAAGTATCAATGGCAGATTTAAGAATTGAAGAAGATGTCCTCGTCACATGAACAATACCAAAAAATCTCTCCTTAACAATACAATGTGCATCAACATATCGTAAAACCACCGTCATTTGTTCCTTCTTAGAAACGTCACTAAACTCATCAACTAGCTATGAGAACACATCATCACCAACTTCTTTACGAATGGATTTGAGTATTTGATTTGCAAAACAAGCAGCAATATCTTTTTGAATACTTGGAGACACCATTTGATTATTCTTTGGAGCTTTAATATAACTTTACCTACATCCTCATTGCAATCACCAATTAAGGCTAATGTTTCTAAGAACATGCCTTTAGATATAGACATTTCAGATTCATCGTGACCACGAAAGGGCAATGCATTCTTCAACAAGAATCTACAAGCCTTAATTGAAGCATTTAATCATATTCGGTGCTTATTCTTCTCTTTCTCAGTTTGCTTATGAAAGGCAACGACAATAGATCGATCTTGGCTCATTAGATCCTCACATTTCTTAAGTGCTCTATTGTGAAAACTATTAATGTCGCCAACATGAAGACCAAGTCTATTCGTTTTATTCCAACTATTAAAGCCATCTGTTACAAAAGCATCACTCCCACATTGTCCTACGTAATGATCTCTAAATAAATAACAACACAAACAAAAAGCTCTATCCATTTTTATATTATACTCCAACCAATTAGTGTATTGATCAAACCAAGCCGGACAAAAACGTCTTCCTTTACTTCCGACATATTTTTTTGGAAATGCATGACCCCGTGGTTGACAAGGTCCTCTAAGCAAGTATTTTCTTCTTATTTCATCCCTTTGATTAGGATGATATTCCGAAATCTTTTTTCTGTCGGCTGGATCTCAAGGAAGATCGTTCAAATCAATTTAATAGGGCATCGAAGGAGCAGAGCTCGATTCAAGTGTTGATGCTTTCTTTTTAAAAAATCTTTCCATTTTTTCAAGCAATAACAAGATAAAAATCAATGGTTTATCTTTATCAATAGTAATATTTTCATTTGCCTACAAAATTTCAAAATTAACATAACATTTCCATTTTCCTACAAAATTGCAAAATTAACCTAATATTTCCATTTGTCTATAAAATTGCAAAATTAACCTAACATAAGGCATTTATCAAATCATCAATTGTGAAGCAAACAACAAATTAACCTAACATAAAGCATTTACCAAAATTAACCTAACATAAAGCATTTACCAAATCATCAATTGTGAAGCAAACAACAAAAATACCTAACATAAAGCATTTACCAAAATTAACCTAACATAAAGCATTTACCAAATTAACTTAACATAAAGCATTTACCAAATCATTCAAAATTAAATATTGAAATTTGGAAATCAAAAATTTTACCCAAATCAAATTAGAGAGTGGAGTAGCCAAGTAGGCAAGCAAGCAGTAAGGAAGAAGCAACCAAACTCGCAGGGAAGAAGCAGCCAGGAGCCAGCGCCCAACGGCCCAGCCGACGGCCGAAAAAGAAGAAGCAGGCAAGCAGCTTAGCAGCCAGGCGCTGTATCGCACGATGCACCGCCTGCACGTAGGGAAGAAGCAGACGCATGCAGGGCAACAGGCAACTGGCAAGCAAGGATGTAATGGAATGGGTGAAGTCGTTCATGAATCGTGAGTTTGTGACTGTGATTGTGATTTGTGAAGGAGGGAAATGGAATGGGTGGGGCCTTCATACTTATCTTGTTGGGGGCCCAAACCAAATTAAGTTAAAAACTATATAAAAAAATTAGGCTTTCTACACTTCATTTTGTTGGGGGCCAGGACCCCAATGAAGTCTATATGCATCCGCCCTTGGCGACAAGAGTTGCAAAGATGGACGATGAAGGGATGGAATAGCCGGAGTTGGGAGTGGCCTGAGATGGGGGTTGGGGCCGGCTAATGGGAGGCTATGATGAGGAAATGTGGGAAAGAAGTGGTTAAGTGGGTTTTCTTTTCTGCTTATTAAGATGTTCTGGTGCAAGACTTTTGACACTAGCATGAAATATTTGTAAACTTAATTTTTTAATAAAAAATAACCAAAATACCCCCTTAGGTGACTATCACATGAAGGTACTTAACGACTCAAATTGACAGAAGTTTGAGGGAGGGACGATCCATGCATGAGAATTTAAAGGTTGTGGTGTCCGATAGAAATTAGAACACTAATGGCAATTTGTAGAGTTTTAGTATACATTAGGGACGATTTGTATAATTCACTTTAAAAATGATATAATCGCAACAAAAAGCTAAAGACGGATATTATGGTAACTGCGAAACAATTAGTTAAGTGACACCAAGTAAAAGTTGTTGATGCGGCATAAATATCTATAGTTATATTATGTTATAAAGTATTTGAGTTTTTGTTCCTAAGAACTCTTAGGGGGCGTTTGGTTTGATGTAATGGTTTGGAGGGATTTGGATTTAGAAAGATTTGGAATTTTTGGTATGTTGGTTCGTAGGATTTCAGTTCCATTCGTTATAAATAATTTATTAAAATAATTATAAATAATTAAATTATCTATTAATTGATTATTACAGAACAAATGTTTTAACCTATTTTAAAACATTATTACATACAAATCCTACTAAATCTCATGAAATACCAACTACACACGTGAGATTTCAAAATCTTATGTTTGTGGGATTTCATGAAATCCTGGGGTTTCAAATCCAGATAATTCTTTAAACCAAACATGAGATTGGAATGAAACCAGATCCCTCCAAATTCAGTCCAATCCCACAAACCAAGTGGGATCTTAGGGGTGGTTTGGTTTAATGGATGGTTTTGATAGATTTGGATTTCATATAAAGATTTAGAATTGTAGGGATTTTGAATCTTTGTTGTGTTTGGTTTGTAGGATTTGAAATGGAATTGGATTCCATTTTTATAAAAACAAAATTTATATAATTATAAAAATAATTAAATTATTTTTTAATTAATATTATAAAACAAATGTTTTCAACATATTTTAAAACATTATTACATATAAATTCTACAAAATCCCATGAAATACCAACCATCCCCATGAGATTTCAAAATCCTATGTTTGTAGAATTTCAATGAAATCTCGGATTTCAAATCTACGAAATCCCTTGAACCAAACAAGGTATTGGAATGAAATTCAATTTCAAATCTCTCCAAATTCAATCCTGCAAACCAAACAAACCCTAAATGGATTGTTTGATTTTGCAGGATTTGAAGTTAAATTTTATTCTAATATCACATTTGGTTTAAAGGAAAGTCCATAATTGAAATACCATAATTTAATGAGATCCCACAAACATTTTATTTAGAACATCTCCAACAGATTATCTAAAATATAGAAAATAAATATTATGTTCTTTATTTTGCTCCGACGAATTTAATGTATTGTTCTCTAAAATAGAGAAAATAAGAGAAACTCCAAGTTTAGAGAATTTTCTAAAACTTGATAAGTATAGAGAAATGATTTCTTACTCATTCACTTTAGTAAGATTCAATTATTTTTAATTTATAGTAAATTGCAAATTTCATCCATGTGGTTATTGAAAATTTTAGATTGGATTCCACAAATGAAATAATTACAGTGATAGTCATTATGGTTTCACTTTTGTTATGGATAGGGTCCTTGTTCTAACTTCATTAACCATTGTTTTGTTAAGTCAAGGGTAATATTATCATTTTACTTTTTTTTATCTTTAAAAACATTAGTAAGATACAAATATATATATATATATATATATATATTAGGTTCAATCCCGTGTATTACACTGGGTAATTTAAAAAATTAAATCATATCAGGAAACTTATCTTACATATATGAATGATTATCGAAAGTACGATGTTACTTCAGACTTGTACTATTGAAATAACTCTGAAAAATGACTCTTCAGACTTGAATTTAGAAATGAAGCTTATCAATAATTAGTTAAAATGAAGTTAACCCTATAATAAAATTAAATTTAGAAATGAAACTATATCAGTAAATTGAATTTAAAATTAGTATTAAATTTAGAATGACTCTTTAGATTTGTACTCTTGAAATAAATCTAAAGAATGACTTCAGACTTGTACTCTTGAAATAACTCTGAAGTAAAACTCTTCAGACTTCAGAGCTTTGTATAGGCAAGCCAGAAGCTCTGTGTGCACTATGCAGAGGCTCTGCATGATGCTCTGTATGGTGCTCTGTCTGGAAAAGAAGATTTCAGAGTTCGGGTGAGCTAACTCTGAAGAATTACTTTTCAGACTTATACTCTGGAAATAACTCTGAAGTAAAACTCTGAAGAATGACTTTTCATACTTGTACTCTTGAAATAACTCTGAAATATAAAATCAATCCCACTAAATCAGAGTTCAGGCTTCTAAGTTTGAAAAAAAAGATTTTAGAGTTTGGGTGAGGAAGGAATTTATCGAACAAGTTATAACACTCTCCAGAGAATTAGAGGTGCTTAGTGTCAGCCCCAGGCCAGGGATCACAGTCGAGATCAAGCAGGAGCGATTCACCTAGATAAGGACGACCTCGAGAGAGCAGACGACCGGTAGAGTAGGTGCTTCCAAGTCTTAAAAAGAAGACTTCAAAATTCGGGTGAGCTAACTCTGAAGAATGACTCTTCAGACTTGTAGAAGACTTCAGAGTTCATACTTCTAAGTCTGAAAAAGAAGACTTAAGAGTTCAGACTCCAGAGTTCGGGTGAGCTAAGTCTGAAAAAGCAGACTTTAGAGTTCGAACAACTCTGAAGAATGACTTCATACTTGTTCTCTTGAAATAACTCTGAAGTAAAACTTTTCAATAAATTGAATTTAGAATAAAATGAAGTTAACTCTAGAATTAAATTGAATTTAGAAACGAAACTATATCAGTAAATTGAATTTAAACTTAGAAGTAAACATCATTTTCTTAGGGAATCAGTTACCACACGAATTAAAACCCAAAAATAAAATCAACTGCATCCTAAATTAGTGGGATTGATTGAATAAGATGACACATGTCAATCAAATGAGTCTAATTGAACTGCAAATGTAAATTGTGCCTCTAGATACGTTCAAATGAGTCTAATTGAACTGATAATGTAAATTGAGTCTAAATACGTCTTTAGGCGGGAAAAATAAGAAAACTGACTCACCTGAAGATGACACGTGCCACTCAAGTTACTTACTTATTATAGGTATAGATATGCTCACCATCATCCCTCCCAACAATGTTAACCAGTTTTTTTTGCACATTGAAGTTGTCTGCAACTAGGGTTTGTGACAAATTCCTCAATGCAAGCAGCATAACACAACAAATCTGCCATATCCAATGCCTTTGACTATCAATCAATGTAACAAATTGAGGCTTTCTGTAACCCCCCCTAAAGTTCAACGCTTACATCATCTAATCCATGGAACAACTGCACCCTCGAATCCTCTTCCGCAAATAGCAGTTGTACCACCATGTACTATACTCGCCCTTCCAAGAATAACCTCGCTGGTCAAATCCCTTCCACTGATGAAGGCCATCTCCAGCCACCACCTTGAAACTACTTGTACCCCACTAAGAACCTCCCCTACCGGCTAAATCCCTTCCTCACCCTACAACCCCCCTTCCATCGAACCCCATCCTTCTGCCTGCAACCTACCCAAAACTATCCACTTTTTCCTCTTCATCTTCGTCTCACCGTTCTTACACTAAACTCACTCTACTCCACACCACCACAGTCTGCACCATCGTTCCTATTTCCTTCCTACACCATCGATCGTTGCACTCCCTCTCTTGACTCCCCATCTGGTACTCCCCCATATACACCATAAACTGTAATCCCCAATCTAGTACAAGATCTGGACGTAGTATGCAGAGGGGGTTTGCCTTGTGGATTTGTAATATCAATCTTCTTGGTGATTTGGTAAAAAAATTGATTTTTCTTGTTGGTTTTGAAAAACTGTTTTTTTTGTTTTTGATTTTGTAAAAACTGGTCTTTTGTTGGTTTCTTGCAACCTTGCACGAATTAAACCCATTTTGTTGTTGGTTCCATCAACAAATTTAGGTTTTCAAACAGATCTGAAAAAACCCAAAGGGCGGTTATGATTTTGAGATTTTGGATACAATGGTGCTGATGAATTCTTGAGCCATTTGCTAGAAAATTAATGGGGGTGCAGCGATAATAGTTGTGAGTTCCCATCGAAAAAAGATGAAGACAACTGAAATTGTTTTAATTAGTGGTGTCATTGGTGAAAATCTTGGTGACCAGTAAAGTACTTGTTGGTTTTGGGATGGAAGGTGACATATGTCAATTTATAATTGAGTATCCAAAATAATCTTGTAAGTAATGGATAAAAAGACAAAAACACCCTTACCTTAACCAAACTAAAATTGAAGAAGTTAGGTTGAGGGATCCATAACAAAAGTGAAACCACAATGACCATCAATGTAATTATTTTGTGTGGGGTACCTAATCCATAGCTTTCATATAATCATAGGGATGAAACCAATAATTTACTCTTTAATTTGTATAATTTTTTTTTAAAATGTATTGGAATACTAAAATTATAGAATATTTTAATGATATAATTAATGTTGAAATATTTAAAATTTTAGTTTGTAAGACTTGAATGTAATTGTTTCAGAAATTTTAACTTTTGGTTATCTATTTTAGAAAAATTATAAATAATTTCTTAGAGAAGCTCTTAAGCTTTGCTTGACAAACTAGCTGATGGATGATAAACTAGTTGAAGAACTAATTATATTTGATAAAACTAGTTAATAAATGTAAATGGGGAAAAAGGCATTATAAAAAAATAGTAAAAAGTTTCTAACATTTCACAACATTATTAAGCCTATGTTTGGCAAACTAGCTAATAGGCTAGGTGATGGCTGATAAGCTAGCTGTTGGCTGATAAGCTAGCTGTTAGCTATAAACTAGCCAATGAAAAAAAATCATGTTTGACAAAAACTAGCTGACAATAATCTAAATAACGAAAAAAGAAATCTTTAAAAATTAATCAATTACAATATTTCGAAATATAATTGAAACAACTCTCTAATAATATAACATATTAAGTAATACAAATAAGATGGTAAAAAAATAAAAAAATACAATATATTGATTAAAATAATTTCAAATT
>NC_037543.1:13116575-13123732 GCF_001531365.2 Cynara cardunculus var. scolymus
ATAATAATAATAATAATAATAATAATAATAATAATAATAATAATATAAAAGTAATTTATATGATTAATACTAATGCCAATGAATAATTTACAGTTAATATTAATTGATAACTGATAATTAATGGTAATAAATAATAACTAATATTACCCATTGGTATAATTGGAAAAAAGAAGAAGCCAAAATGCTCTTAAAGCTTGTTTTAGGGGTTGCTTATTGGTTTTCTATTAAGTCATGTATGAATAAAGTTGTTTGTGTGGATTAATCTGTTTGTATAGATTGAGATGACTTTTGTTTAGGAGAGTTTTTTCATAGACGAAAGAAGAGTGCTTTGTTAATTGAGATGGGCAGGTTTGGAAAAAAACTTTGGCTTTCTGCATGTTTAAAGGAATCCCTCCCTGAAACATCAACGCCCTTGCCACATTTAAAAGATGTCTATGTTTCATTCTACGATACCATTTTGCTAGGATGTATAAACACATGGAGACTGATGAATAATATCATTAGACTTAAAGAAATCTGTTATTCTGTTGTTCAAAAACTCATATCCATAGTCATTATGACATGCTTTCAAATTTTTCTCAAACTGATTTTTTAATAGATTACAAAAACTAACAATATTTTCATAAACTTCATCTTTTGTTTCAAAAGATAAACTGTAACACCCCTAAAGTTTAAGAAAATAACGTTGAATTTAAACATCGATAAAAACCAAAAATTACCACAACACAAGAGTATTTCCCAAAATGAGTATCAATGTTTACAAGATAGCGTAAAACAAAACTAAGTATCAGAGTTTCTATTGACTTATATCCAATTCTAGTAGAACCATATTTAAGACGAGGGTTATATCAACCACCAAATACTGCTTCTTTAAAAGGTAAAACCTCACTTCCAAATATGATATCCCCACTTATGCCTCTAAATGATACCCCAAGCCCAACACACCAACCTTTAAGCCCGCAATTAATAGGACCTAATATAAATATCAGTAAGAAAAAATGTTAGACTTAACGCCTAGTAAGTTCAAACAATTTATATCAAGACATAAAACCGTTTTGAAATAGAGCAACTATAAAGGATTATAATCTTGGGTGAAGAACGACATTGGTAACAAATTACCATTTTCCTTAACCATATATTTTCAAAGGGAATGTATCAAATAGTTTATTTTGAGATAATGGGGGAGAGTCGATTCCATTAAGTGGCATAACACAAAGTAAGCCACATTACGTGTTGACGAACATTCACCTTGAGGTCTACAAGCCTCGGTATTTAATCCTCTTGGGGCTAAGATAAGAACATCAAAACTTCTTACTTAGATAGTCCGAAGTTACAATATATGAACACCAAAACTCCTCACTTATCTAACGTCAAAGGTTCTGAGGTGAAAACATCATAAATGCTCCCTTGTACCGAACCGGTGAGATCAAGAAGAGAACATCAAAACTCCTCCCTTGGTAGTGTATGAGTCATGCATATGGATCCAATGCAACAAGACGCCAAAATGTACAATTAACATATTTGGACATTTAAAGCAAATATCACTTGAGTTCACTAATCAACCATATGATCCACAAAAGGGACTAGTAACGGTGTAAGCCTGCCAACAATGAGTAACTAACCTTTTTCCAAGGAATAAGTGATGCAAAACACATCATTTTGTAAGTCCATAAAGTTCATCAACTATCAAAACCAGTCATCCACAAGTTAGATATTTGATCACAAAATGAATAATTAGGTCAAAGAGCCAATAAGTTCAATAATGTAACATAATGCAAATATTTAGTTGGTGTAGCTCAAAATGTGGGTTTAATCTCCCTTAGAACAGAAGTCTCATGAAGGAGATATTTCAAGCTTTTTCTGAAAACTTACACGAAAGTGTGACCTAGAAATCAATCAAGTTTATTTTGAGAATGATTTTCCTTATGGAATTTTCACATGGATGTGAGATTTCACTTCCTATGTTAAGCCTCCTTTTTAAAACATGTAACACAGGCTTAACAGGATGCTCAAGCCTGTTGTGCCACAACTGACTTGACACGCAACAAGAAATATAACAATTTGAATTAATAGACATACCAAAAGAATCAACATCGAAGAAATAAATGCCACCTTCCTTACTACCGGTCCCCACTGCGTTTATTTGATGAGAATCCTGGACATAAGACTTAGACTCGTCAAAACCAACAAACATTTTATTATCCCTAGTTAATTTGTGAACGGAAAAAGATTAACATTGAAATCTGGAACAATTAAGACATCAGACAAAGTAACGTTATTAGTCAATTTAAAATTGCCAATTTTATTTATTTTAGCCTCGGTACCATTAGGGTGATTGACCTTTAAATTCAGGTCAGAAATATCCACTACATTTTCAAGATTAGACAAAGATGATGTCATATGCTATTTTTTCCCTAGAGTCGATGATCCAACCGAACTTAGAAGGTTTTTGGCATACCTGCCATATTGGCAGAAGGTCCATTCGGTGTAGTATGTTGGTCGAGTAAAGTTCGGAGGTTGGAAAGTTGATCCTCTATAAGAATGATAGAAGAAGAATTGGTTCACTGATTGCAGCTAGAACTCTCAGAAGAGCTAGCATTGCTGGTGGGAATTTTTATTTTTTAATTGAAAGGTTTTTTGAAATTCTTTTGGAAAGCCAACGAGTTGAAAATACCTTTCTATGATGTGACCAGAACCACCGTTTACATGACAAGTTAGAAGGTTTTGGACTTTTCCTTTTATTTTCAACAACTTTGCTGACAAACATAGAACTCTTATTCTTATTTGATGAAGAAACATATAGACCACGATGAGACTCTTCCCTTGACACAAGGAAAAATCAGTTTTAACAATGGGAAGAGGATTAGTAGTTAAAATACTGCTCTTGATAGGCAAATACACCTTATCCAAGGTAATTTTAGTTTCAAAAGTTGATTACGTTTTGAAATTTTTTGAGACGCATTACAAGTATAAAAAGGTAATTTTACCAAGGCATCAAACTGCTTCCAAAGAGAATTTAACTTGTATTTAGAAATAGAAGATTCGTTTTGACATAGAGAATTTATTTTTTGATGCTTATTAAATCTGACCATCCCATCAACTTTATCACGGGTCTCCTTAAACTCTTTCCAAACCTCAGATGCAATTTTTGAAAATGCTTGTTCCAAAAATAACTACTTAGTGACAAAACTTAAAATCCAAGATAACACAACAAAATCACATATATTCCATTGTTTAGACCAAACAAAATCAATAGAAAGTCTAACACACGTACCATCTATGAAACCACACTTATTTTTAGTCTCAAAAGCCAAAACCATAGCACAAGACTGAACTTTTTAACTTTCAATCCTACTCACTTGATATTCAATATAGGTGGCATACTAGTGTCACTCAGATGTAGATACAAGGGATCATCAAAGTTAAGCTTGGAAATCTGAGACTGCACAGTGACACTAGGTGAGGCAACAACCTCAATGTGGAGCATACTGAAGAAAACAAAGAACAACAAAAAGCACATAGGGGTGAAAACCCTAAGCAACACATGATAGGATCTTAAAACATTCCAGGGTGCTAGGTCAAGGCAACCACTAAAACACCCTTTAAAACAAAGGAACACGCAAGAACAGATACAAACAGAACCAAAAAGCAACAAGAAAGGGACAAAAAGACTTATAAAGATTTCTCCAAACAAACAAAGCATCAGAACAAAAAAAATAGGTTACTAGACACTAAAGACAGACGAAACATAAAGGAACCACAATCCCACACCTAAACAGAACACCAGATCAAAGACAGATCTGCACACCTAATGATCGGATCTTTAAGAGATCAATGACGATAAACACAAACGAAAAAAAACACACCACCAAATCTAAACGAGACATATGATGATTTTGAAGCTAAAAACAAAAATAATATCTAAACAAAGGAAACCACAAGATCTATCAAGATCTATTGATTTACTCTAAAGAGGACCAATAAGAACAAATAGGCAAATGGAACTCTAAACCAACACACCACTAGATCCACAAGAATCATATGATAAGTTACTTATTAATAACCATAATAGATGAAGCTCTAAAAACAAAAAACCTCTAGATCTACAAAGATCTGATGATTTTCTTTTAGAGAAAAAACCAGCTAAATCACTAGATATAAAAAGATGAAATGATTTTAACAAAGAAAAGTAGGAAGATAACAACCTTCCATAGATAAAAATCTAAACCAACACACCACCAGATCCACAAGAATCAGATGATGAGTTTTGAGTTTTCGAAACTGATAAGAACTTACCGGTAGATAAGTCTCTAGACCAATACACCACTGGTTCCTCAAGAATCATATGATGATAACCAATTAACAACAGGAACAATGAAGCTCTACAACAAAAGAAACCTTCCAGATTTATAAAGATCTGATGCTTTTCTTTTGGAGAGAAATATAACCATCTAAACCATTGGATCTAAAGAGATCAAATGATTTCAACAAAGAAAAACAAGGCGCTAACCACAAAGAGGTGACACCTTTTAAAAAATCTAAGATCTGCCAAGAACAAATAGACTCCAAAAAGCAAGGAGAAAACATAAAAGGACAAAGAAAAAGAACCCAACACGAAAGGAGAACGCCATATGAGAGGTTTAAACCTCACCTAAAAACATCGATTCTGATATAATTTTAGCTTAGGTGGTGTTTGGTTTGTAGAATGATTTATGAAGGAATGAAATCTATCAAAGGAATTGAAATCTGGAAGGAATTGGAATGAAATATTATCAGGTTTGACCAAGTGTTTAGTTGACAGAAATGGAATGTAATCTGTCTAATGAATTGGAATTTGCTTATTTGGTTTGTAACAGAATGAGAATGAAATGATGAAAAAAAGACAAAAATACCCTTTCTTTGATATTTTTTAAATTCTTTTTAATTACAAATAATAATAAAATTAACATTTAATGAGGAAAAAAATATTTACCATTTATGAAATCATATATAAACATAAAACGTTTAAAAATTTCAAGCAACCATAAACCAAACCGTTGATAAGCATTGATTATTCAATGCTTAAAGTACCAATTCTTTACTTATTAGGTAGATTATTTTTTTATCCCAACCTTGAGTCATTTTTATTACTTTATTTTCCATTTGTTATACTTGGAGCTAAATTGAGTGATTAACTTATCTTTACAACATTTGAGTAGATGTAATCTTAACTTGGAAACAATATGCTCTATGTTGCAGCATTGAACTGTTATAAGGCGGCCTTTTGGGAAGTGCTTAATGATTCAGCTACCGATTTAGAATGAAGACAAATTTTTGCTTATTTGTTGGTTAAAGAGCACTACAGCTGGAGAAGAGGTTTTTGGAGGTTGCTTTTGTTCATGATGTGATATCCCATTTTTCTCTTTTCACCTTTTGTCTCCCTTTTTGAAACCATGGCTTTTCCAAGGCTATTGTCTTCTTCCTTGGCTCTTTTGTATAAATAGGACCCTATGGTAGCTCATAAATCCATCCCACATATATAAAACTTTCAGATATGTAGTTTATGCATATGCAAGTTAGTTCTTGAATTTTCTTTAAATATTGTTCTTCGTTTCGAGTTGCTGCAGCATTGTTCTTACTTTATTTATTTTTCTTGTCATTTAATTTCCGCTCTTTACTATCAGTCATTTACTTTCCGTCATTTATATTTATGTTTTTACTTTCTAATCTTTACATTTCATGTCATTTATTTTTCGTAATGAGTAGCTAATTTCGTTAGCTTGGGTGTAAGATAAAGGGTGAAATGTTAAACCGAATAAAGTGGACGTTGTTTTGCAATAACAATGTTCCACTATTTCATTCAGGTTTTATAAAATCCAAGTACACTTCTTGATGAGTTGATCACTTGAAAGTGTTAAAGTGACATGGTCTTAGAGATAAGCCATTGAATGCACATCAGCTTAAATGATATGAGAGGTAGACTTGAGAAAGTTACCGACAAGGAGACTTGACATTATTGTCTTTCAAACTTAACTCTCGACAGGTTGGTTACTCTTTAAAAGTGTCAAAATGCGATAGATTCAGAGATGAACTATCTAGAACACACACCAACTTGAATGATATGGGAATCGGCTCGAAAGAGTGATTTTTAACAAAAAGATTTGTTTATCCATATATTTTGAAGACACCATTTTGTCACTATCTCTCGTCCGGATACCACATAGAGATATGGTTTGAAAGCTATAATATAGTGCAAAGGTGAAGTCCGAGAGGTATACCTTCAAAATAGATGGTGGAACTAGTTTTGGCTTACTGTTTGCTGTAGCATTTCTACAGCATTGTCTGCTAGAATTTGTGTTTGCATTTCACCATAAGTCTTACACCCATGCTACCCTTTATATTCTATTATATTATCATTGTTAACTCAGAATCAAACTGAAATATTCAATTTCATCATCTGAAATCATTTCTTTCATTGGACTCTCATTACACTTTTGCTACAATCTCCATGGACGATAAACATGTATTTTACCACTTTATTACTTGGAAAGATGATATTGGGCCATATTGTATACTTGCTTTGTGGTTTATTTCATTTGTTTAAAGGTGTGCGATATACCCTACCAACCGTTCATACAAATTGATACATCAAATACCCATATATAAACATTGTTACCAACAAGTTTTTACACATAGGTAGAATTTGTCGAATCATAGCATGAAAGCAATATGTAACAAAAATATTGTTCATATACATTTTATAGACTGATCATTGATCTAATGTAAACGAAAAATTATTGTTTTCACTACCAACTGATCATTGGTCCAACATGAACCGGACCCGATTTTCACGTCTTTCCTTCTTCAAGCTCCAGAAAGTGATCACAGATTCAGAATCATTTGTTATATTTTGCAATGCACTAAACATTTCAGTTTCAGAAAATTTCCCGACCTTCTCAAGCTCATTGGCAATTATGGAAGCTTTTTTTGAGTATTTCAACTTCAACTTCCATCAATGTTGCCGATGTTTTCATAAGTTTGTCACCAAGCGTAAATGTTGCATTGTTCATGTTGGACCGATACTAGGGAGCCGCCCACATGATATTGTCCGCTTTGGGCTGCCCCTCCCGGCAACAACCCCTCACGGCTTTAAAACGCGTCACTGGTAGGAGTAAGAT
>NC_037543.1:13124160-13128511 GCF_001531365.2 Cynara cardunculus var. scolymus
ACATGATATTGTCCGCTTTGGGCTGCCCCTCCCGGCAACAACCCCTCACGGCTTTAAAACGCGTCACTGGTAGGAGTAAGATCCCCCCTTCCTTATAAGGAAGACGAATCCCCCTAGCCTCACCGATGTGGGATGCTTCTGCATTGCTACAGGAGCGTTGGCTTTAAGAATCGCGGATTTGACCGGCTCGAGGGAACGATGAGGCGGAAGTCCCAACAGTTCATTACCTCATGCAAAGAATCATTCATGTAAAACCCAAAATTTCGAGGAATAAATAATGTATTTTATTACTTCGATTTTGTTTATATATATAAATATATATATATATATATTAAATCAAATTCAAATTTGAATAAGTTAAATCTTGCTGGTTTTGGGCTTGGCTGAAGGCTCCTATTAAAGGAGGGCCAGCTGTTGACGTTGGGAGAGGCAGGAGAGGGCAGGCGATGCCTGGCCCATAAGGGGAAACTGCGACCTGCATGGTTGCAGGCTGTGGAGAAGACAGTCTCGCAGCCTAAAAATCGGGATTTGGCCGATTTGGTCAACTAATGGGCCAAACCGCTTGAGTATAAATCAGGGGTACTGGTCTAGAGTAGTTATATTTTTTTTAAGAAGAAGGAATCGTCGAGCTTGAGAGAGGGAGGAACCGAAGTTCAGACCAGGCACGAAACCCCCTGCTTCCCGTCGTTTAGAGGTAATTACTCGACCAAAATTTTATATTGATACAAGGTTTAGCTATGCCATCGGTCCTGTATAGAACCCTAGAAGGCTCACGTCCAAACTTTGTGTTTTAAGGTTCGATTTCAAGGTTTAGATTTCAAATGGTAAACATACTGTATCACTGTAAAAACCACTTAGAAGATGGTATACAGAAGCTCTGCATGAGAGCTCTGTATCATGTTAGAAGCTCTGCATGAGATCTCTGTATCATGTTAGAAGCTCTGCATGAGAGCTCTGTATCATGTTAGAAGTTCTGCATGAGAGCTCTGTATCATGCTAGAAGCTCTGCATGAGAGCTCTGTGTCCAGTTATGCTAGTCAGAGGCTCTGCACGAGCTTTGTTTCAAGTTGTGAGAACCCTGTACCAAGTTATGAAGGACAGCAGAGCTCTGTATCAAGTTATGAGGCCACAGAGGAGCTTTGGCCCTTAAATTTATGTATGTGATTTGGAACGAGAGGGGCTCTGGCCCGTGGTGAATTGTTTTTTAAGTATAGTTCAACCAGAGGCTCTGGTCGTGAGACCAGAAGCTCTGGAAGAGATGGAGACCAGAGGGGCTCTGGCCCGTGGTGAATTGTTTTTCTAAGTATAGTTCAACCAGAGGCTCTGGAAGAGAGACCACAGAGGGGCTCTGGTCCTCGATGTGGAATTATTTTCTAAATATGGGATACAAGCAGAGGGGCTCTGTCAATGCAACCACAGAGGCTCTGGTCCCAAAGGACTTAAGAGTCCAGAGGCTCTGTCAAGGCAACCAGAGGCTCTGGTCGTCCACAGAGGCTCTGGTCTAATTTTGTTGTTACGAAGAACGTTCCTAAGCATAGTTGACCAAGGTTGACCCTAGCTGACAAAGTTGACCATAAGTTGACTTTTATGATAGCCACTGGGGAGAAAGTAATCATTTACGTACTATTCGCTATTATAAATTGTAGGTTACCAGTCAGYGMMGTTAGTTAAGCAATCTACGTTATCAGGTGAGTCTTCATGAGACTTACAATGGGATGCATACCTATGTATAAATTTATTTTCAAGCATTATACGATTTATATGATGATGGTACAAATGCATGATGTTTCAGTTTACATACATGATATATTTTACATGTATGACGTTTTATGATCAGTTGCATTGCTATGTGTTTAATCACGATTTGAATAACTCTAGCATGCTTTTGCATTCTAAAGTTTGCTGATTTAAGGGTGGGCATTTGACCAATAAGTCACGACAAGTATAAAACACTACCCGGACAAGTGGGTGATAAGTTAAGATTGTGACACCCAGGGCGTGTTGGTGACTAATAAGTCACGACCAGTATAAAACACTACCCGGACAAGTGGGTGATCAATCGAGAATGAAGTATCAACCCAGGGTGTGTTTGTGACTAAATGACCCATTCCAGACAGATAATTTATGATATCTCATTTCTTTCAGTGTTGCATGTTTTCAGAAATTGCATGCTACTTGGTACAAGGTTTACAAGTTGAAATCTATGACGCACAATGATTTTATACACGAAAACCATGAACTCACTGAGCTTTATAAGCTAACTATAGTATGCATCTCAGGGCCAGGTAGTTCGAAGCTGGATAAGGGCAAAGGACATGCTTAGAGAGTTGCTAATCATTCTCTTATTTTTGGTCTTTTGTCTAACAGCGTTGTATTAATCCGTTGTAACTTAGCCTGGTATGAAGCRGGCTAGAACTTAAGTTAATTATTGGATGATTCAAAGACTTCCGCTGTAATAGTTTAAATGGTTTTAATTTAGCTATTATTTTGGTGTACCTATTAAGGTAAAAATGTTTTGGATTACATAACAACTCTCTGGATGAAAAATGAGGGTGTTACAAGTTGGTATCAAAGCCTTAGTTTAAGGTAATTAGGCTAAAACTTGCTTAGCTTAAGCTTAAACTGAGAAGATTGTTAGAGCTTTAGTTTAAGGTAATTAGGCTAAAACTTGCTTAGCTTAAGCTTAAACTGAGAAGATTGTTAGAGCTTTAGTTTAAGGTAAATAGGTTAAGATTTACTTATCCTAAGCTTAAACTGAAAAGATTATTAGAAGCACGTGTTCATTTTGTATTGACGTTGCTTAGCATGCGATTAAGTTTGATCCTACGTCACTACTCGACTTAGTATTCCTTTTTGATTTTAGGAGACATGGTTCGCACCATTCACACCAGGGCTATCAGGCGTCCGCGGATACGGAACCCGTAGGACGCCTTACGGGCTAGGACCGAATAGAGGGTCAATTGACAGTCACCGCCCCAGCGCCGGACAGGTTCCCGGTACCCGATCCAGAAGCGATGGTCCGACCCACACTGGTGAAGCGTCATCATGCGAGCCCATCAGGCAAGGGACCACGCCCGAACCTTCGGAAGACTATACGCCCCGCACCCTTACACGTGAGGACATGTTGGAGACTATAGAGACCCTGGGGGGCGAGAACACAAGGCTAAGGGAGAGGTTGACCCGAACTTCAGATGACAATACTAGACTGAATGAATGGCTGGGAAATCTTCAGCGGGCACATGTCGAACAAGGAAAGGCCCTAAACGAGCTAATTGAAGAGAATGCAGATGTGTCGGATCAGTGTCATGCCCTGATTTGGGATAAAGTTATGCTTGAACAGGAGCGGAGAATTGCTGCTCGCCCAGTAGGCACTAGAATCAGAGACAGAGTTCACTTCTATAAGAGAATGACCGTAGACTATGCTGGTGTAGTGAGGGGTTATTTCTCCGAATGTGTCCGATGCATCAAGAATGGCCCAAGGGCTAGTGTGTGGTGGCACTCCAGGCCATCCACGTCATTTGAAGAATGGATAAGGGACCCTTATCTCCCTTACTACCCAGCAGATCAGTTTTAGACATGGGAGCAGGGATGAGAGAAGGATCTTTTGAGTAGGTGAACTAATTATACGTGTCTAGATAGTTTTCATCTAGTCAGTACTTCGATAGAATTTTTGGAGCATTCACATGTGTTTAGAGCTATGAAACATCCCATCTTTTGTAAGTAAATGGGATTTTGTGATGTCTCTCTTACCATGTTTGTTTGAATATATATATATATATATAGCTTATTGCGCGTTATGAAATTTTCGATGAGAATTCCTTATTATGTATTTCGCTTATATATAGTGGTTATACTATATACGAATATATATGTATATGTGTAGATATATATCTATATACATAAATGGAATGTGTTAAGTCGACTTTAGAACCGTGTTAAATCGTTAATACTCTATTATGTCAGTATGGTTTCTCGCAGATCAACAAGGAACGCCCTCAATGGGAGAGATGTTAATGGCATGGCCCCACCAACAGTTCGGGGACGGACACGAGCCCAAAGTCGAGGTTGCGGAAGTGTCCGAACCGCTAGTTCGGGTACGACCCCATCCGCGCCAGCTAGTTTGGCTATCGGTAGGAGCCAAGGGGGCCAAGGAGGAGAAATTCCTCTCACAAAGAAAGTGATGGCTGAACAAATGGCACAAGTCCTCCAGGATACATTGCCAAATATGCTTAAAGAAATGTTGGGTGACAAACTAAAGGATAATGAAGGTGGAGAGGAAGGAAGCGTTCGACACGAGAACACTCAAGCCCCTGAAAGGGTGGAAGTGTCTGATAAAGAGAAGGTGGAGTCG
>NC_037543.1:13129571-13131115 GCF_001531365.2 Cynara cardunculus var. scolymus
AGGTTTTGATGTGGTCTTGGGGATGGATTGGCTATCCAACAATCATGCGCAAATAGTATGCAATAAGAATTTGATCAAGATTCAAACTCCAGAAGGAGAAACAATTCATGTCTACGGTGATCGGAAGAAGTGTTGCATAGGACTAATCAATTCAGTTAAGGCAGGTAGGTGCCTGCGAAAGGGATGCGAGGCTTACTTGGCATACGCCATCGACGCTAAGCTCGAAAAAAAGGTGATACATGATGTTCCAGTGGTAAGGGACTACCCAGAAGTATTTCCAGATGAATTACCAGGAATACTACCGGAACGTCAGGTAGAATTTCGGATCGATTTGGTACCAGGTGCGGTACCAATCGCGAGGGCACCTTATCGCTTAGTCCCAACAGAGATGCAAGAGCTAATGAAGCAATTGCAGGAACTCTTAGATAAAGGATTCATCCGGCCAAGCTCGTCGCCATTGGGAGCACCGATCTTGTTCGTCAAAAAGAAAGACGGCACGATGAGGATGTGTATCGATTATCGGGAGTTGAACAAAATCACGATAAAGAACAGATATCCATTGCCAAGGATCGACGACCTGTTCGACCAGTTGCAAGGGGCCAGTTGTTTCTCGAAAATCGATTTGAGGTCGGGATACCATCAGTTGAAGGTTCGAGAAGAAGACGTGTCGTAGACCTCTTTTAGGACTCGTTACGGACACTACGAATTTGTAGTAATGCCGTTTGGGTTAACAAACGCACCTGCTGCATTCATGGACTTGATGAATCGAGTTTGTGGACCGTATTTGGACCAATTTGTCATTGTCTTTATAGACGACATTTTGATCTATTCGAAAAATGAGAAGGAGCATGAACGACATTTAAGGGTGATTCTTGAACTACTAGCCAAGGAGCAATTGTACGCCAAGTTCTCAAAATGCGAGTTTTGGTTGCATGAGGTACAATTTCTCGGTCACATAGTTAACACAGAAGGGATCAAGGTGGATCCGGCTAAGATTGATGCGGTAATGAACTGGGAATCACCAAAGTCAGTAACGAAGATCTGAAATTTTCTAGGCCTAGCAGGGTATTACCGAAGGTTTATCCAAGATTTCTCCAAAATAGCAACACCTTTGACAACACTGACAAAGAAGTCGGTTAGGTTTGATTGGGGGACGAAACAAGAAGAAGCTTTTCAGACACTTAAAGAGAGACTAAACACTGCACTGGTTTTAGCACTACCGGAAGGAGTAGAAGATTTTGTCGTTTATAGCGATGCATCAAAGATGGGTTTGGGTTGTGTACTAATGCAGCGAGGCAAGGTCATTGCATATGCGTCTCGTCAGTTGAAAGAACACGAGAGGAAATACCCAACTCACGACATGGAATTAGCGACTGTTGTCTTCGCGCTAAAAATTTGGAGACACTATTTGTACGGTACGAAGTGCATAATTTATATGGATCATAAGAACCTTAGGTACTTATTTGATCAAAAGGAGCTAAATATGAGACAAAGAAGATGGATGGAACTACTTAAGGATTATGATTGCGAGATTCACTATCATC
>NC_037543.1:13131710-13133466 GCF_001531365.2 Cynara cardunculus var. scolymus
AAGTATACATTGGAAAGATTGGCCCAACTTTATGTCAACGAGATTGTGTCAAGGCATGGAGTGCCGATATCCATTGTCTCTGATAGAGATGCTAGGTTTACTTCGAGGTTTTGGTCAAGCTTTCAACAAGAAATGGGAACGCGGTTGAACATGAGTACTGCATATCATCCTCAAACTGATGGCCAGAGTGAGAGGATGATACAAACACTAGAAGATATGTTGAGAGTTTGCGTGATTGACTTTGGAGGTAGTTGGGACAACCACCTCCCACTGATAGAATTTGCTTATAACAATAGTTACCATTCGAGCATCAAGGCGGCCCCATTTGAAGCATTGTATGGCCGTAAGTGTAGGACTCCAATTTTTTGGGCAGACATCGGAGAAAGACAACTAGCTGGACCTGAGTTAGTCCAACAGACATCTGATAAAATCATACAGATCAGGGATAGGCTAAGGGTTGCGCAAGATAGACAAAAGAGTTATGCGGATAGAAGACGTCGACCTTTGGAATTCCAAGTAGGTGATAAGGTTTTGTTAAGAATATCGCCATGGAAAGGGGTCGTGAGATTTGGAAAGAATGGTAAGCTAAGTCCAAGGTATATCAGACCATTTGAGATAACTGCAAGAGTAGGAGCAGTTGCTTATCGGTTGAAACTACCAGAAGAGTTAAGTGGTATTCACAACATCTTTCATGTGTCAAACTTGAGAAAATGTCTAGCTGACGAGTCRACTGTTGTAGATTTGGAAGACATCGAGGTTAACGACAAACTCGCCTATGTGGAAGAACCAATTGGTATATTGGATAAGAAGACGAAAAGACTAAGAAACAAAAGTATACCATTGGTGCTAGTTAAGTAGAAATTTCATAAAGGCGCAGAAATGACGTGGGAGCCAGAAGAGGAAATGAGATTTAAGTACCCCCGGTTGTTTTAGCAAGTGTTAATTCCGAGGATGGAATTTCTTGAAGGAGGGGAGAGTTGTAAAACCCAAAATTTCGAGGAATAAATAATGTATTTTATTACTTCGATTTTATTTATATATATAAATATATATATATATATATATATAATCAAATTCAAATTTGAATAAGTTAAATCTTGCTGGTTTTGGGCTCGGCTGAAGGCTCTTATTAAAGGAGGGCCAGCTATTGACGTTGGGAGAGGCAGGAGAGGGCAGGCGATGCCTGGCCCATAAGGGGAAACTGCGACCTGCATGGTTGCAGGCTGTGGAGAAGACAGTCTCGCAGCCTAAAAATCGGGATTTGGCCGATTTGGTCAACTAATGGGCCAAACCGCTTGAGTATAAATCAGGGGTACTGGTCTAGAGTAGTTATATTTTTTTTTAAAGAAGAAGGAATCGTCGAGCTTGAGAGAGGGAGGAACCGGAGTTCAGACCAGGCACGAAACCCCCTGCTTCCCGTCGTTTAGAGGTAATTACTCGACCCAAATTTTATATTGATACAAGGTTTAGTTATGCCATCGGTCCTGTATAGAACCCTAGAAGGCTCACGTCCAAACTTTGTGTTTTAAGGTTCGATTTCAAGGTTTAGATTTCAAATGGTAAACATACTGTACCACTGTAAAAACCACTTAGAAGATGGTATACAGAAGCTCTGCATGAGAGCTCTGTATCATGTTAGAAGCTCTGTATGAGAGCTCTGTATCATGTTAGAAGCTCTGCATGAGAGCTCTGTATCATGTTAGAAGTTCTGCATGAGAGCTCTGTATCATGCTAGAAGCTCTGCATGAGAGCTCTG
>NC_037543.1:13134416-13141115 GCF_001531365.2 Cynara cardunculus var. scolymus
TTTTCCATACTAAAGTTTGATGATTTAAGGGTGGGCATTTGAGCAATAAGTCACGACCAGTATAAAACACTTCCCGGACAAGTGGGTGATAAGTTAAGATTGTGACACCCAAGGCGTGTTGGTGACTAATAAGTCACGACCAGTATAAAACACTACCCGGACAAGTGGGTGATCAATCGAGAATGAAGTATCAACCCAGGGTGTGTTTGTGACTAAATGACYCATTCCAGACAGATAATTTATGAYATCTCATTTCTTTCAGTGTTGCATGTTTTCAGAAATTGCATRCTAYTTGGTACAAGGTTTACAAGTTGAAATSTATGACGCACAATGATTTTATACACGAAAACYATGAACTCACTGAGCTTTATAAGCTGACTATRGTATGCATCTCAGGGCCAGGTAGTTCGAAGCTGGATAAGRGCAAAGGACATGCTTAGAGAGTTGCTAATCATTCTCTTATTTTTGGTCTTTTGTCCAACAGCGTTGTATTAATCCGTTGTAACTTAGCCTGGTATGAAGCAGGCTAGAACTTAAGTTAATTATTGGATGATTCAAAGACTTCCGCTGTAATAGTTTAAATGGTTTTAATTTAGCTATTATTTTGGTGTACCTATTAAGGTAAAAATGTTTTGGATTACGTAACAACTCTCTGGATGAAAAATGAGGGTGTTACAATTCATGATTTTCCTTTTCTTGCTACCACATGTGCACTCTTGACTTTGCATATTTGTGTGTGCCTGAGAAGCATCATCTTGATCTTATAAAGGTTGTCCTCAAATTGATTGATATGGTCTTCCATGCTTGCATCCTCCATCTCCATAGCATCTCTCGTTCTACTCTCATTAGCTCTATCCTTGCCAAAAACAATGCACAAATCCTCAAAATGAGGAAATGTCTTGTTTTTCCATTTCCCGGCCTCTTTGTGAACTTGTATTGTATCATAAGCCGTAACATTTAATTATAAAACAACCTATATCATAATTATACCAAAAACAATGAATTTGTACCTATAGATAGGCCTCCCCTATCGGTGGTTCAACAATCACACAATATTTTTCACTATCAAAACCAAACCTGCTAGTGTTGGACCGATACTAGGAAACCGCCCACATGATATTGTCCGCTTTGGGCTGCCCCTCCCGGCAACAACCCCTCACGGATTTAAAACGCGTCACTGGTAGGAGTAAGATCCCCCCTTCCTTATAAGGAAGACGAACCCCCCTAGCCTCACCGATGTGGGATGCTTCTGCATTGCTACAGGAGCGTTGGGTTTAAGAATCGCGGATTTGACCGGCTCGAGGGAACGATGAGGCGGAAGTCCCAACAGCTAGTATTATTACCATGCACCATGTCATAAAGAACCCGTCAATCTTTTTTCATTATCTTTATCCTTGACTTAACATGGGGTTTACTCAATATACTAGAACTGGGAAGTGATTCTTTTAGTGTTTGTTCCAAATGTTGTAAATATCCAGATTTGAAGTCATTGTCAGCTTTATACACTCCATTGTTTACCATATTTACCAAACTTTCAACAAGTTTTGCAACTTCGAGCACAGACCAGACTCGATAGTTTTATCCATGACGTCATAAATATGGTAAATACAAACACAAACACAAATATAAACATAAACAAAACATCAATTCGAATAGAAATAGATAAATTCATTACAAATGTACCATAAAGTCGATAGACATAAATTCAATTGGTAACACTCCAAGATTCACCATATCTTGAGCTAAACTATCTCTAAATGCAGTCCATATGTTCGATGTCCCAGCAAAAGTTATAACATACTCATCTATGGTTCCATTGTCTTCATCTTCCATTCCAACCTCCGATTCGTCTTCATTCTCAAATGGATCAATTGACATTTCTTGCCTAATAAAATTATGGAGAAGACAACATGCCATTATGATCCAATTTTTTAGGTCAATCAGATAATATGAGTTATCACTCAAAATACCAAAAAATCTTTCTATAACATTTCGTGCAGAAGAATGCTTCATGTTGAAAAATTCTTTTGTCGTTGTTGGTTGGTGTCCCTCATGCCAATCATTTAAATTATACATTTGACCTCTATAAGGGGCAAGGAAACCATCCACATTTGTGTACCCCGCATCTATCAAGTAATAACATGACCTTGGCACTTTCAATCCATGTGCCTAAGAAGTAGAGGTGACTAAAAATCGGTCACGGACCGGGCCTTAACCGGTTACGGCCGGTCCCGATCAAGACAAAAACCAATCATAACCGGTCCCATCATAACCGGTTCCAGTTCCGGTGAAATCCCTCATAACCGGTCAAGCTTACCGGTAACCGGTTAAGCCGTCCGGTCCCGGTTCCGGTCCCATAACCGGTTACGGCCGGTCCTTTGCAAAAAAAAAAATTAAAATTTTTTTTTCAAAATTTTTGTAATTAATATATTTATAATATGTTATTAATATCTTTGAAATATGTTTAAAAATACGTTTTGTTATATATATATATATATATATATATATATATATAGGGTTGGGTTCACGTGAGACCATGAGTTTTTCATGAGACCCATAAGGCCAATTTATGTTCATTGATCAACTTTATAAACTAATGATCTAAAGTTGCAAGGTGACAATTTTGTAATTATTGAGAAGTCTCGTGGCGTTTATGAATGTTTAGATCTGACGATTGTAAATCTAATCCAAGGGTTGAGAATTGGTCTTACGGGTCTCACGGAAAAACCATTGGTCTCACATGAGCCAAAGTCTATATATATATATATACTTGGGATCATGTGAGACCAGCCTGTTTTCGTGAGACCCGTGAGACCAGCTTTTTACACTTGAAACTTTACAGCAAAATGCTATGAAAGTGACTTTTTTAACCCTCACAGTGTTTTTGTTGTGAATGTTCGACTTTTTTCCAACCTTCACAGTGTTTTTGCTGTGAAGTTTACGTGTAAAAATGTGGTCTCACTGGTCTCACGAAAACAAGCTGGTCTCACGTGAACCCAACCCTATATATATATATATATATATATATATATATATATATATACGTTTAATTTTATAAATACGTTTTGTTATATACGTTTAATTTTATAAATACGTTTTATTATAAATACGTTTAATTTTATAAATACGTTTTGTTATATATATACGTTTAATTTTATAAATACGTTTTGTTATATACGCTTAATTTTATAAATATGTTTTATTATAAATACGTTTAAGAATACACTTTAAAAATACGGCTCACTCAAATACACTTTAAAAATACGTTTTATTATAATTAAAGTGGCATTGTTGACTTTCGTTGACCGGGCCCATAACTGGTTCCATAACCGGTTCCGGTCCTAGAAAAAGCCAAAAACACCAACCGGTTCATAACTGCTGGTTCACAACCGGTTCATAACTGCCGGTTCACAACCGGTCCCTCGCCGGTTCCGGTTACGGGCCTCCGTCAGTTACGGGCCGGGCCGGGGCCATTTGGCCATCTCTACTAAGAAGTGCATCACGAAGAAGTCGACCATTGGTGGCTGAACTAGTTTGGTTTCAAACCTCGATTCGAACAGGAGGAGTTGCCATGCTAATGTGCCTTAGATGATCCACATCCCATCCAGGTAACACATAGATAAATTGTATCTCTTGTAAACACACACCTAATACATTTGTAGCAATATCATCTTTTCTTGTTTTGTATCTAGATTTTTTCTTCAAGTGGTATTAAGCACTTGATATATGTTCCATCTAGAGCTCCTACACAATTCTAAAAAAAAAAAAAAAAACGATCAGTAGATGTTTTATGTTACTTACGTGTTAATAATAAAAAATAGTTATATATACCTTGAACCACTTCCATCTTCTATCGATGGAGTCCGCAAGAACAGGTTCAGGTTTCTTAAACAAATGTGGATGTAATTTTATCACTGCATTGCAAACTCCCCTAAAAAAATCTACTAATGGTTTTTCCCGAACGATGAAAACGACATGCCATTACCTGATTCTTGACATTATGAGCAATGATGTGAAGAAAAATGACAACTGGTCATCATTACCATATTCCTACTTGCTTGTAATCCTCCTAAAGTTTCAAGCATATCACATAACTTACTAAAACACCTTCTATTCATCCTAAGATGTGATATGCAAATAGTATCACTCTCATAAGCATCCTATGTAATATTGAATATCGATCCATATTTAACAAAGAATATCGAATATGTGGTTTATCCGTTTGGTAGTTGGCTATTAATTTGAAAATCATAGTGAAATACCAAACAATAGCAATCATAGCTGCATTTCAAAATAATTTAGTAAGTCTTTAGTAAGCCTACGTGTACGTGTTGTTGGTATACTAAGTTGGGCCATTTTATGTTCCAAAAAATTAACAAAAATCAACCCGACAAGAACAAATCATATACAAAAATATGTCAAATCAGTAACAAATACAGTAAAAAGAAACATAAAATTAGTAATATGATGCGATAACAGTAATATAGAAGCATAAATCAGAAATCAATAGTGGAAGCTTTTTTGTTCTTTAATCATCTTACGACAATTTGTCTTGTGTTTATACTTGCAACATTATATCATAAAATTAAAGCGGTATAGAAGCACAAGTAGTAAAAAAGCAGAAGAACAGTAGATGAACATAAGTAGAATAGAAGCAGAAACTGAAATTGTAACATAAATTAAAGTAGCAATTGAAATCGTAACATAGATCGAAGTCGGGGATATCATAATAGAAGCAGAATTCAGAAATCCCTAAAAAATAACAGGTTCATTCATGGAGAAATCAGAAATCGAAGTAGTAAATGAGAAATCTGTAACGCCCCAATCCATACATTGCATGTAATACATATTTCATGCAAAGGAAATACATATTATTATCTCATTCAGGTCCCTTAGTACAAAAATCTAACATGACCAATTACAAGGTCCAAAATTTCGCAATACATTTCTTGTACTAATCAGTCAAAACAGATCTTCAAGCAGNTATCATATCTTACAGTTTTCGGTCCTCGAAAAGATGAAGGCCCTTCCCATTTTCTTTTCTCCACAACCTTTCCTTCTGATTGTCTATTCTTATTTCTTTCAGTCACCTCAGCTGCCTCTACTGTTAATGGAAAGGTATTGGGGTTCATAGCAATAACGAATTCCCTAATTGAGGGTTTCAGACCCCAAATAATGTTTCGGTAAAACGTAATGTTCAGCAAAACGAGAGTATTCAATGAATCTTTCGGTATACTCCCGAACTGTTCTATTTCCTTGTTCTAACTTCAGGAAATCCTCCTCCATTTGTCTCACTGCTGTTTTGGGATAGAATTGATTTTTGAATCGATCCACAAATTCTATCCAAGACAAAGTCTGTAAAACATCCGTTCTGGTAGACGATTCAACTTCCCACCAAAATAAAGCAATTGATTTTAATACGAAAACAACAAATCGAACTTTATCTGTTTCCGGACACCGAATGGTGTTGAACACAGATTCCATCTCCTTGATCCAGCACATTGCTTTCACCGGATCTCTCTCCCCAGAGAAGGTTGGTGGTTTACATGCTAAGAACATCTTAATGTCTCCTTCTTTGTTGTGAGGAATTGGAGCAGAGGGATATACTTCTACTCTTTCTGTTTCTACTCTAGCCGGTATTCCCATAATAGATGTCAAAGTTTTCCATAATTTCCCCATTTTCTCTGCCAACATATCTCTGGTTATATATTCAGGATGTGGCACCAACCTTTCTTGAACATTCCCAGAGTGGGATTCCTCATGTTCAGAATATATTTCAGTCCGACCCCTTCCCTGAGACTGGTTTCTTCCTCTACCTCGTCCCCTTGGTCTTCCTCGACCTCTATTTCCAGACATGCTAGTCGGTAGATTTACGGGTGTTTCTTCCCTTTCCTCAGATTCTGGACGAGCCACTCTTTCAGATCTTCTAGTTCGACTAGACATCTGCAAAGTTTAGTATTAATAATCACATTTTCACATTCCCAAATATAATGAAGTTTTCAAGTTCAGATGTGTACCTGTAAATGCATAATTACACTGGCCAGATGTAATTAAAATTTACCCTACACACTGTTCTTTTAACTCATCATATTTATTTCCAATGGTGCTAACTATGTCCRGGACCCTTAACATGCAATAAAACAGTTTAAGTCTAGGTATCATGATGTTTAATACCTAAATCCCTTAAACTCAGGCTCTGATACCATCCAGTAACGCCCCAATCCACACATTGCATGTAATACATATTTCATACAAATGAAATACATATTATTATCTCATTCAGGTCCCTTAGTACAAAAATCTAACATGACCAATTACAAGGTCCAAAATTTCGCAATACATTTCTTGTACTAATCAGTCAAAACATATCTTCAAGCAGAAGCGCATAAAGGAAAATATTACACTTTCCCCTTCCCCTTACTGTCTGAACCTCCTGCAACACATAATTTAAAATCACAAAACGAGGGTTAGACCGAAAGGTCTAGTGAGATACCCTATTCATGTCATTGTAGGGTGAAGGATTACCAAAACCTTTATAAAAACAATTATTCATATATATATATATATATATATATAACAAATATATGAATACACAAGAACATAATACCAAATCATTTTCCACTTTTCAAGCTAATCACGCAGCTATTCAAATTTCATACTTTTGAACCAATCGGGTTCCATATAATGCCACTTTTAAAC
>NC_037543.1:13141495-13154286 GCF_001531365.2 Cynara cardunculus var. scolymus
TCAAAACTTCATTTTATGATAAAATAATAATTTCTATCAAAATATTTTCAACACCAACCGGTCAACAATCCGGTCAACAATCCGGTCAAGCATCATCCGATTTGAACACTTAAGATTAAAATCAACTTTGTCCGGATATCAAGTCCGGACAACATACCACATAAGCTTTGGTCGGTTTAACACTTAGAAGCAAAATCATCTTTATCCGGACATCAAGTCCGGACAATACCCTACACCACCCTTGGCCGGTTAATCAATATCCGGACAATAAGCCGCTCAAGGCTTGTCCGGTTTAAACTAATCCGGACAATAAGCCGCTCAAGGCTTGTCCGGTTTAAACTAATCCGGACAATAAGCCGCTCAAGGCTTGTCCGGTTTAAATACTTATCGGGTCACTCTTTGTCCGGATAAACACTTAAACAAAAATATGCAAGGTTTCTTTCTAAAGAATAATAACATGAAACATGCAAATAAAACCAGTAGTAATTTTACACAAAAAGGTTTAGAAACCACTCACCTTAATAAGTTTTTGAAACCAAATGCTTGAAACCAACCCTTTTGAAATCCAACACTTGCAATCCGGCCAACACACTCTTTAAAGCATTCAATTTTCTCAAAATAGCAGGAAGGGCAAATGAAGAGGCTAAGCCTCCTATTTATACTTTTCAAAAGCAGGAAGTCGGCTAAACCGCCTTCCTTTCCCCCTTATCCACCTCATGCTTAGACTCACCATGCATACATGCACACACATACATACCTACTCCATGTATGCATAACATGCGTGCACCCATATTTATATATATATATATATATATACACACACACACATATATATATATATATAATACATATTCAATTAATCCATAATTTCTCATACCGGTATGTATTAATTATCATGCTATCACGTAATCATTTAATCAAATAATCACACATTAATTACCTTGGGTAATAACCAGGATCCGGTTATCACAAAATCGAAGTAATAGATCAATGAAGAAGATGAAAACATGTTCGTAACCATAAAAACCTACCTGCAGTCTTTGATCGAGAAGATGAAAATAGGTTCATAGATGAGAGGCGTTTGTTTGATAGGAAGCGATTAATAGGAAGCAGTAGATGAGAATCGAAGGGTGCGACTAGGGTTTATTATTTCTAATGAGAATATTTTTGTCATTTATACAATTTTAGATTTAATAGATTTTAATTTCATCACTTTTATGAAGAAATGGTGAAATCCTCAAATAAGGGAATGTTTGGAATTCAATTCCATCCATGGACAACCAAACGTTGAAATGATATTTTGGTTAATAAAGTTGACTATTCTAATTTCATCAGATTCTGACGAAACAAACGCCCCTTAAAGTTTCATCCATAAAGCCCTGATAGCATCTAGAAATTTATAAACCAAAATATATTCACTATAAACCAATACGATATGATACAAGGACACATCAAAGCTAAACCGGATAAAACAAACTATTCTTATCACAAAACCCTAACTTAGAGAGAGAGAAAGAATAATATCTAATAAATCTAAAAGTTGAAGCAGACTAAATGAGAAATATGATGACAAAATTTATATAACAAAAGTTACAAAACCAGTCCTTCAAGTTTGGTACGTAGATTTTGTAACAAAAGTTACAAAAACAATTTGGGGTTTATGTAACAGAAAAGAAGTGAAATCACTTGGAGGAAAAAGAATTTGGGTTCTGACTTCATATATTTTCAAGCTATCTTCTACTGGTCCATAGACCCTTAGTGTAGATATTCACACAAATGTGATTCCACACCGTACCTAGTCCCTAATACTACGGTGTTCATCTAATCATCTAAACTGCACCGCGAAGTACAGTTTAGAACTTCCGTGAAGCGATTTGCACTTTTTACCAAACTGCACTACGTGGTGCCGTTTTACGGTTTTGAGTTATCAAACCAATATTTATTATATATAATAATTAGGTTAATTTATGAGTAAATTTTAAGTTTTCTTAGATTATTTGTAATTATGTAATTATGTATTTGGAAATTGAATGTATTTAAATTTTTATTTGTTTGGACTGTGGTCATTTATCGTTGAAAAACTCGAATTATTGGATTGTAAGCGTAAAGTGTGTTAGGTACAAAGATGTATAAACCGCACCGTTTGTGGTGCAGTTTTTTACGGTTTGAGGTATATGCGATGCAGTTTAGCTCTAAACCTCATCACGAACACTGTTACCTGATAATGATAGATGGTCGACAAACTTATTTCATATGAATACGTGATCTGAAATTCTCAATTCTTTCTTAATGTTTAATTCCTACATGTATTGCCATAACTAAAAGAAGTTTCTTCCTTTGCTACACTTGATTGGGATTCGATGTTGAGTTCTCATTTAGAACCCTTTCGGAGTTTTTTATGATATGGTTTCAAGATTGAGTTTTTTGGCTTTGATTTAGCAGTTCATAACATACTAAGCAATTCTGAGTAGAGGTTTAATCCTCTAGCTTATAGAGCATCTATTAGAGCTACCTGGAAACGATTGCATGATGCCACTAACCAACTTATTGATATGCCCAATTTGTTAAGGTATCGCTATAACACATCATTTTTTTAAAAACATGAGCTCCCACTGAAGTTCCTTCTACCATTTGGCATTGAAACGGGGATTCAGTGACATCCTACCTCTTTTAGCACCCCTTCCCGTTATTCGAAAAAGAGGTCATGTAAGAAATCAGATGAATTACACCATCTGCTAACAATAAAACATCAATAAATTAGTTGAAATATAAACCATAAATTTTCATTTCTAAGATATAAATACCGTGATATCAAACCAAAACTAAAATCTAAATTATCAGCTGAAACATATACTGAAATAGAACTTTTAAATAAATATCTCACGAAAGTATGCAACTCCCATCAAACAACCTGTGTCGAAAGAAAAGCCTAGCGTGAGCTAAATGCTTGATACGGGCTTGGATAACAAAATAATCGAAGGTCGAATATTTTTATAATCGGTATATTTGAAGATCAAATATACAACAATTTCAAAGTGAAAATAACTCCACAAACCAAACATATATAAGTTGAAGCAACAATGCATGGCTTATTACATCGAGTACCTTACATAATAGAATCATAAGAAATTCAAATTATAAATATACTATAATAGATGTGTGCCTCCAAGTGTAACCAAAGTTGGAAGGTTGCATGATGATAGAGAATTCGTATTTGGGATTGGTTAAGCAGGACTGAACCGGGATCGATTTAAGACCAGTAGGTCAGACCAATAAGGTAGGAGACTGGTCTGGTTAAGGGACTGTTGATTTTTTTTTTTTTTTTTTGTATCAACAAACTGTTTTTATTCTATTCTTTAGTAAATCCCCTCAAAAAAACTTAAAACAAAACCAACCCAGTTAAACCAAACCAAACCAAACCAAACGATCTAGTAAATCCCACTTGAAAAAGTAGAGTCAGGGGTGAGATATACGTAAACCTGACCTTTACCATAAAGAGTAGAGGGAGTTTTTGGGTGGTCGCTTGTGCAAGAGTGTGAGCAAACATGTAAAATGATCAAAGACTAGCACATTGTAAACATAGAGTGAAGAAAAAGATAAGTACATTGAAAAACAAAGACAAAGGAATGTAAGGTGAAACACGCACAAGTAAAGCAAAAACACAACCTTAACCTAAACTGCTAACCTCTCCAACTCCCTTCTGCCAACCATGCAAGCTACAAATACTCTGCAACTAGTTTGCTACCCTAGTCTTCCATTTCCATGTACTCCTATAAGAGGTTATTATCATCATAAATACCTAAAGATGCCATGTCCATCCTCATCCAACGTCCTCGTTGGTTTTCCTTCCTCCTCACTCCCTCAACTATCACTTTTTCTACTCTCCTTACTGTCATGTCGTCTCATACAAATGTGCCCAAACAATCGGAATCTACCTCTCATAATTTACCTGATACTAGGACAACCCCAACTTCGTCCAGAAAACCTTACTCGGAATTATATCTATCAAGGTCCACCTAAGCATTCTTATTCCACAACTTCCAACTCCCTCTCAATGACGTCATCCAACATTCCGATTCATACACATAGTTTGTCTGATTGCTATCTTATAGCGGGTATACAACACTCTTGTTGCAACTCTTCACTTTAGTCGCCTTACCTTTACCCCTCTTTTTAAATCATGGATCCTTAAATAATTGAAATCGTCCATTATTCTATCTGCTCCCCTTGAACTGCACCACATTTTTTTTGGCTTAGAACGATTGATTCACAAACCTTGTGTTTCCAAAGTTGCCGTTCACTGCTCCAACCTCTCCTCGATCCCTATTTTCGAATATGCTACGAATACAATGTCGTCAGTGAATCACACACCCCATGGAACACTCTCCTGATCCCCTAGGAGTCCTCATCCCAAATCACATCTGTCTGTCTCATCCACCGATGTTCTAACACAATATGCAAATATAACCAACATGGAAGAGACATCAAATTTGCAGTTTTTGATCCAATAAACTATTGGAAACCAAATATTTACTAGACATATAACAAAAAAAAACAGTAGGTTCATATATTAAAAAATATGGACCAGTTAAGGGGATTGTTCCTAAAAGTTGTACGGTTATGGAGGGATTGGTTCATGGCTGCAAAAGGTAAAGGTAGGGGTCGGGCCGGTTTGCCCATATCTATATGATACTACGTTACACAATAGCAAAAACAAAACAAAACAAAAGCTATGGTCAACCCATACGCCTTCCAATTATTCAAATCATATGGAAGAGGTTCATCATGTTTATAGTTTGAAAACGGTCTATTTTGAATAACAAAATCTTATATCTTGCATGTCAACACATTTTTTGTATTATAGACGATAAATAGACATAATTCATACCATATACTATAAACGTGTCTTCTAAAAGTATGGATAGCGGCGCGTAGGAGCCATGACCCTCCTATGCACCTCCAACACACAAGACCATGGTAGAAATGTGGGAAATCACACTTGTAACAAAAGAAAGCTATAAATTAGCAGAAACCGTTATTAGAGCGGTTGGTAATCACCATGATTACAAGAATAAGATGAAAACCGGCAGCTGTAACAGTGGATAAATATGGAACTTGTATATACAACAACCTATAGAAGGAACATGAAGAACAAAGGAAGTAAGAATTCAAAGCCATTTTGTTTTCGGAGAGAACCTTCAACTCAAGCAGTCGCTGCAGCCTTTTCTTCTTCCTCATGTGCGGGCTGAAGGGTGCAAATAAGGTTGCGATCACCATACACATTATCTACACGGCCTGTAACCACAAACCAACCAAAAACCATTGTTAATAACGCATAGTTACACCCAAAAAAAACGAGCTTTTTTCCATAAAGATTGAGCAAGAAACGAACATGTAGTTGGCCAGAACTTAGCAGCACGGAGCCAAGGGGCAGGGTAGGCTGCATATTCTCGAGAGTATGGTTTTGTCCACTTATCGGCCATGAGCAGTTGAGGGGGATGAGGAGCTCCCTGTGAATGCAATTTCAGATACAAATCAATTTCTTTCATATCATAAGAAATTTACTCAAGACTGGTAAACCAAACCAAACCAAACCAAACCAAACAAGTCCAGTATATCCCCCGAAGGTGGGGTCGAGGGGGGGGGGGGGGGGGGTAAGATAGTACGCAGAACTGACCTCTACTCAAAGAGCACATACATTTACTCAAAACTGAGAAACCAAACAAAACAATCCCAGTACATCCCAGCTGGAGGTGGGTTTGGGGGTAAGATGTATGCACACCTGACTTTTAACTAAGAGCTAATTTACTCAAAACTTGTAATCCAGATCAAACAAAACGAGTCCAGTATATCCTACCTGGAGGTGGACTCGGGTTTGTGGGGGGGGGGGGGAGACTTGACCTCTAACTCAGAGCAGAGAGATTTACTCAAAACTGATAAATCAGACCAAAAAAGGAGCCCAGTGTATTCCATCCAGGGATGGGATCTGGGGGGTAAGACGTACGCAGAAAAATTTACTCAAAACTGATCATACTGACAAAATACCTTGATAACATTGTTTGTGATATCAACTTTTCCCTTCTCAATTTCTGCTATTTCCTGTCTAATGGATATTAAAGCATCACAAAACCTGTCCAATTCTGCCTGCACATCAAAATTTCAATTGCATCATCAAAATAGGAAGATAAAGCATATGGAACACTTTGTGATGCCCTCAAATTTCAGACAGAACGGAATGTACCTTGCTTTCGCTTTCAGTAGGTTCAATCATTAGTGTCCCAGGAACCGGCCATGACATTGTTGGGCCATGGAATCCATAATCTATCAGACGTTTAGCAACATCTTCTGGTTCTATTCCAGCCGTAGTCTAAAGTTTGAAAAGTAAAGTTAGGCCCAAAAGATGTAATGTAGATTATGATGGTGGTGACTGAAACTTACCTTTAAGGGTCTCAAATCAACAATAAATTCATGGGCAACGGTTCCATTGACACCACGGAAAAGAATGGGGTAGTGACTCTGAAATGTGATCCAAAAGGAAAGAAATTAGTTTCCCAAGTAATGGGAGGTGCGATCATACCAGAACTAATTAGTATTAGGATGTGTGACCCCCCCCCGGAGAAGTCGTCCTGTTGCACCCTTTTACTATTTCAAAGAAAAAGCGTTTAATTGTTCAAGAAAACGGACCTCAAGACGTTTTGCCATGTAGTTTGCATTCAAGATGGCTATCTTTGATGCATCTGTAAGTCCCTTAGATCCCATCATGGCAATGTATGTGTATGATATGGGCAAGATAAGTGCAGATCCCCAAGGTGCTGCAGAAATGGTACCAAGTGGCTGAGCCGTTTCGGGGGCTGGTAAGCCTCCTGTTGAAACCTATTAATCAATATTTTAAATCAAATTAGAAAGTGAGCATAGGAATCTACAACAACCATTAAGAAGGAACTCTCCAATTAATCCCTCATCTCAAAATAAAAGCCCACAATGAAAAAGGCACTCAGTTTTAGATATGTATAATTATTAGAGTTCTTTAATCAATTAAATGACAATTTTTATTTTAAAAATAGAGGGGGTAATGGATTTCTCCATCTCATAACTAAGGGGAGAATTGGAAAACAAGCACCTACTTTTGAAAGTGGAAACTTATTTTGGGACAAACTGAAAAGACACTTATTTTGGGATGACGGAAGTATTATAAACTTCGGTGCTTACCACAGGGTGAGAAGGCAGATACGGTGCCAAGTGTTTCTTCACACCAATTGGACCCATTCCAGGACCACCTCCACCGTGTGGAATGCAAAATGTCTTGTGAAGGTTCAGATGACAAACATCCGCACCAATCCATCCAGGGCTTGTTAGGCCAACCTGCAAGAATACAACTTCTTCACATCCACCACTATATATAAGCAAAATCATTCATCATCACGGGTAGATTATGCAAGAAAATTGAGCTTCAACAACACAAACTAGAGATATCATATCAGTTAAAAGTATACTTTGCTTGTTCTATCGCAGAAGACATGAAAGGTTCGATAGAACAAATAAAGTATACATTTTGCGAAAAGGGTATTTTTGCGACTTGACCCATGACATTTTAGTCGCACAAGAATAACCTTAATGGGAAATGATTCTAAGGGGCCGTTTACCAACACAACCTAGGTAAGCGCTCACCGGGTAAGAGTCATCACCCTCACTAACACCAACACTACGAGGTAAAATTCTCGGTCATCAAAATAACATAGGAGATTGATGGTAAGCGTCTCTTGCCAGGTAAGCGCTAACCTGGTAAGAGTCACCACCCTCACCACTTACCGGGTAAGATTGATTCTCGGTTAGCAAAATGGCACAATAAGATTATAGGGAAAGACCATCATCTCTGACCAGGTAAGCGTCTCTTACTCGGCGAGAGGCAATAAGTGTTTAGTTACCTGGTAAGAGGCAGTAAGTATTTCGTAAACAACTCCTAACTCAAACATTCATTATACCTGAGCATTCATGTTTGCTCCATCCATGTAAACCTGACCTCCATTGTCATGAATAATTTTGCATATCTCATCAATACCCTCTTCATAAACTCCATGAGTTGAAGGATATGTAACCTGAAATTTGGAGGAACACAAGAAGCTTATGTTTTGTAATGGTCCCACATCAGCTAGACAAAACCTTTGAGAGATTCAAAGGGGTTCCACATATCCTAACATATTTATTCCTGATAAATTCAATAGCATTAAAAATAAGCATTACTTGACAAAGATATGCATACCATTAGAGCAGATAGGCTCTCCTTGTTTGCCTCGGCAGCCTTGCGTACCTCTTCAATATTAATGTTACCTTTAGAGTCTGTTCCAACAGTAATGATTTTCATGCCACACATAGCAGCACTAGCAGGATTTGTTCCATGTGCTGATACGGGAATGATGCATACATTGCGATGATGATCTCCTCTTGCCTACAGTCGATCAACATAAATCTTCTTAAATCGACTCTAAATTGGACTAAAAATCTATAGAAGTTGAATTGCAAAAAGAGTTCTGCATTTATCATGATATTAGGCTTCATTATATACCATATGATACGCTCGGATAACCATCAGCCCAGCATACTCTCCAGCAGCACCAGCATTTGGTTGCAAAGAGAAAGAATCAAATCCAGTTACGGTACACAACATATCCCCCAAATTCTTGAACATTTCCTGAAAATAAATGGCACAGACAATTATAATATGTGTTCGATCTTATATTAGACAACAATATAACTTGAAGTCACAAGTGAATAAAGACATCATGATTACTTGATATCCTTCTGCTTGTTCAGTAGGGGCAAATGGATGCATATCTGCAAAGGCTGGCCATGTCACGGGCATCATCTCTGTAGTTGCGTTAAGCTTCATTGTACAAGACCCCAAGGGAATCATACTGTGGCACAACGAGAGATCCTTTGACTGCAATTTGCTGATATATCTGAGTAGGTCATGCTCCGTGTGGAAACTAAAGAAAACAAAACGAGAATCATGTAAGTCCTCTAAAGATTGGCCTCATTTCGTTGATCGGCTGGTAAACTGTGGAACATTACATATTAACAAGATTTTCCCGTACTGAGTAATAGGTAAACTTTAAATAAGATATTCAACTTGTGACTATAAAAAGAAAAAGGTGAAAAGTTGGCTAAATAACGAGGGCATGATAAAAGAACTTATAATGAAGCTTCAGGGTCGGGGTCGAATCACACTAGGTGCTATCAACTCCTTTGGGACTTTCAGATATGTGGAAGTGAGGAACCACATCATATTATTGTCCAAAAGAGCCATTGAGGAGAAAGAAGGGTTCCGACACATATTGAGGAAAAATGGTCCAAGACTAGCCGACGTTGAACAAACAGGGACCAAGGGGTTGGCCTAGTGGTAATTCACCTAGATTTGGTTAAATGACCTTCTCACAACTATTTTTTTTGAATCCATGACCTTTTGACAGTTTTGAGAATGCCACTTGTGTACACATGAATGCCTAGAAACTTGTTAAAAGGTCAAGAATTTGAAAAAACACTTGTCATGAGGTCATTTAGCTAAATAACCCGGTAATTCACCTAGATTTGGTTTCTTGTCTCATGAAGCATAAGACCTATGAATTGGATCCCACTATGCATTATCAACTCCTTTAGGGGCCATGCCCACGGGGCGAGAGGCTTGTAAATTGCCCAAGCCATGTGGAGTGACAGCTTTGCATGGACTCCATAGACTAGATAGGCCAAAATAAAAACGTCAGAAAGAAACTTACGAGTTAAAAATTGGATGTGTCAAATATGGAGTCTCCCTTACAAGCCCGGAAGGGATAACATCCTGAACCTCTGGTGCAAGAGTTGCGGCAGTGAATGGCACCTACAAACAACAAGAATCTTTAAAGCTGTTATCTATTTAGAGATAATCATCGTAGCATCTGAATGAACACAATACTCACCGGTTTCCCCAACGCAAAAACCTTAAACAAAGTATCAACATCCTCAATGGTGGTTGTTTCATCAAATGACACAGTTATCTGAAAGAAACCAAATTTCAATTAATTTCAAGAATAGAACCACTGTTAGCAAACATAATCAACAGCGGAAATATACTTACAGTGTTTTTGTCCAGGATACGGAGATTCATCTTGTTTTTGTAAGCTTCTTGAGCTATTACATTTGAATCGGCACATGTGATCTTCACAGTGTCAAAGAAGGGGAGATCCTGAACATCTACTGTCCCAAGTTTCTTCAGTCCAGCAGCAAATGTTGCAGCAAGTCCATGGGTTCGTTGTGCAATCGTCTTTAGGCCTTCTGGTCCATGGTAAACACCAAACATAGCAGCCATGTTTGCAAGCAATGCCTACATAATAACAAAATGTTTTAACTACAAAAGGGCAAACAATAGAAGGGAGAGTACTAGTAAGTTTTCCCACATCAAAATCATATCCACATTAAGGAAAAATCACAAAACTAGCCAATTTTGCCATAAAAATTCACTAAATAGCTAGGTTTTTTAACAGTATCACGAAATAGGCGGTAAATCTGTAAATTTGCTACGTAAATATGGCCCAGAAATACTATCTTCTACTTTTCCACTGAGATATGGCCCATCATGTGACTGGAAATGTCTGAAAAAGTACAATCCGCAAATTTGCTTAGCCGATTTGCGGATTGTGTGGCTATTAATGATATTAAAAAAAATCAGCTATTTGGTGAATTTTTAAGCAAAAAATGGCTATTTTGGTGACATTCCCCCTTATTAACCAGTAATTTTCGTTTTGAAAGGATGTATAACAGCTATTCAAATTTCAAACAACAAATATATCTAAAGAAACTCAAACTCACAACCCAATAATTGTAGAGACCAAGTCATACTATCATAAGATAAAATTGTTCTAATTCTGCATAATTCTGCATATTATTCATATAACAGAAATGCTAAAGAACTCAGATTCAGCAAAAAATGATACCTGAGCTGTACAAATGTTGCTGGTAGCTTTGTCCCTCCTGATATGTTGCTCCCTTGTCTGCATTGCCATACGTAGAGCAGGCTTCCCGGAAGAATCAACACTAACACCAATAATTCTTCCGGGCATCATCCTCTTGTACTCTTGGGATGTTGCAAGAAACGCTGCATGAGGACCTCCATACCCCATCGGAACTCCAAATCTTTGAGCCGAACCCACCACAATATCAACTCCAAATTCACCAGGAGGCTTCAAGACAGTCAAAGCCAACAAATCACTAGCCATCACAACCTTAACACCATTCGCATGTGCATTCTTAACAAATTCTCCATAATCCAACAATTCCCCTTCAGTCCCAGGATACTGGACCAATACCCCGCAAACATCACCAGATGAGTAATCGAAATCTTTCAGATCGGCTGTAACCACTTTTAGATCAAAACCATCTGCTCTAGTTTTGCAGATATCGATCGTTTGTGGGTGGCAGTTGCTTGCAATGATGAATGTTTTCTTCTTACCCTTTTGAATATTGTTGCACATAGCCATAGCTTCTGCAGCCGCGGTTCCTTCATCGAGCAATGAAGCATTCGACATGGGCAAACCAGTGAGATCCGTGACCATGGTCTGGAAATTGAGCAGGGATTCAAGTCTTCCCTGAGCAATCTCAGCCTGGTAAGGAGTGTATTGGGTATACCAACCTGGATTTTCCATAATGTTCCTCAAAATAACAGGAGGAACAGATGTGTTGTAATACCCCATACCAATAAAGGATTTGTAAACGCTGTTCTTAGAAGCTAAATCTTGCATATGTGCAATCATTTGAGATTCAGTTAAACCCTCATCAAACTTGGGGAACTTCATGGAGTTAAGACGAATCGATTTAGGAACAGTAGCATCAATGAGTGAATCCAGATTCGGAAACCCAACGAATTCGGACATTTTGGTTTGTTCTTCTGGTGTGGCAGAGTTATGGCGGCGTGGGAAAGTGTCACTGGGTTTCAAAGCTTCGATCGATATGGATCGAGATTGAGAACCAAACCCATGAATGTTTCTTTGTGATCTAACATTTCCATCACAAGATAGATATGGAGATAACGAAGAAACATACCTTGAAGACGAATACAACGCAGGTGATGGTGAGTTTTGTTTGGTTTGTGAAACGAGGCGCCTGAGGATGGCTTTGTTTGCTAGCCTGCGTGCACGCTCCATTGCTAATGGTGAAATTGGATTGAACTGAACTTGAATGAATCAAGCTCAACACCCACTTCAAGAAAAGTGGATTACAAGTGAAGGATCTCCAATGCTGTGTGTTTGTATGTTCTTATTTTAGTATTTAACAGGGAGAGTGGGTTGGTGATAAGGGGCTATTGGGAATATACTGGCCTCACACATACACACGCATATATATATATGACTAGGTAAGACAAAGTTACGATTTTGGTCCCTAATCTATGCACCAATTGTCACATTTGACATCATACTTTGAGTACGTAAATCTTTTAACATCTTTGTTAATATTGTTATAATATCTCCAACATATCTATATCTATATCTATATCTATACTATCTTATAAAATATTTGGCTAAAACTTTTAAAAATTGTTAAAACTCTTAAACTCGTTCATCCCTATCCGATTTCATCCCATATCTGAATTCGTATAACTAACTGCAGATAAACACAATCAAATACATGATAAACATTTCATTTTAAATATAAAAAATCTAAAATATAATTAGTATAATCATTAAATTCTAACAAAATACTTAATTATTATCTTTATAAAATTTATAATATTAAACCAAAAATAAATTGTTTTATTATTAAACTTA
>NC_037543.1:13156646-13161258 GCF_001531365.2 Cynara cardunculus var. scolymus
AATAAATTATTTCGTTATTAAACTTAAATTAAATTATAATAAAAAAATAAATTAGAGAAATTACATAAAAAACGAGAACTTTTAAATAGTTGATTTGATATTAACATTGATATATTTTTTTTCAAAATTTTATGATATCTTCAAATTTATATTTTATTCAAAAATAAAATAACTATTGCTTTCTTAAAAACACATAAAATCGTATTATAACATCGACATAAACAAATAATAAAATAAAACATTAAAATCGAGATATGTCTCGCTGCATTGCGCGAGTACCCTTCTAGTCTGTACTATAAAACATTTGACAAAAACTCTTAAAAACAATTTTTTATGCACGAAGTATTGTTTATTGATACATGTTACTTAAAATTTAAGATTACAAGTAAATTGTGATAATTAGGATAATCTTGGTTATTATCTTTATAAAAAATTATATAAACATAATCAAGATAATAACTAAGTATTATGTTAGTTATCAATGATTATTCTAATTATATTTTAGATTTTTTATATTTAAAATGAGATGTTTATTCAATATTTGATTATGTTTATCTGCAGTTAGTTAGACRAATTCTTGTATGGAGCTTTAATAAGTTGTACTTATGCACAATTTACTTGTAATCTTAAATTTTAAGTAATATGTATCAATAAACAGTATTTCGTGCATAAAAAATCGTTTTTAAAAGTTTTTGTCAAATGCTTTATAATGTAGTATAAATTTTTTATAAAGATAATAACATAATAACTAAGTATTCTGTTAGTTATCAATGATTGTTCTAATTATATTTTAGATTTTTTATATCTAAAATGAGATGTTTATCCAATATTTGATTATGTTTATCTGCAGTCAGTTAGACGAATTCAAGTATGAAGCTTTAATAAGCTGTACTTATGCACAATTTACTTGTAATCTTAAATTTTAATTAATATGCATCAATAAACAGTATTTCGTGTATAAAAAATCGTTTTTAAAAGTTTTTGTCAAATGCTTTATAATATAGTATAGATTATATTATTAAACCAAATATAAATTATTTCGTTATTGTACCTACATTAAATTATAATAAAAAATTACACAAAAATGAGAAATTTTAAATAGTTAATTTAATACTAATATCGATATATTTTTGCTATGCATAAAATATTATATATTGATGCATATTACTTAAAATTCAAGATTACATATAAATTATGCATAAGTACAATTTATTAAAGCTGCATGTTTAAATTCGTGTAACTAACAGCAGATAAATATAATCAAATACATGATAAACATCTCATTTTAAATATAAAAAATCTAAAATATAATTAGGATAATCAGTAAGTTCTAACAGAATACTTAATTGTTATTTTTATTAAAAATTATATTATCAAACCGAAATTAAGTTATTTTGTCACGTTAAATTAGTTTATAATACAAAATTTGAATTAAAAAAATACATAAAACAAGAACTTTTAAATAGTTAATTTGATACTAATATCGATATATTTTTTTCAAATTTTTATGATATTTTATTTAAAAATAAAAACATTATCGTTTTCTCAAAAACAAATAAAACCGTATTATATCGACATAGATAAAGAATAAAATGAAACATTGAAATCGAGATACGTCTCGATGCATTGCACGAGTATCCTTCTAGTTATATTACAAAGCATTTGATAAAAAAAACTCTTAAAAATCATTTTTTATATATGAAGTACTGTTTATTGATGTATATTACTTAAAATTCAAGATTACAAGTAAATATTGCATAAATACAACTTATTAAAGCTCCATACTTGAATTTGTGTCACTAACTACAGATAAACATAATCAAATACTTGATAAACATTTTATTTTAAATATAAAAAATCTAAAATATAATTAGGATAATCATTGTCTTTTAACTATTAACTAAATTATTATTTTTATAAAAAATTATATTATTAAATCAAAAATAAATTACTTCCTTATTAAACCTAAATTAAATTATAATAAAAAAAAGTTGAATTAAAGAAATTACATAACAAAACAAAAAGTTTTAAATAGTTAATTTGATATTAATATCGATATGTTTTTTTAAAATTTTCAAGATATCTTCAAATTTATATTTTATTCAAAATATAAAAGCATCATCGTTTTTTCTCAAAACCATATAAAACCGTATTATAACATCGACAGAGGGACATAATAAAACAAAACATTAAAATCAAAATATATTTCGCTGCATTGTGCGAGTACCCTTATAGTTCTCTATAATTCTTTTATGTCTGAGAGGTGAAACTAAAAATTATTCAAGTCTTATGGTTTCTCTGGCTTAAAGATTTTAACGTTAATTATATTATTAAAATATATAATTTCATTTAGGGGGCGTTTATCAAACACTTACTCGGTAAGTACTTACCGGTAAGATTTAACATTATCATTTACTTACCGGTAAGATTTTAGTCCACCAAAACGACATCGTATGCAACACTTTACCCAACAAATGCTTACCGTGGTAAGAGCCGTCGTCCTCACTTACCGGGTAAGACTCTTGGTCACTGTCTCACTCTTACCGAGTAAGACTCTTGATCCTTAACATATTCATCTTTAAGGTAATATGACTTGGTAAGCACTTATCCGAATAACCGTTTGGTAAACGGCCCCTTAATATTGCAACAAAGTTTCAAATAAACTCTACATAAAATGATGATACAATCAACTTCATCTGTGAAAATAATTAAAAAAACCATTTTAAACAATCATTGTTTCAAGATTATTCAAATTTTAAGATTGTGTTCTCTTTTACCTAATTTCTCATTTTGGAGACGGTTTTTAGATAATATTTTTGAAATAAAAAGTAGGTTACAATCTTTATCTTAGATAATCTGTTGGAGATTCTTGTATAAGTTATTAAGGGGGTGTTTGGGATTGCTTATAAAAGTTGATTTTTAACTTATTTCATTTTGACACCGGTGATAAGCTGTTTTCTAGTGTTTGGATAAGAAAAAAAACTGCTTATATCGGTGTCAAACCGGTAATAAGCTGTTTTTGATAAGTTAATCCTTCCTGATTTATGAAAAACTGCTTATTACCAGTTCACAATTTTAACTCTCCCTTACGAAACTCCAGTTTGATACCACATAAGTTAATAAACACTTTTATAAAAAAACATAAGTTGTTTTAAATAAGCAATCCCAAACACCCCCTAATTGATTAAACAAGAAAAGAAAATGATATGTCATTTATTTCACTGTACTTACAGTTTATTTACAAACCAATTGTTATATGATAAAGTACAAAACAATGCAAAAAAAGTCATTCAAACCATAATGCTTGTATTTTCTTGGCAAGCTTTTTTCCCAACCCTTTCTGAGCTCTTGGGTCCTGCCTTTACACCTCTCTACACTTCGTTATCACTCATTACTAGTATATGGATCTCTCAATGTAGTGGTCGGCTTTCTTGAAGCTTCACTAGAACCGGCTAGTCGTTGCTTTTACTTGTTGTTGCCTTATTTTTTTGGCTTGGTAAGCATACTAATCGTTGCATTTAACAAATTATAAAAAAAACTCAATGTGAGATCATTAAATTCATTGTAACTTATAATTATAACTGCAAATTATCGATTGAATTTGATAATTATAAGGGAAAACACATAACATGTGACGGTGAGTCATTCAGACTATTATATTTGTAGATTCTTTTTTGTGCATTAACCATTGAAAATTTTCTAATCATATTTAATTGACCTACTTTGATCTTTATTTTTATTTTACATTTTAAAAAGTACTAAAAGGGTACTCGAAAAATACTGCAAGATACATCTTCATTTTAATGTTTCTTTTTATTTTTAGTTTATGTTGATATAATACGGTTTATGTGGTTTTGAGAAAGATAATTTTTTTTTACTTTTGAATAAAATAAATTTGAAGGTATCATAAAATTTTGAAAAATAATATACACATATTAATATCAAATTAACTATTTAAAAGTTGTCGTTTTTTGTATAATTTTTTAATTAAATTTTTTTATTATACTTTAATTTAAATCAAAATGAAGTATTTTATTTTTGGCTTAACAGTAAATTTTTTTATAAAGATAATGATTTTGTTAGAACTCAATGATTATCTTAAATATATTTTAGATTTTTTTATATTTAAAATGAGAGATCTATCTTGTATTTAATTACTTTTATCTATAGCTAGTTATACGAATTAAATATGGAGCTTTAATAAGTTGTACTTACGCACAATTTACTTGTAATCTTAAATTTTAAGTAGTATGCATTAATACACAGTACTTCATGCATAAAAAATGATTTTTAAGAGTTTTTTTTGTCAAATGCTTTATAATATAACTAGAGGGGTACTCGCACAATAAGCGAGATACATCTTGGCTTTAATATTTTATTTTATTTTATTTTATTATCTCAGTATATATTATAATATGCTCTTATGTGCTTTTGAAAACACGATGATGTTTTTATTTTTGAATAAAATATAAAATTGAAGATATCATAAAAATTTGATAAAAATATATCAATATTAGTATCAAATTAACTATTTAAATTTTCTTATTTTTTGTGTAATTTTTCATTCAATTTTTTTTGTTATAATTTAATTTACATTCAATAACGAAATAAT
>NC_037543.1:13161458-13163787 GCF_001531365.2 Cynara cardunculus var. scolymus
TACAGTACTTCATGCTTAAAAAATGGTTTTTAAAAGTTTTTGTCAAATACTTTATAATATAGTATAGATATAGATAATGATTAATTTGTAATTATACATAATGTACAATGATTTTGAAAAATGAAATCAAAATTCGAAGTTTCGTTAGGTATCAATTTAGCTTATGACTCAAAATCAAAAAGCAAAATCCTACACAAATAGAAAAGGAGGGATTTGTGAAATAGCTATAATTGATGCATCAAATGAACGTCAAGTGGTTGATGCTGTTCGTTTAAGAACTTGTTTTAGAAGGTAAATCTGTCAAATTTCATTAACTAAAGGACCAAACATGACAATAAGTGTAAAATTTGGGTACCCGTTATGTAAATATTCTATGGTGGGTATTACAAATACCGGTGAAATCCACGTATTGGAGATTAGAAATTTGGTGGTGGTGGGTGAGTGCGTACGTTAAGAGAGACTGCGCACCAACAACTTGAAGAAAATGACAACAACATTTTGAAACGTGTATTAGAAAATTCCGAACAATATAACTTCTTCAAAAGCTTCTTATTATCGATTTGTTATCGATATAAGCTGTTTATCTAAATATTTAAAAGTGTTCATTACCGATGTTACATTGAAATAAGTCAACAAATTATTTTTATAAACAATCCCAAACATCCTCTTACAAAAATTTAATCAATTTTTTTGTTATTTAAAAATTCAGTAAAAACCAAATATTAATTTACGATAAAAAAAAAGTAAATGATTAAAGTTTGTTAAACGGTAAAATAAGGAGATCTAAGATCTAATTTAAAGAATGACTCAAGAGTAGGTGTAGGAATAGGAATGAGGAATTTAATATTTTTTATTTTTATATTTTTATCAAAAGTTTATTTAAAATAATTAAGATAATTTAATAGTTTGTATTAAAGTATTACTAAAAGGGTACTTGCGTAATATAACGAGATATATTTCGATTTTAATATTTTATTTTATTTATCTTTTTTGTTGATATAATACAGTTTTATGTGGTTTTTAGAAAACGATAATATTTTTATTTTTGAATGAAATATAAATTTTAAAAAAAATATCGATATTAGTATTAAATTAATTATTTAAAAGTTTTTTTTTTCTGTGAATTTTTTTAATTCAATTTTTTTATTGTAAATTAATTTTGATCTAATAGTAAAGTAATTTATTTTTGTTTAATAATATAATTTTTATAAGGATGATAATTAGGTATTCTGTTAAAACTCAATAATTATCTTAATTATATTTTAAATTTTTTATATTCAAAATTAGATATTTATCTTGTATTTGATTATATTTATCTACACTTAGTTACACGAATTAAAAAATAAAGCTTTAATAAATTGTATTTACGCATAAATAACTTGTAATATTGAACTTTAAGTAATATGTATCAATAAACAATACTTAATGCATAAAAAAATAGTTTTTAAGAGTTTTTGTCAAATACTTTATAATATAGTATAGATTCCGTCGACCCCAACCAACCTTCACTGCAGCCACCACTATTAAGTTGTTGTGGTAACCACACCCACCCCAAAGCTGCCACGACCACCACTATGCTACTATTGTCGTCATCTCGCTCTCACCCCATCCCCAACACATGCATATTCCAGTTCCTACTAACCAAACATATGGTCAAATTTGTTTACAATTTTTAAAAGTCAAGTTCCTTTAATAAATTCCAATTCCACTAAATTACATTATATGAACGAAACACCCTTAATGAATTGATGGTAGAAGCAAGTGCAGGTCAATTAAGCTCAAACTTAACCTTAAGTGAGTCTAGTTCACGCAAAAAAGCTAAAATCTAGCTCCATTTACGAAGGAGTTATATCGATCCAGAAAAAGAAACTTTATTACACAAAATAGTACCATATAGTTTATATATGCACCACTACATTTACACAACCATCGTTCTACATTTCGGGTGCGTAACACTTGTCATGTAAAAGGGTTTTTAATTGCAGACAATATAATTTAGGGGCCGTTTACCAAACACTTACGAGGTAAGATTTTAGTCCATCAAAACGACATCGTATGCAACAATTTACCCGGTAAGCACTTACCGTAGTAAGAGTCGTTGCCCTCACTTATTGGGTAAGACTCTTGGTCCTTGTCTCGCTCTTACCAGGTAAGATTCTTGGTCCTTACCATATTCGTCGGTAATGTAATGTGATTTGTTAAGCACTTACTTGGGTAAGCGTTGGTAAACGGCCCCTTGCAAACATTCAAATCCTCAACGAGAAAAAATTAAAGTTATGATGTTTAGTATTCAATATAGGGAAAAGTACAATAAAAACCAATGAACTTT
>NC_037543.1:13164397-13176559 GCF_001531365.2 Cynara cardunculus var. scolymus
TTATTTGTGCCAAAAAATTGTCCAAGGACTTATTTAACATGTTTTGGAAAGTTCAAGGACTTATTTGTTCCAAAAAAAAGTTCAAGGACTTAATCATTCCAAACAAGAAAGTTCATTGGTTTTTATTGTACTTTTCCCTTCAATATATTAAGAATACAAAAAACTAATAAATAATTAAATAAGTCAGTACCATAATACTATCGTGTTAAGAGACTTGCAATACCATGTATCAACCAAGGTTTCCTAATTGGTACAATACTCTCCTAACAGTTGCAACTGATACCAATTTAATTGGTACAGTAACATGTTTGTCGGTCTGATTTGGTACAAAATTATCATCCCTATTTACAATATCGTATCGATTATTTACTTTACACATAATAAAATTTGATTGAAAGAAGAGAGAAGGAAATATCAAAGGGGTAACCTTTGATTTTTTTTCCCCTTATTTAAGATGGTCGAAGGTAATGAGATGTAATTAGATGGGTGGGTGAGGCAAATGGTCGAACATGTGGAAGGCATTGAGTTGAAGATAGATTGGGTTTGAATGGATGAAACTGAGATTGGATAAAATCAGGAAGCAATGGTGAGAGATGATGTGGGTTGGCAGATTTTGTTTCATACACTTGCCTCTTTCTTTTTCAGGTATTATTTATCAACCAAATCACAAGTCCTTGTTCGCCATCCACAAAAAATTCGGGCATCTCCATAAACTTATCACTGCCGGTGTAGTTCTTGATTATACACCTCATCAAAATACTAAAATTCCCTTTGGTATGGAGACATAAATTGAGCTAGACTCAAAAAGATAAGATTGGATAGAACACGTGTCTGTTTAATGTCTGATACAACTAGAACACTACTAGACAAGCTGTCCCTAAAGCTAAAAGTTGTTTAGTGATTTTATATATATCGCATAATAGTTATAAATGACATAAATAAAACAAATATTTAAATAAATTAATTTATAAACATTTTCATACAATTTTCAAATACATACATACATACAGATGTAATAGTACCAAATTTGAATGAAAATTTTGATATAGTAGATAGTTCGAAAAAAATTGTTTCGTACAAAGAAAAAAATTATGTTTTATTCGGTTTGTAGGATCCTTATGAATTGACGGAGGCATGTTGAAGGTTGTTGCAGCGACAAGGGTGGTAGAGGTATAACCCAAATTATTGTGTTAACTTTGTTAACCATTCTCAACCAATCACAATATATCTTAGTATTAGGTTCATATTCATCTTAAAATTTAATGACAAGGGTACATATGCAATTTACTTTTTATGTAACTCCTATATCATTAATTGAGAGTTACAAAATCATAAAATCCCATGATTTGTGTTAACTTATTATTAATCTTGTTATTTTTTTTAATATTGATTTTCTATCTCTAATGTTTATGAATTTGTGATTGGTGGAGGAGACCCGGTAGTAAAGTTTTCGGTATCGTTTAAATTGACATATACGAAAGATTATGAACATGTGTGACCATATGAACACAAATTCACATATGAGAACATTCGTACAACCATATAAACACAACTCGACATATATGAACCATTGTGTCAATTACAAACATAAATTGACATATATGAACACTTCTGTCAATTACGAAAACAGATTGACCTATATGTACAGTTGGTATAAATATGAACATGATGTGCTGGAATCGTAAGTGTGCACACAGTGGGCACAAAGTACCCAAAGTGGCGGTGCAAGTGCACGCCAACACTATGATCGCTTCAAGTAATAGAGTGGTATAGTACCAAGATCGTTTCCACAGGGACCGGACTTTACTGAGAATCAGAGACTTTCATGAACTTCTTGAACATGCTTCGGGTTGAGAAAAAAAGTTGAGTTTTGATTGGTGCAAAGCGTTAAAATATGAAATAAACCTTTAATATTAAAAGACGGGTATGGGTGTAAGCTTTGCTTAAGAATATTGTAAAAACAATTTGGTCAGAAACTCATGGGACCTCTATAAGAACTCCTATCTCTCGAAAGTGAATTCTTATATACTGTGCCCACAAAGTGCCTACAAAGCGTCCAGTTTTATCAATCTTAAACTTGCCGAATTAGCTACTAGATAAAAAGATATCTGGTTCCACTAGTCTGAAGATTTATACTCACAACGTATTGTAGCATAAACTCGACTAATATCTGAACAAAAAGCTAAAAACATGCAAGACCCGCATCTCTGCGTGATTATCAAAGACTCTCTCAAATCCTTGTGCATCATCTAAGCCGTATTTCAGATCCGCCTATCTCTGGATCAAGGATCTAATATTAACACTTCAAAGTGATCGGCTTATCTGCGTTGAGCTTAAGTCCCGACTTAAATGACCAAGCTTAAGAATCAATAAAAATGGCAACACCCAAGTGTGCCTTTAAATCCTTAAGCTTGACTCACACCCACACCCAAAGGGGTGCTTAGCTCATAATGAAATTAGAAAACATAATGGAAACAGAAAAATACATAAGAAATACTTGAACTGAAAATAACACTTAAACTGTTGCCCACATAGGGCATACAATACACAGAGGCGAGAATGAAAGACTAACTACGAAAATTAAATTACAAACAGAAATTAAACTTGCTCTACTGCTATAGAGCTTGAGAGGATGCTCTAAGGTTGCTTAGCTAAATTGCTGGTGGAGTGGATGTCTTCCAAATGAAAGAAAAGCTTCAATATATAGGGAAAAGTGAGGACCGGACAAACTCTTCGCCCAAAGGAAGAAAATTTGCATTATCCATAGGGTAAGGACCTCCCATCACCACATGTCTACTTTATCTCTGGCCTTGTCACCTTTTCTTGAAAGGTTGCAAAAGGTAAAGTACTCTAACCAATAAAGTTATGAAAAGAAGGCTTTTACATCAAAATATTGGTAGGAATACTTTCTTTGTCTTTTATAGCTTCAATCATGCCCATTCTTCCAAGTAACTCTATGTTTTGATCTGAACTTAGAATTAAATCTCATTAATATTCAAGAGAATGAATATCTGAATTTTGTTCAAATCCAACTAGATGCAAATCCGCCATAGGATGAATGCAAGCAGAAAGTGGGCATTTTACCAACAGTAATGGGTTTTTTAGAAAATAATTAAATTCTTGACATTTCATCACCTCTTAACATATTTTGGACCAAAAATACTAGATAGGAGTAAAATGGGTACCAAAGATACAATAAAATAGGGGTATTAAACAACAAATAACTCATACAAAACGAGAGTTATCACACCCCCAAACTTGAGGTATTACTTGTCCTCAAGTAAAAGAAAATAAATAAAAAGACACCTAAAGAAAGGAACAAGAACAAAACTTACAGAAGGTGCTGGAAATTTGTCTAGTAGAGAGGATGTACAACTTCCTTGCTTGATCTTCGTAGTGTTGCCGTTAATCTGTAGGGCTTTAGGGTTAGTGTTTTTGGCAATGACAGCGTGTATCCCTCCCCCAAACTTATCCTATACTACAAAAGGGTTTGAAACATAAGTTTTCATCGGTTCACTTTTGTCGTATTTGGAAAAAGTTCGTGACCCATTCTTTGGCATAAACTTGCCTTTTCGGATAACCGGGCTTTTTATTTTCGTCTTCCAATTTTTCGAAGACCGATTCTTCTATTTTTTTGTTTTGTTTTCTTCTTTTTTTCTTTTTTTTTTCTTTTCATACCTCCCAATTTTTCGAAGGTATATAATTTTTTTGAACACATCCCCCCGAACTTAATATCGACAATGTTCTCATTGTTGCCAAAGGGACCAAAACAGTATGGGGTGGTTGCAAGGGGAAAAGTGTTTGGGCTTAAAAAAAATAGAAGGAGGGCCTACGTCCTCTTAACTTTAACACTACCAAAAATCAGCCAAGGATGTTGTACCTGAAATGAATAATGGAACTAGACAAAACAAAAAGAAATCCAACACCATTTGTCATAAATATTCACACAAAAGGAATGACATTTCGTAAATCATACACAAAAAACGGAATAAAAGTGTATCTGTACCCCAAAAGATATACCCAAAAATAATGTTTTAAAAGGCAGTGATGAAAAGTCGAGAATTAAACCATTTTCTTCGAAACTGCTTACTGTGGGCAAGCAGGGACTGCATCAGCCTCCTTGGAGCTTTGAATAACGGGAGCAGCAACGGGAACGGGAACAGCAACAACAGGAATGATCGTAGTCGTGGCAGGGACTGTAATAGCAACAGGAACATGAGGAGTAGGAGCAAAAGGCGCATCAACCATGGAAGTAACCGGCATGTGAGTCTGCAAGGGCGGGAAGCACCGAACTTGGGGAGGGCAATGACCGCTCGGGAACCTTGGAAGTTGGGCCGTCAAGAGGGTATCTTGATGCCCGTGAAGCTGTCTTTCCACCCGGTTCCAATCTCTGGTATATGCCCAAAAGCGAGCACTCTTCTTTTCCAAATCGGAGACTCGGTCTTCAATGCTCCCCACCTTCTTCAATATCGCCTCCAACTTTTGATTCGTCTCTTCCCATTGGAGTGCCAAGACGGACAGCCAAGTGGCCGACCCATACCTCGAGCCTAATGGATTGCTTGGAGGTGGCTCGGATGGGCTGGCCTCATCATCGCCACATCTTGGGATCTTCGCAGATGGTTTGGCCATGGGGACAACGGGTGGCTCCGATACAAGTGCGATGGGTGGCTCGGTAAGTGCGACATGTGGTGACTCCAAAGCAGCGGCAACCTGTGGCTCGGGAACATCGACTGGTGGCGCATTTGGTTGAACAGTTGGTGGCGCCACGGGTTCCTTCGCAACTCTCTCGACCGGTACGGGATGCTGCAAATTTAAAAAGGGCCGAGAGGCTCTTTGCCGACGGTCGACCGTGTTTTGTCCCAAAAAGGGAGAGCCGACAATTATAGTATCCTCATCATTGGTAGGGACCCTAGCCTTGGCCATGAGCTTTGTGATAAGGGCCGGAAAGACTAGGCGTGAATGCGTCCTTTGAGAGGCAGCCAAAATGAATGCATGTATAATCGGCCCGAGGTTGATTGGCAACTCGCTCATGACGCAATAAAGGAGGACGTATCGGTCCCGCGAGATTGTACTATCATGAACAGTGGGGATTAAGTTGTGTCGTAAAAACTGAAACCAAAGTCCCGCCTCCGTGTTGAGGTGCCCGACCAAAATGATTTGGCGCCGGTTGTCCCTCGACCAACCATGATCGGGGAGCGTAAGGAGGGATGCGATATCATCATTGGAAACTTCAAAAGTTCCTTTCATAATCTGTGCAAACGAGCATTCCAGTGGTGGGATGAGTCCAAGGGCCGCATTAAGCTTAGGCCCCGACCAATCAACTTTCCTACCTCGAATATTCACCGAAATGCTCTTGGTGGTGCCAACGGCCGCGTGAAACTCGGTTACCCAAGATACGTTGGCCCTTAACGGGGCAACCACCATTTGTTCCCACTGCAAAGCCACCAAATGGTGCTTGATAGCCATAAAAGAGTTGACCAACCGTGGGTCAAAGACCTGTTCAAGAAGAATTTTATTATTTTTGATACGGTCGTACCTCTCTTGAAATGGATTCACCTTGTCTTTCTTTTTCTTCAGGGCTTGCTGCTTCTTCTGTTCTGCTGCCGCCTTTCTCTTTTTGGAAGGTTTTGGCTTGCTTACTTCCAAAACCTCCACTTATGGAATTTCTTCTTCAAGATCCTCCCTTTCCTCCTCTTCCTCTGCCACATCATCAGCATGTTCTAAGTGCTGGGCCATCTCATCCTCATAATCACTATCTTCAGGCACTAGTGTTGGTATTGGTTGAGGAATAACAGACTCTGAACTGGAACTTTCAATACTTCCCTAGGAGGTTTATGTGCTCACAGTCTGCCCACTGGGGGCAGTGACTGGTATTTCCTCAACAGGAAGTTCATTTTCTGTTTGAGTCTCTGGGGGTTGCTGTGGTGATTCTTCTATTGACTCAGGAACAGAAAAAGGGAATAAATCCTCAGGGTTATTAGAGGCATTTGCTTCAAAGTCAAAATGGAACTCCTCTCCTAAGGTATCACTAAGGTTAAGGTCGAAATCATGTATGGTGGGTGGGCCGAGTGGTGTTGAGGGAAGGGGAATAGGGGGCTGTTGAGTGGGTGTGGGGTTAATCGGTGGTGGGATGGGGTTAGATAGAGGGGTGATAGAGGGTGGTACGGTTAGGGCTAGAAAAAGGGGTCGTGGTGTTGGATGGGGGTTAATGAAACTGTTTCATGTATTTCTCTAAAATTAATGAAACTGTTTCATGTATTTCTCTAAAATTAAAATAATAAAGATGATAATATCTATGATTAACACCCTCCACAATAAAAATGATTAATCAGCCTTTCATAATTACAAAAAAGTGAACAAAATGAAAAATTATGATTGGTTGAATGAAGTTTGCACGGTTTATACAAATTGAGTGGTTTGCATTTGATCGCTCCCCTATATATATATATATATATATATATGAACCATTGTGTCAAATACGAACAAAAAATTGACATATGTATGAACTTAGACTGCATAGCATTTATGAACACAATATGAAAATAATAAGAATAGTTGCTACAGGAAAAGAAACAAACAAATAAATAAAACATGTATGAACACAATATGAACAACTTGTGAACAATAGTTCCTTCATTAGAACACATTCAGGAGCTACCCTTTGTCAAATGGAGTTTTATACATGCATTGTATCCACACCGTTTAAGGTTCGTATTACGGTATCTCCTTTCGCTGGACTGAAGAGCCATAGAAACAAAATACTTTTTATTTGGTATTTCCTCCCTACTACATACAAACCATCTTGTTTGTATGTCTCCGTTCTTGTTTGTTTTTTTGGCATGAAGACGAACATCAAACGCGACATTGTTTGCATACGTCCTGTACATCTTTTCCGCTTCATTTATAGATACGAATTGTGCGTTGATTTTTGGTTTAAACTCGTCATCAATATTGGGGATAAAATACCTTCTTCCATTTGAACACTCTCCGACATCGTACTCCATTTCATGTTAGGAGGGTGTAAGTATGTGAACACCTGTTGATACCATCATAGTTAGTAAAATCAATAAATATTAATATTACATAACTGGAGTAATCAACTGCAACAACCAGAAAATAGATTTATTTGATGCGAGTTAGAGCAATCATTAATGACCATGAGATGATTAATGTGAACATATATGAACATGAACATATATGAACAGCAGGTGAGATCTATTTGGTTCGAGTTTACAAGCTGTTCATAGACTAAAATAATTGACATGAACATATATGAACAAATTGTGTATAGATTTATTTGGTGTGAGTTAGATCAATCACTAATGACCATGAGATGANCATAGACTAAAATAATTGACATGAACATATATGAACAAATTGTGTATAGATTTATTTGGTGTGAGTTAGATCAATCACTAATGACCATGAGATGAGTAATGTGAACATATATGAACATGAACATATATGAACAGCATGTGAGATCTATTTGGTTCGAGTTCACAAGATGTTCATAGACGGAAATAATTGACATGAACATATATGAACAAATTGTGAACATGATCAAGTCACATAGGAAGAGAACATCGTATGTTTATATATGAACACATAACCCCCATACTATGAACACTGGGTGCAATCACTTACACAATTTGACATATATGAACACCAGGTGCAAGAACGATGCTTATATAAAGATTTGGGAGCAAATTTTTAACCAACGACTCGGTAAGTTGACATGAACATATATAAAAAGCAGGTGAGATCACTAACGAAAACCGATATCATATGATGGGGGTCATTAACATTAACGTATACAACTGTGAACATGATAAAGCTACATAAGAAGAACATATCGTAGAAAATATATGAACCATAACCTCCATCATATGAACACCAAGTCAATCACTTACACAAATTGACATATATGAGCACCAGGTGCAAGCACTTACACAAATATAAAGATTTGGAATCAAGCTTCAAAAATGACACTTGTGTTCATATGACACAAAATTTCGTTAATGAAGTGTTATATATACTCAAATGAGAGTAGTAACATAAACACAATGGTTTATGATTCATAAAAGTAGGTTATATGACCATATGAAAGTGGGTCGTGCATGGAATTACATTTGAACATGTGAATTAGGTACGTATTAATAATTAAAGAAATAACTACAGCACAATATGTACTACAAAAAACACAACACATCATAATGAACATAATTTCGATTAAAACGAGTACAATAAAATATTAATCCATCACCAAGACATTCTCTTTGGTTATTTTCTTTATTTCCTGATCTCGAACTCCAATTGTCACCATAAACCATTTTAATCTTCTCAATGTTGTCGATTTCTTTTCCAATGCGTTTATCCATAATAGCTTGAACGATACCGAAGATTTTACTACCATGTTTCCTCCACGAATCACAAACTCATAAAACAATAAAAATGGAAGATCAATATTAAAAAAATAAATAAAAATATCAATATTAAAAATGTACATTTTTAGGGATTTTATGATTTTATAACTCCCAATTAATGACATGAGAGTTACATAAAAAAATGAAATTACTCAACTACCCTTGACATTAAATTGTAAGCTAGATAAAAACCTAATAGAAATATGGATTGTGATTGGTTGAAATGGTTTGTAAAGTTAGCACAAAAACTTTGGTTAACATTTGATCTTACCTCTCTCCCTCTCTCTCTCTCTCTCTCTCTCTCTATATATATATATATATATATATATATATATAGGGTTGGGTTCACGCGAGACTAAAGGTTTTTCGTGAGACCCGTAAGACCAATTTATGTTCATTGATCAACTTTATAAGCTAATGATCTAATGGTCTAAAGTTACACGGTGACAATTTTGTTATTGAGAAGTCTAGTGACGTTTATGAATGTTCAGATTGTAGATCTAATACAAGGGTTGAAATTGGTCTTACGGGTATATATATATAGACTTGGGATCACGTGAGACCAAGAGTTTTTCGTGAGACCCGTAAGACCAATTCTTAACTCTTGGATTAGATCTACAATCTGAACATTCATAATCATAAAATTGCCTCGAGACTTCTCAATAATCACAAAATTGCCTCGAGACTTCTCAATAATCACAAAATTGCCTCGAGACTTCTCAATAATCACAAAATTGTCACTGTGCAACTTTAGACCATTAGATCATTAGCTTATAAAGTTGATCAATGAACATAAATTGGTCTTACGGGTCTCACGAAAAACCTTTAGTCTTACGGGTCTCACGAAAAACCTTTAGTCTTACGTGAACCCAACCCTATGTTAATAAGTCTTATATATCAATCTTTATTATATCAAACTTTCTAATTGGTTCAAAATCATAAAAGAATATGTAAAAATATTGATTATAATCATAAGGTGTATTATGAGAATTGTTTTGTCATAATACACATCAATTTATCTCCTACATATATTCTCATAAAATATTTATATTCACCAAGCAAACATTGTGTTGTTACCTATAATTGTTGAATATTTTTGTAATTTGCTCATATTAGTCATAATATACTCATTTGCATGATTGACCAAAAACTTCCTTGTATCCTCTCTTTTTCCTATTTGCAATTGTACAAAGTGGAACAATAATAGATAATATTATGACCATTCCAGATATATAGGAGTCTGATTGATTTGTTATTTTTTTCATTTGACTTGTTTGAGCTTTTTAGATTTGTTTTAAATAGTTCATGGTTTGGTTTCTCTATAAAAAAAACCCTAAAAGATGTCTTAATAAAATTATATAAAATAAAATATATGTATTATATTGATTCTAGTGCTAATTATATAGAGAGTTTGATTTTAGCTTAAAATAAGAAATTGATTATATNCCGTACTTGTAATTTTCTTAGATATAACTTAAGAAAAATTCCTAAGCTGAGACTGAGCAAACTGAAAAAGATCCCAAAATAGTAAAACGGGACATGCACTTTGTATGTAACTTTTCCTTACTATTAATTGATAAGATAGCCTTATTTATGTTATCTTGTTATCATCAAATAGGGGGAGATTGTTGATCATCTCTCTCAGTGATTTGATGATAATCCTTATTCACCTATACGTTGTATTCATAATATATATATCTAAATATATATATATATATATATATTATGTTAATTTTAATAATTATTTTATCTATATGTTATATTTATTTATTTTAATTAGTTTCCTAAGTAATATTAAATGTAATAAAGAGAGAGAGTTAATAATAATTCTCTTAAAGTAAAATAGATTAATTATGTACATTGATTATAATTTTATTTGTATATTAATTTTAATTTCATTTACCCGTCCCTACACACACATATAAAGATTATATCAATGCATAGACAAAGTTAACCATAATTCAATATTTTGGAATTCTCAATCCATATTGTGTCATTTCATTTCTCTTGGTTCTTACTTTCATATATACAAAAATATAAGATAAACAAAACAAATGAAATAAGTGTATCGTATTAATTGTATAACAAAATGGAATATCAAATCAACGCAAAGAAAATTGTAACTAAAATTAACTATTTAATCCAAAATGAATTAAAGTAATCATAAATAAAAAACCATGTAAAGAAAAAGTTGTCATCTTTTTTCTTTATGTAATCACTTCAATGTTCCAACATATTATATTTTTCTCAACGTGAGATGGACAAAGTTAATTACAATTCAATATTTTGGAATTCTCAATTTACATTGTGTCATCTCATATCTTTTGGTTCTTACTTATAGATTAGATATATATATATATATATATATATATTATTTATGAATACAAAGATTTAAAGGTGTATTAGATTATTATATGTAACTTATATATAAAAAGTAAATGAAAGGTTAATTCATTTAATGTATGTTTTTATCGTAAATAATTCAAAAATTAGAAAAAATAGCAACTAATAATTCTAACTCTCTCAAGATGTCACCTCATCTTTTGATGATTCTCCTTTATATAGATATATAGATTAATTTTTTTTGTATAGTTTATCGTCATATGATTAATGTTTTAGTAGTTGTATCTATGAAAAATTAAGATTTTAAAAAGCAAAAACTGAAATGTTTTATAATATTACTAGAAGGATACTCGTGCAATGCATCGAGACATATCTCGATTCATATGTTTCATTTTATTCTTTATCTATGTCGATATAATACGGTTTTATGTGGTTTTGAGAAAACGATAATGTTTTTATTTTTAAATAAAATATCATAAAAATTTGAAAAAAATATATCGATATTAGTATCAAATTAACTATTTAAAAGTTCTTGTTTTGTGTATTTTTTTAATTCAAATTTTTTATTATAAATTAATTTAACGTGACGAAGTAACTTAATTTTGGTTTAATAATATAATTTTTAATAAAAATAACAATTAAGTATTTTGTTAGTTATCAATGATTATCCTAATTATATTTTAGATTTTTTATATTTAAAATTAGATGTTTATCCTGTATTTAATTATATTTATCTGCAGTTAGTTACATGAATTTAAACATAAAGCTTTAATAAGTTGTACTTATGCATATTTTACTTGTAATCTTGAATTTTAAGTAATATGCATCAATATACAGTACTTTATGCATAACAAAAATATATCAATATTCTTCATATATTAAATATTCCTCATTTTTTGTGTAATTTTTCAATTCAATTTTTTATTATAATTTAATTTAGGTACAATAACGAAGTAATTTATATTTGTTTTAATAATATAATCTATACTATATTATAAAACATTTGACAAAAACTCTTAAAAACGATTTTTTATGCACGAAATACTGTTTATTGACGCATATTACTTCAAATTTAATATTACAAGTAAATTGTGCATAAATACAACTTATTAGCTCCATACTTGAATTCGTCTAACTAACTGTAGATAAATATAATCAAATATTGGATAAACATCTTATTTTAAATATAAAAAATCTTTTATATAATTAGAATAATCATTGATAACTAACAGAATACTTAGTTATTATTTTTATAAAAAATCTATACTATATCATAAAGCATTTGACAAAAACTCTTAAAAACGATTTTTTATGCACGAAATACTGTTTATTGATGCATATTACTTTAAATTTAAGATTACAAGTAAATTGTGCATAAGTACAACTTATTAAAGCT
>NC_037543.1:13176944-13178064 GCF_001531365.2 Cynara cardunculus var. scolymus
TCCAATATTTGATTATGTTTATCTGTAGTTAGTTAGATGAATTCAAATATGAAGCTTTAATAAGTTGTACTTATGCACAATTTACTTGTAATCTTAAATTTTAAGTTAACATGAATCAATAAACAGTATTTCGTGCATAAAAATCGTTTTTAAGAGTTTTTGTCAAATGCTTTATAATATAGTACAGATATAGATAACTTTTTTCAAGTTATTACTCAAACAAAAATAATATCAATCATATAATAATTTTACAATTCATACTCACAACGGAAGATTAATTAATGAATTAAATTGGCAAAAGGTGTACGTTTATGAGCTCATGTTAAAGTTCAATTCAAATCTTGTCGATATTCATACCAAAAAGTTAAAAACATAATTTTAGTAACCTTAACAAAATGTCTAAATAAAACATTCATGCCCAAACTGATAAATGATGCCACATAAATTCATGATGAATAGTTTAACCATCTCGTCAAATATATGATACCGCATAAATTCTTGGTGCACTCATCAAGCCTATACCAAAACCTAAACATAATCTCAAAATTATTACAGCATTCACAGTGGTAGAACCTTTAAGAACTTCACTTTCCATTTTTTTTTTCATACCATGTCAACAAAATAAGAACCCTAATTAAACTCCACAACAAAGGTTCTTACAAGAACCTCATTTTCTATTATTTATTTATAAAATGTAACTTCAGTTACAGATTATAAATTTAATATATATATATATATATGTTAGTTTTCAGTTTTCTATATTAATTTTAATTTGTTAATATTGAGTATGAGGATTAAAAATCGGAGATCGAGCAACATTTGAAAAAATATGACAATATTTTGGAATGTAGGAAAAATTTGGAAAATTCGTTGGTCTTAAAGAATGTCGGAGATATGGAGAATTTGGGTGCATTTGAAAGCCTTCTTGATTCTCAATGGCTTTTTTTGAACGAGAGATGTGAGAAATGGGTCATGTGGTGCCATTTATTTATAGACAATTTTATATATTGTTTTTAAAAATAAGAATATGATATTTTACGATTATTAATTTATGGTTTATAAAGTAATATTAAAAATAATCTAAACATAATAATATAAGGAAATAATTAAAAATTTAACT
>NC_037543.1:13178429-13187691 GCF_001531365.2 Cynara cardunculus var. scolymus
ACAACAGTAATAAATATATTTTATAATAGTTAATTTATAATTTTTGTATCAAACTTAACTTGTATTTTTATTGATTTATTAAAACAAAATAAATGGTTAATAAATAATACAATAATAAAAAAAAGTATGTATTCGAATTCTTGTTTTAGCATCTGGGTTTTTATGGGCGCATTTGATACCCAAACATGAAACGACCGGACATGACAAGTGTTCAACGTTAGTAACATGTGACCGGACATGATAGGATTGATAAAATAACGAATTTACCTCTTTAAGAACGCGTAATTACATAGAAACTACTTATAAAAACTTTAACAAAAATCTTCATTATTGATGCTAAATATAACATATAAAATACAGCAATAAATTGACTTAATAGTATTTAAATTAACAAAAGATAGACGATATACATCACTGAAATATTATCATTTATTTATTGGTATAAAATTATTTAGTAAAATAACAGAATGGTAGAAAATATGTTCAAACCGAAAATTAAAAATTGTGGTTTTGTCAAATGTTACAATTATTTTATGATTTTTTTTGAAATTATGCATCAACTACTCTTAACAATACTAACTACTCGTTTACTAAATGTTTACATGGTCATTTGACCACTAACGTTATTCGAGGTAACATGAAAAGAACTGAAAATCTTACCCTATAGTAAAAAATTAGAGTAAGGATAAAAAATCTTATCCGATAAGTGATGGTGGTGCATCTTACCCGATAAGAGATACTTACAAACAATTTTACTATACCATTTTGATGACCAAAAATCTTATTTGATAAGGTAAGTCTGGTGACTCTTACCCGGTTAACGTCAGTAAAGGACCCCTGAAGTGACCGCCTAGTCGGATAGGCAACTATTAATACTTTTGCAATTTGAATTTTCACCAGGGTTTAAACTCGTTTTATGAGTTTGCTTAAGCATATAGTCACTCTTCAAAAATACGTGATATGACAGCATCAAGGCGTATCTTTCATGTTCTGTTAATCTATTGTCGGCTATTGAAGGCCACTACAAATATGGGGACTTTCATCGACATACGAATTTGTTGGTATTTTGACGGAAATGTTGAAATTCGTCAGTGAACCGTCAATGAATGTTCTTATTAAGAATTTACATTTGGCAATTGGAGTTTTAAGTAGACAAGAAAATATAATTATATATTCAAAAAACTATAGACTTACCATTTAGTGTCGGTTGTGCAATACTAATCGAACCCTGGTGTGAGTGGATGATATCCCTTCAAACTGGGTCGCCCAATTGGCCCTACCGACCCTAGACTAGGCTCTCCAACGGTCAATATCTCACACATGTTATAAATATTATATATACGTCGATATAAAACAAATATAATACACAAAGTATCCAAATTTTTAATATCTAATCAATCATCATAAGCAAATAACTACCAAACAGGGCAACTTTTCCGGCGGCCATATTTGCCGGAAATCGGCCGCTAATATGCATTTCCGGCGGATATGGCCGCCGGAAAAGTTGGCGCCGGTGATGGATTTAGCGGCGGATTCCGTCCGCCGCAAACAATTCGCCGGTTTAATTAAGAAATCTTGATTTAATTAGTTAAAAATTTAAGGATTTTTTTTAAAATTGATTTAATTTACCGGCAAAAATTTACGCCGGTAATAGTTTTCACTGAAAAAAGAAATTTAATAAAATTAATTTTTTAAAACTTTTAAAAATATTACCGGTGGAAATATCCGCCGGAAATCCGCCAGAAATAATAAATACATTTTTTTATTTTTTAAAAATTATTTATTTTAAAAATATTACCGGCGCGCCCGAACTATAATTAAAATATTATTTGTAGAATATTGTAACGCCCCAACCCATACATTGCATGTAACACATATTTCATATCAAAGAAATACATATTCATATACATCTTGGGTCCCTTAGTACAAGAATCTACCGTGACCAAATACAAGGTCCAAAAATTCAAAATACATATCTTGCACTAATGAACAAAACTATTCATCAAAAGCAATTCCTCATCCGAAATGCATATAAGAAAAGCATTAAATCTTTTCCTTTCCCTTACCTTCTACAATTCCTGCAATACACATTTTAAAATCACAAAAACGAGGGTTAGACTGAAGAGTCTAGTGAGTTACCCTATTCATGTAATTGCAGGGTGAAGGATCACCAAAACCTTTATAAAACAATTATTCATATATATATAACAAATATATGAATACGCAAGAAAGTAATATCAAACCGGATTCCACTATCAAGCTAACCACGTAGCTATACAATTTCCATACATTTGAACCAATCGGGTTCCATTTAATATCATTTCAAACCTTTTCTTATCAAATGAGGTTTAAACAAAGATTTAGGCCAAACCTAACGTTTCCTTCTCAATAACATCCAGACTATGATTTCCAATAAGAACCTTGATCCTAAATCTTTAAATCACAAAGAAGTAAAGATTCCAGATCACGGTAATCTTAAGGGATATAATAGAAAGTGTTATATAATATCAGACACAGACAATGCCACCCTTATAACCAATGGACACCTCTCCTTGATATGTCACCCTTATATCAAATGGACACCTCTCCTTGATATGCCACCCTTATATCAAATGGACACCTCTCCTTGATATGCCACCCTTATATCAAATGGACACCTCTCCTTGATATGCYACCCTTATCACTTCATCAAAACATTTATAAAATAATTCCGAATAGACCGCAGTCATTGGAATTGTTATCAGTCTGAAAACATTTTATATCAAAACTTTATTTTATGATAAAATAATAATTTCTTTCAAAAACACAAGACATCATCACAAATCCGGTCAACAATCATCCGGTTAAACACTTGGACCAAAGTCCACTTTGTCCGGACATCTAATCCGGTCAACACATCATACATTCGTTGAACGGTTTAACACTTAGAACAATATTCATATTGAACGGATATCAAATCCGGACAATAGTCCGTTCAAAACGTACCCGGTTTAAAAATAAACCACTCAACACTCAACCGGTTTACCAACTCCGGACAACAAATCGCTCATGGTTTGTCCGGTTTAAACTAGTCCGATCACTAAACCGTTTAAAGCTTGTCCGGTTTAAAACAATCCGGACAATAAACCTTTCAAGGCTTGTCCGATTTAAGACAATCCGGACACTAAGCCGTTCAAGGCTTGTCCGATTTAAGACAATCATGACACTAAGCCATTCAAGGCTTGTCTGGTTTAAACTCTTATCCGGTCACTCTGTCCGGACTACTACTTAGACAATAATTTCATGGTATCTTTCCAATATGAACAATACCAAACATACAAATAAAACCAGTAGAATCTTTATATAAAAAGGTTTAGAAACCACTCACCTTATAAAGCTTTTGAATCAAAAATGCTAGAAATCAACTCTTTTGAAACTTGACACTTGCAAATCAGCTTGAAATCTCTTCCTTATAGCAAACCGGACAACACTCTTCTCAAAACCTCTCAATTCCTCTCAGAATAGCAGGGAAACATCAAAATGAAGAGGTGAAGCCTCTTTTATACTTTCCCAAAATGGAAAGTCAGCTATCTCACATAGCCACGTGTATGCATTTCAATCTCATATATACACCTATTCATATAACCACATACATGCATACATACACATAAACACATATGCATATATATATTATGCACAAAATTTTCATACCAGCATGTATCAATTATCATGCTATCACGTAATTATTAAATCAGATAATCACGTATCATTTACCTTGGGTAATAAACAGGATCTGGTTATCACATTATCCATCCCTTAAGAGAATTTCGTCCCGGAATTCCTTTAATAAAAAAGCCATGGGTATTCTGATCTCATCTTTGACTCCAATTCCCATGTCGCTTCCGGTCCTTTGTAAAACTTCCACTGTACTTTAACCAAACTTATCTATTTGTTTCTCAACACCCTGATCTTCCTGTCAATTACAGCTTCTGATGTTTCCACAAAGTTCAATTTGCTGTCTAATTGAATTTCTGGTAAAGGTACAACTAAATTTGGATCAGCCAAACATTTCCACAAATTCGACACCTGAAAAGTGTTGTGAATTTGACTCAGGTCTTCTGGTAGCTCTAACTGATATGCTACTGGCCCAATTCGCTTACAAATTCTGAATGGCCCAACATACCTTGGACTGAGCTTTCCTTTCTTCCCGAATCTGATAACACCCTTCCATGGCGAAACTTTTAGCATTACAAAATCACCTATATCAAATTCAATCGACTTTCGACGAATATCTGCATAACTTTTCTGGCGATCTTGTGCTGTTTTGATTCTTTCGCGGATTTGTTCAATCTTTTCAGAAGTTTCTTGAACAATTTCAGGACATGTCAGCTGTTTTTCACCCACTTCATTCCAACATAATGGCGTTCGACATTTACGTCCGTACAATACTTCATATGGTGCCGCTTGAATACTGGAATGATAACTGTTGTTATATGTAAACTCTATTAATGGTAAGTGATCTTCCCATGATCCTCCGAAGTCAATAATACAACTTCTTAACATATCTTCAAGAGTTTGAATAGTCCTTTCACTCTGTCCATCAGTCTGTGGATGATAAACTGTACTTAGTCGAATTTCAGACCCCAGAGCTTTCTGTAATCCTCCCCAGAATTTTGAAGTAAACCAACTATCTCTATCAGAGATAATAGACAAGGGAACACCGTGTCTAGTAACAATCTCTTTAATGTAAATCTGCGCTAGCTTTTCCAAAGAGTATTTCTCTCTTATCGGTAGAAAATGTGCAGATTTAGATAAACGATCCACAATTACCCAAATCGCGTCATATCCTTTTGGTGTTCGTGGTAATTTCATAACGAAATCCATGGTAATGTGATCCCACTTCCATACAGGTATCTCCAAAGATTGAAGGCTTCTATAAGCTCTCTGGTGTTCAATCTTAACCTGTAAACATGTTAGACATTGTTCCACATACCGTGCTATATCTCTTTTCAATGCTGGCCACCAATAAAAAGGTTTTAAGTCTCGATACATCTTATTGGTACCTGGATGGATAGAGTATCGGGATTTATGACTTTCGTTCAAAATTTTACTTCGGATATCTCCAAAATGTGGCACCCAAATTCGCCCTTGAAAGCACATCAGTCCTTTATCATTCTGTTCCAAGATTGAGATCATCTTACCCAACTTTTATGTCTTTACAAATTCTTCTTTCACCGCTTCTTGTTGACATTTTTGAATTTCTTTACGAATATCAGGAATCACATTCATTCTCATTGCCACAGTCTTGATAGTTCCACTGCTTTCCTTCCTGCTCAAAGCATCAGCCACCACATTACCCTTTCCCGGATGATAGAGAATTTCACAATCATAATCATTGACTAATTCGATCCATCGGCGTTGTCGCATATTTAAATCTTTCTGGTTGAATAAGTGTTGTAAACTTTTATGGTCAGTGTAAATCTGACATTTTGTTCCCAGAAGATAGTGTCTCCARATYTTYAATGCAAAAAYYACTGCAGCTAACTCCATGTCATGAGTTGGATACTGCTTTTCATGCTCTTTCAGTTGTCTAGATGCATAAGAGATTACTTTTCCTTTTTGCATTAAAACACATCCCAACCCCAACTTTGAAGCATCACTACCACAAAATTTTCAGATCCATCTGGCAGGGTTAATACTGGTGCACTACAAAGATGATCTTTTAAAAGTTGAAAGGCTTCTTGCTGTTCTCTTTCCCACTGGAATTTAACATTCTTCCGAGTCAGTTTAGTCAATGGCACAGTTATTTTAGAAAAATCCTGAATGAACTTTCGGTAATAACCGGCCAATCCCAAAAAGCTACGAACTTCAGATGGAGTCTTTGGAGCTTCCCATTTTGCAGCTGCTTCAATTTTCATGGGATCAACTTTTACTCCTGCTTCTGAAATAACGTGACCCAGAAATTGAACTTCTCTTAGCCAGAAGTCACACTTGGACAATTTTGCATACAATTTTTCTCTTTTCAACAAATCCAGTATCAGACGAAGATGTCTTGCATGCTCTTCTTCAGTCTTAGAGTATATAAGAATATCATCGATAAATAGAATAACGAATTTATCAAGGTATTCCTTACATACTCTATTCATTCGGTCCATAAAAGCTGTGGGCACATTAGTTAAACCAAAAGGCATAACTAAGAATTCATGATGCCCGTACCTTGTCCTAAATGCTGTTATCTCAACATCTTCTTCTCTGACTTTTAGCTGATGATATCCTGACCTCAAATCAATTTTAGAAAAATAATTTGCCCCTACCAGTTGATCAAACAAGTCATCAATCCTCGGTAAAGGATATTTGTTTTTGATTGTTAACTTATTCAACTCACGGTAATCTATGCACATTCGCATAGATCCATCCTTCTTTTTGACAAACAAGACCGGAGCACCCCAAGGTGAAGTGCTAGGTCTTATAAATCCTTTATCGGTTAAATCTTTCAACTGTGTTGCCAATTCCTTCAGTTAGGATGGAGCTAAACGATATGGAGCTTTAGCTACTGGTGCAGCCCCTGGTATAAGATCGATTCGGAATTCAATAACTCTATCTGGTGGCAATCCAGATAAGTCTTCCGGAAAAACTTCAGGATATTCACAAACTATTGGGATCAATTATTCTTTTCTTTTCTCTTTCTTTAAATCAATCACGTATGTCAAATATCCCTGACACTTCTTTTGAATACTCTTCCGAGCTTTCATTACTGACAGAATACTTATACGTTGATCCTGACGGTCACCATAAATAATAACTGTTTTCTGGTCTGACAAAATAATTCTGATCATCTTCTGATTACAATCAATGCTAGCTTGATAYTTTGCCAACCAGTCCATACCCACCACTATGTCAAATTCTTTCATTGGCATAGGAAATAACCGGATCGGGAGTTCAAAGTTTTCAATAACGATTATACAGTCATTGAACACACGAGTAACGGTTTCTTGATTATTAGCAGTGTCAACTACTAATTTATCATCAAGTAGTAGAGAATTCAGGCATGCAGTTTGAGCAAACAACGGTGATACAAACGAAAAGTTTGCACCAGAGTCAAATAACACTTTAGCACGTATTGAATTCAGGAGAAAAGTACATGTTACTACATCTGGCGATACTTCCGCTTCATTCTTGGTCATTTGGAAGGATCGTTCCCGCGCCCCTCCTTGTCCTCCTTGGTTTCCAGTAGGTCTTCCCCGAATATTCGATGCATTGCCTCCCATTGTTAGCTGCGGATTTCTTAACAAAGGGCAATTCGGTCGAATATGATCCGGAGAGTTACAGTTAAAACATCTTTTGTTGGTTGGACAATTTCTGGACAAATGACCCGCTTCACCGCATTTATAACATTTTCTCGGATCCATTTTATCATTACCCTGCTGAACTTTCGTACTACTCTTTTGTTCAGACTTGTTATCATATCTCACAGTCTTGGGTCCTCGAAAAGACGAAGGTCCTTCCCATTTCCTTTTCTCAACGATCTTTCCTTCTGACTGTCTATTCTTGTTTCTTTCAGTAACTTCAGCTGCCTCCACTGTCAGTGGAAAGGTATTGGGGTTCATTGCAATAAAAAATTCCCTGATTGAGGGCTTCAGACCCCAAATAAATCTTTCTATCTTCCTTGATTCGGTCGAAACATAATGATCAGCAAAACGAGAGTATTCAATAAATTTTTCAGTATACTCCCGTACAGTCCTATTTCCTTGTTCCAGCTTCAAGAAATCTTCTTCCATTTGTCTCACAACCGTTTTAGGACAAAATTGATTCTTGAATCGATCCACAAATTTTAGCCATGATATATTCTGTAACACATCCGTTCTGTAGACGATTCCACTTCCCACCAGAATAAAGCATTCGACTTTAATACTGAAACAGCAAAACGCACCTTATCTGTTTCCGGGCATCAGATAGTGTTAAACACAGATTCCATCTCCTTGATCCAGCACATTGCTTTCACCGGATCTCTTTCTCCAGAGAAGGTTGGTGGTTTACACGCTAAGAATGTCTTAATATCTCCTTCTCTATTATGAGTGATTGGAGTAGATGGATAAACCTCTACTCTTTCTGTTTCTACTCTAGCAGGTATCCCCATAATAGATATCAGAGTTTCTCATAATTTTCCTATTTCCTCTGCTAACACATCTCTGGTTATATACTCTGGCTGTGGTACTGTTCCTCCCTGAACATTCCCAGAGTGTGATTCTTCTTGCTTAGAATGTACTTCAGTCCGTCCTCTTCCCTAAGATTGACTTCTTCCTCTACCTCTTCCTCTTGGTCTTCCTCGACCTCTATTTCCAGCCGTACTAATTGGAATATTAACCAAAGATTCCTCTTTTTCTTCAGATTCTGGTCGAGCTATTCTTTCAGACCTTCTGGTTTGGTTAGACATCTGCAGAGTTTTAATATTAATATTCACGTATTCACATTCCCAAATATAATGAAGTATTCAAGTTCAGATATGTACCTGTAAATTTATAATTACACTGGCCAGATGTAATTCAAATTTACCTTACACACTGTTCTTTCAACTTATTATATTTATTTCCAATGGTGTTAACTACGTCCGGGACCCCTTAACATGCAATAAAACAGTTTAAGTCTAGGTATCATACTGTTAAAATACCTAAATCCCTTAAACTCAGGCTCTGATACCATTCTGTAACACCCCAACCCATACATTGCATGTAACACATATTTCATATCAAAGAAATACATATTCATATACATCTTGGGTCCTTTAGTACAAGAATCTACCGTGATCAAATACAAGGTCCAAAAATTCAAAATACATATCTTGTACTAATCCACAAAACTATTCATCAAAAGCAATTCCTCATCCGAAATGCATATAAGAAAAACATTAAATCTTTTCCTTTCCCTTACCTTCTACAGTTTTCGCAATACACATTTTAAAATCACAAAAACGAGGGTTAGACTGAAGAGTCTAGTGAGTTACCCTATTCATGTAATTGCAGGGTGAAGGATCACCAAAACCTTTATAAAACAATTATTCATATATATATAACAAATATATGAATACGCATGAAGGTAATATCAAACCGGCTTCCACTATCAAGCTAACCACGTAGTTATACAATTTCCATACCTTTGAACCAATCGGGTTCCATTTAATATCATTTCAAACATTTTCTTATCAAATGAGGTTTAAACAAAGATTCAGGCCAAACCTGACGTTTCCTTCTCAATAACATCCAGACTATGATTTCCAATAAGAACC
>NC_037543.1:13187926-13200279 GCF_001531365.2 Cynara cardunculus var. scolymus
CCTTATCACTTCATCAAAACATTTATAAAATAATTCCGAATAGACCGCAGTCATTGGAATTGTTATCAGTCTGAAAACATTTTATATCAAAACTTCATTTTATGATAAAATAATAATTTCTTTCAAAAACACAAGACATCATCACAAATCCGGTCAACAATCATCCGGTTAAACACTTGGACCAAATTCCACTTTGTCCAGACAATATTGTTACATTAGATATTTAAAACCTATAAATCTGTAAAAATATTGAAAAAACTAAAAAGATGAAATGCAACCAAATATCATACATTAAACTAAACAATTGTTACAAACAAACGATATTCAATTTAAAGTATCACACAATTGTTACAAACAAACTAAATTGTTCCAAATAAAGAAACGATATTCAATTTGGTGGCGGTGGGAATTGTTGTGATTGACGGAGTTGGTTAACCAAAGCAGCCATATCTTTAAGTTGTTATTCTTGTCGCTCCGCCACGATCCGTCGTTGCTCATTTTCTTCTTGTAAATCCAGAACTTTGGAAGTTAAGACTTCAATTTTCTATAAAATAAAAAAAACGTTATAATATTATATGAATTATGAACTAAGTCGATAAACATCATCAAATGAAAAGAGACACATACCCGACTATCTGAAAACGATGAACCACCTTCTGTGTAGTTCCCAGTCAAGACCCAATTGGGATCTTGGTTGTACCCAAACCCAAATAGATGGCATTTCTTGCTTCCCCCAACCGCATGCTCCCACAACTCTTTATCAACTAAGGGATAAGTGGAGGGATCATCGCCATATCTTTAGGTGAGACCTGTTGAATAATCATCCTATATATGGTTTAAAAAAGATTGCAAGTCAACTTTAACAGCATGACGGCTGTAAATGGGACGTTTCCAGGCAAAACAATAATGATAGATACGAAAATTGTACCAAAAACAATACTAACGTTTTCCCAACAAATGGCAACCCAAACTAAATAATGATATATACGTAATTTCTAACTTAAACAATCATAATGTTTGCCAAACAAATGGCAACCCAAACTAAATTTTAAGTTAAACGACTTGGCTACACTTAAACATAATGTTTGTCCAACCTAGATAGATAGTTATGTATCCAATTATAATAGATAGATATACTTACCATGACTTGGCTACACTTAGAGGTCACGTACCCCCCAGAATCCGTAGATGCAGCATCTCCACCCGACCTCTTCTTATGCGTATAATCGAACAATTCCACAACGGTCGGAGGCACGACATCTTTTGCTCGTGTCTACAAAGGTCAAATAATATGAATATGTGTTAATTATAATATATTAAAAACCACGCTACTAAATTAATGGGTTTTAGATCCTACCAGACGAGCACCATGCTCCGAAAATGGTATCGATCCACCGGTGTGTAGCGCAACTTGGCTATCACGGTTCTCACGCTCCACATCGGAAACAAACTTCCAATTCTCATTGTTCCAACAATCGACCATCTGCATCCACACATCTGAAGATATCCAACTGGGGGGAAGTTCTTCAACACACTCATATCCCGGTGGCGGTCCGTTTCATCGTATTAAGGATGCCCATTCCTCTTTGCTTTTTCCCCAGCTTTCTTCCTCACAGCACTCAAGTTGTCATTATATGGCTTGGCTGACTTTCTCTCCCATGTCTCCAGGATCTGGGCGTCCAAAGTCGGATCCCAAGTGTAATAGCCCTGTGTGTAAAAGTTTAGGCGATTCTTAGGTTCAAAACAATATAAAAAATATAATAAGTTGAATATGTAACACAAACTTGGAACCGCTCCCACATTCGGCACCTCACGTCCTTTGGGATTTTTTCCCAACTGATCCATGGGCCGTTAAGCAGTTCTCGATTGTTCTTGGTGATCCGAAAAATCACTCTGGTGTCACTGAAACTATATAATTAACGAATTGAATTAGCATCAATACAAAAAAAGATATTTTTATCAATTAAAAGATGTAAATGTATTTACTCTTTGTCGCGGATGCCAATAACCGTCCGCTGTTGTGGAAGCGACTCCGGAGTAGCACTACCACGACCAGACTCTATCTCCTCCGGGTATTGCCGAAGCAGTACTAGAGCCTCTACCCGTACAGTGGCTAGGTGTACTGCTACTAGCTCGATCGGTAATCCGAGTACGTGGCATTATCACAATAATTCAAGTATACAGTAAATATTCCACACAATAACAGATGTCGAACAATGGTTTACTAAGATTTGAAAATGGAAATAATAAAAATTTAAAACAACTACACAAAGTTTACTCAGACTAAAATTTACAACTATTTCGACTTGGAAAACTGGATCTATAGTCTCGTTCCTATTTATTCGTTTATACATTCATCATCTATCAGCATTAGTCGACATAACTACAAATTTATGAAATTATGTGTCAGTTTAATTAGTTGTTATATATATAATTATAAATACAAGTCCTAACCTTTGCCCAACAATTGGCAACCCATTTCTAACATAATAATATACCTCAATTTCGTTTATAAATACAAATCATAACGTTTGCCCAACAATTGGTAACCCATTTCTAACATAAAATAGACCTCAATTTCGTTTATAAATATAAATCCTAACGTTTGCCCAACAATTGACAACCCATTTTTAAGAAAAAATAGACCTCAATTTCGTTTATAAATACAAGTCCTAACGTTTGCCCAACAATTGTCAACCGATTTCTAACATAAAATAGACCTCAATTTTGTTTATAAATACAAGTCCTAACATTTGCCCAACAATTGGCACCCCATTTCTAACACAAAATAGACCTCAATTTTGTTTATAAATACAAATCCTAACGTTTGCCCAACAATTGGCAACCAATATCTAAGAAAAAATAGACCTCATTTTCGTTTATAAATACAAGTCCTAACGTTTGTCCAACAATTGGCAACCCAATTCTAACATAAAAATCCCAATACGTTCCATTAAAGCCCAATCGGTCCATTAAAGCCAAATAAGGTCCATTAAAGCCAAATAAGGTCCATTAAAGCCAAATAAGGTCCATTAAAGCCCAATACGTTCTATTAAAGCTCAATACGTTCCACTAAAGCCCAATACGATCCATTAAAGCCCAATACGTTCCACTAAAGCCCATTCGGTCCATTAAAGCCAAATAGGGTCCATTAAAGCTCAATACAGTCCATTAAAGTCCAATACGGTTCATTAAAGCCCAATACGTTCCATTAAAGCCCAATTGGTCCATTACAACCCAATACGGTCCACTAAAGCCCAAGTGAAGCCTAATAGAACATTTAAAGCCCAATACGGTCCACTAAAGCCCAACTAACATCCACTAAAGCCTAATATAACATTTAAAGCCCAATACGATCCATTAAAGCCCAATATGGTCCATTAAAGTCCAATCGGTCCATTAAAGACAAATAGGGTCCATTAAAGCCCAATATGATCCATTAAAGCCCAATACGTTCCATTAAAGCCCAATCGGTCCATTAAAGCCCAATACAGTCCATTAAAGCCAAAGCTGTCCATTAAAGCCCAATACGATCCATTAAAGCCCAATACGGTCCATTAAAGCCTAATACGGTCCATTAAAACCCAATACGTTCCATTAAAGCCCAATTGGTCCATTAAAGCCCAATAAGGTCCATTAAAGCCCAATACGGTCCATTAAAGCCCAATACGATCCACTAAAGCCCAATATGTTCCATGAAGGCCCAATAGAACCGTTAAAGCCTCAATACGATCCATTGAAGCCCAACTAACATTCACTAAAGTCCAATAGAACCATTAAAGCCCAATACAATCTATGAAAGACCATTACGATCCATTAAAGCCCAATCGGTCCATTACAACCCAATACGTTCCATTAAAGCCCAATACGGTCCATTAAAGCCCAATACGATCCATTAAATCCCAATCGGTCCATGAAAGACCAATACGATCCATTAAAGCCCAATCGGTCCATTACAACCCAATATGGTCCATTAAAGTCCAATACGATCCATTAAAGCCTAATACGTTCCATTAAAGCCCAATACGATCCATTAAAGCCCAATTGGTCCATGAAAGACCAATACGATCCATTAAAGCCTAATCGGTCCATTACAACCCAATATGGTCCATTAAAGCCAAACACGATCCATTAAAGCGGGATACGATTCATTAAAGCCAAATACGGTCCATTAAAACCCAATATGATGCATTAAAGTCCAATAGAACCGTTAAAGCCCAATACGATCCATTAAAGCCCAATACGGTCCGTTACAACCCAATACTATCCATTAAACTACAACTAACATCCACTAAAGCCCAATACGATGCATTAAAGACCAATAGGATCCGTTAAATCCCAATATGATCCATTAAAGCCCAATAGGTCCTTTAAACCCAATACGGTTCATTAAACCACAACTAACATCCACTAAATCCCAATACGATGCGTTAAAGTCAATAGAACCGTTAAAGCCCAATACGATCCATTAAAACCCAACTAACATCCTCTAAAGCCCAATACGATCATTTAAAGCCCAATACGATCCATTAAGAAAAGAAAATTTTGAAAATTGGGAAAAATGAAAATCCGCCGGAAATAATTAATTCTTTAAAAAAAAAATATTGGATAGCTATTACCGGCGGATTTTCGACGGACTCCGGCTTCCACCGGAAAAGTTTGAAAATAATTATTAACTCTTAATTATTTTCCGGCGGATTTCCGGCTGATCTTAATTTTAAAAAGATAATTAAATATCCGCCGGTAAATCTTTGTAATTAGATTTAAATACAAGCCTTAAATAATTAATGACGAAATCCGCCGGAAATATTATCGGAATAATTTTACCGGCGGAAGTCAACATAAGTTGACTTTTTTGTTGCCCCACGGAAATCCGCCGATAAATTTCCGATGGATTCCTTCTGCCAGAAAATGCGCCGGAAATACTCATTATTCTAGTAGTGAATGTAGATCTGGGATCTAGGTAAGGTGGTGTCCCCTAAGGGGTGTGAAGTCCTCAACAGGTGATCAAGTTTCTTTTACCAACTCCAAATCATATTGCAGTAACATGTTCAACATGTCAGTGAAAGTAAGTAATATTCACGTACTTTACTATTCACTCTGCACACAATAGCATGGATGAGAATTGATAAGAAAATTTAGGGACTAAGGTTCCAACCCATGTCCTCGTATGGGATCATGCTCAACATGTCAATCAAAGCAAGTTTAAAAGTACTTTTTTGATACCATACTTTCTTTGCTGTTCACTCGACATACAAAAGGATGAGTTGAAGCAACAAGTTTCTACATCATATCAAATGGTTGATACGAAAAGTACAAAGACACATGAATCATCAATCAAATGAAGACACGTGTTGAAGTTACATCGCTGCATTAAATGCATAAACTGCTATAAAAGGAAGTCTTTGGATCATTTGCATCTTGCCCCTTTGAAGAATTTCCAAGTGGAAATTCTTTCAGATCGGCATCTTAACCTCTGAAAACTATCTTAGTTCTTCACATCTGAAAGAGAACGTTATCCTCTCATTCTTTCAATTATTAGCAAATTTGTCAATAAATCAGATTGTTTAGGATCACAGATCTTACATTTCTAGCTTCCGAAACAAATATGTAATTCTTGGTTCTAATATAAAGTGAAAATTTTCTATGTTCGTATTCAATCCCTCTTATACAAATACCTGTAGTATAAGTCATTAACCCATCAAGGACCAATAAAAACGTAGGTTTAGAGGCGTTGTAGATGACTTTAAAACCATACATGTGCTGGTTTTACTATTTTAAAATCAAACTATGGGTTAAAATCAAGTTAGAGGAGTTTTGGATGAGTTTAAAACCCTACGTGTAATGATTTGATTATTTAAAAGTCAAACTGTAGATTTAGAGAAGTTTTGGATAACTTTAAAACCGTAAGTATAATGGTTTGACAATTTCAAAATCAAACTCTGGGTTAAAATCAAATTAGAGGAGTTTGGATGAGTTTAAAACCCTACATGCAATGGTTTGACCATTTCAAAGTCAAACCCTAGGTTTAGAGGAGTGTTGGATGACTTTAAAACCATAAGTGTAATGGTTTAACTATTTGAAAGTGAAACTGTAGGTTTAAATCAAAGTAAAGGTGTTGTTTTGGATGGGTTTTAACCGCTAAATGTAATGGTTTGACATTTCGAAAGTGAAACCGTAGGTTTAAATCAAAGTATACGTGTTTCAGATGAGTTTTAAACCCTACGTGGAATAGTTTTGACTATTTGAAAGAAAAATCGTATGTTTGATCAAATGATGGGTGCAGTGGATGAATTGTAAACCCTAAGTGGAATGGTTTGAATATTTTAAAGTCAAACCGTGTGCTTAATAAAAAATAGGTGTTTTGTATGAGTTTGAATCCATATGTATGTTTTCAACGTTTTGGCAACATAGCGACAGTAAAATGAACTTTCCATAATACAATCAAGCCTAATGTTTGCTCAAAGATTGACAACTCAACTAATCAGTAACAAAAAATACATGATCATCAAACAAAAACTATCCAAATTTAAAATACATGATCATCAAACAAAAACTATCCAAATTAAATCAAGTCTAATGTTTGCCCAACATTTTGCAATCCAACAAAATATCCAAATACATGATAGTTTAACAAAAAAAAAAACATAACCATGTAAAACTTAAATCTCTTAACCTAACACAATTATGATATCATAGAAGTATTGAAAATTTAATCACTAAACTTAACCATTCAACACAATACTTGTAACACCCTCAAATCTGGAAAGAAGGATTCCAATAATACGTCAAATAAAGAATAAATATCTTTCTATAATCAATACTTAAATTAACCTGAGTAGCAAAACTATATTTAACAACATAAATAGATAACCCAAGTATTACGTAGACACCAGGGAAAGGTCGGGAGTTATTAAAATACAATAAGAGTCGCTATCTCCAAATGCTGAAGACGTCAACGAATAGCTAGATCATTCTCGTGCCTCTAAATAGAACTCACTTCATCACATTGTCGCTAGTGCCAAGCCCCAACAAAGACCTGATGCACATGCCGACAAATAAAAAGGGTTAGGCTTAACGGCTATTCAGTTCAAGTTGTTTTTATCATAATTATAAAAAAGTAAAACCGAAAGACAGCTGATTTAAATCATAATTTTTCAAACAAAATATATTTATCGTAAAAGAATCATCTTTTCTAAATCCACCATTTTCTTGATGACAAACTCATTAATCAAAAGGGTTTTTCTAACTCCACCCCCTTCTATAGATGCATGTGGGGTGGGGATATCAACCCCCAATCAAAATACTCAAATTATACACAACCAAAACCAATACTCACAAGACCAAGAATAAAGTTATAAATCATTAAAACGGAAAACATAACTTTAATCAAGTTATTTATACGATTGACTCAAGCTCACCCTTGGAAGGGCATAAAATATCCAAATATGACGGGGGAGAACAGATTTACCATTTGTTGTGACGAAACACATAAGTAACCCACAAACCAATGTTATATAAACATCACCTTTCAATAACCAAATTTAGCAAGCTTAACTCCTAGAGTCTTTCACTTGTGGAGCCACCAAGTTCAACTCCACGAGTTTTTACCTTGAGTCTCCATTATCCGAGCTAAGCTAATTCACTTAGAAATTACACTATATGATCATTGGCTGATGCCTGACTTCAAGAGTACACATCTTATTGCCTACTAAGACCTAATGTGTATTTCAAGTTACAAATAATTCACTTAGAAATTACACTATATGATCATTGGTCGATGCTCGACTTCAAGAGTCCACACCTTATCGCCTATTAAGACCAGTGCCTATTTCAAGTTACAAATGGGGAATGTCATCCCAAACATATCAAATAATTTTTCCTTGATTAGCCTGGATATGCAACCCGCTATGCGAGCCGACTAATCCCAGGACGACCACCTGCTTTGCAGATAGCCCGGAGTCACCGCATTTGAACCTCCGTGGCCACAAGGGATTTTTATTCCTCTTTGGATTTGAACCTGCCTCCTGGTACTTTTGACATTTGGACCAAGTTCAAACCAATCAGGCACCACCCTTGTGGTTAACATATCAAATAAAATTAACTTCTATATTTATGGATTGAATGACTAACGCACTCAAAACGTGTAATTTTTTTATCAACAACTATGCCATATATACATATAACTCTAATAAAATATAGTGCAAATTAAAATTAGGCAATTGTACCAAGACTCATTTAAGTCAAAACCGAGCCAAAAGCAATAAAACACATTTAACCCACATTTATGCAAACACGTGCTCCCAAAATATGATTTACTCCAAAACCCTCATTGGTTGAGACAAACCATTTCCCAAATGAACTTATATCATTTATATTTCCAAAATGTCCCATAACACAATAATATGTATTTTCCAAACCAAATACACCAAAATGAATTAACACCAAAATAATCTCCATTTATAAGATAAATCCTCAAAATAACCCACACTTATAATTTAATCGCCAAAATGTCTAAAAGTCCCAAATATAAGCATTTCATAAGATTAGTAAGCAAAATATACCAATCTCATTTAATTTAATTAGTTTTCATTTAATTGGGTATATGAGGGCCTAGTTAAATGAGAACTAATTAGTTTGTGATAACCGTGAGATCTAATCTCAACCACAAATCAATAGATAAATTAGGATATTTATAATTTTGGTAATTTTGAATTAAAATTTTAATGCAAGAACATTTTAGGTATTTTAAAACTCTCATCTCTCCTCTCTTCTCTCTCCATTCTCCTGCCACCGTCCTCCGGTGATACCACAATGGGATCACAATGTATTATATATGTGCTTGGGTATCACACAGAGGTCGTTTGTGTGGTCGGTCGGAGATGTAACACAGTAGTATCACAATGCATCTTATATATGCTTGGGTATCACACTCTATCTTTTGCTTAACATAGTTAATATTTTTAGGTATCACAGTGGTATCACCAGAGGATGGTGGCCGGAGGCCGGAGGACGAAGAGAGAAGAGAGAAGAGGGAAGAGAGAAGAGAAAATACTTAAAATGTCCTTGCATTAAAATTTTAATTCAAAATTACCAAAATTATAATTTTCCTAATTTTTCTAATGATTTGTGGTTGAGATTGGATCTCACGATTACCACAAACTAGTCAGTTCTTTCTTGAATGAGCCTATATATATATATATATATATATATATATATATATATATATATATATATGGGTGAACTAACACTAAAAAAATAAAAACAAAAGATCTCACATACAATGCATCTTTTTTTTTAATCTAACAATTGGTGAAGGTTTTGTTGTTGTTTGTTTTAGGATTATGTCTTAAACCTCCCTATGTGTGTGTAACCATGCACCGACATTAGTTTTGTTTGTTGGACCAAATATTATATGATAAAAAGTTACTTAGATCTCAAAGTAATATAAAATATTTCATGCACATGTTGATATAAGTGCATCATGCTTCAGGAACACTTACCAAGAGGATCTGCAATGAGATATTATATATAACTAAATCTGAATTTTTTTTCAAAAGTTTAGTGTTATTTTATAATCTGATTATTTTTTAAAGTATATTTTTCATACTTTTTGTTTTATATCATAAAATAATATCAGATCGTCATATGTATTGTCTTATAATATGAAAAGATAGACAATTGGTACTTCTTATGTTTCTCAATTTTTTTTTAGTTTTTGCTTAATTTACCCTCCCCCCTCTCTCTTTTTTTTTTTCTCTCTCTCTATATATATATATATATGGGTAAGATCAAATGTTAACTAAAGTTTTTGTGTTAACTTTGTTAACCGATCTTGGTCATTCAATCTTTTAATAAACGGTTGTGATTAATTATGATAAAAAATTATTTTTTTAAATTTAAAATTGCATAAAGATAAGTGAACAATGTTGAAAAGGGTATTTAGGTAAAAAAAAATTATGTAACTCCCATATCATTAATTAAATGGGAGTTACAAAATCAAAATTCTATGTTTTTTTTGTTAATTTATTTTTGTTAATATAAGAACCATATGAACACAACTATATATGTATATATATAAACCATTGTGTCAAATACGAACAAAAATTTGGCATATATATGAATTTGGACTGCATAGCATTTATAAACACAATATTAACATATTAAAAATAACGGTTATACGAAAGAAAATAAATAAAAAAACATGTATGAACACGATATGAACAGCTATTGAACAATAGTTCATTCATTATAAACACATTCAGGAGCGATCCTTTGTCAATTGGAGTTTTATACATGCATTGCATCCACACTGTTTAAGGTTCACCCCTTGTTCATATATGTTTCTGATCTTATATGGTTGTTCACTCCTTGTTCATATCGTGTTCACCTCTTGTTCATATCGTATAAAATATATAAACACATAACCCCAACGYTATGAACACMRGGTGCAAACACTTACACAAATATAAAGATTTGGTATCAAGCTTAAAAAATAACATTTGTGTTCATATGATAGAAGTAACATGAACACAATAGTTCATGATTCATAAAAGTCGGTAATATGACAATATGAAAATGGGTCGTGCATGTACTTCCATTTGAACATGTGAATTAGGTACGTATTTTGATAATTAAAGAAAAAAGATATCAATACAAGATGAGTTATAAAAAAACACAACACATTCGTTTTGGTTAATTTCTTCAATTCCCGATCTCGAACTCCAATTGTCATCATAAATCATTTTAATCTTCTCACTGTTGTTGATTTATTTTCCATTGCGTTTATCTATATTAGCTTTGATCGATACCAAAAAAAAATTACTACCGTGTTTTCTATGCGAATTAAAAACTGATAAAACAATAAACATGGAAAATCAAGATTAAAAAAAAATTATTATTAATATTATAAATGTATATTTTTTGGGATTTGATGATTTGTAACTCCCCATTAATTGTTTGGGAGTTACATATCAAATAATTTACTGAAATATCCTTGTAATTAAAATGTGAGCATGACATAAACCTACAAGAAGAATGTAATTTGATTGGTTGCCATGATTTTCAAATTTAACACAAAGTTATTGATTAACATTTGATCTTCCCCCCAAGAACCAATCTCAACGTTTCGTTTCCCATGATTTTATTTATTTAACGTTAGAAGTTAAGATATTGTTTCACACACACAAACACACACACACATATGTATATATATATATATATATATATATATCTTGTAATATTTTTGTTTCACAAAAGTGAAAACTTTTGGGCATGTATTTTTTCTTTCATATTGTGAACAAAAAAAGGTTTCACATGTCTTTTTCATAACGTGAACACAAACATATGTGAAACAATATGTTAAATCATAGCTTTTGATAAAATATGTAAAAATATATTTTTTATATCGGTTCTCACAGATTTGTAACCTTTTTTTGTTAAGTGTTATACACTAATGAATTTATGAATTTCGTTGTTCTACTTTTTAAGGCTTACGCCTCACGCACCTAAGGGGAAAACACCTCAAGACTCGTTTCCGTTCTTTGAAACCGTGATTGAACCTTTTGTGACAGGGATGGATCATTGTAATCCTAAATTTCTCATTACAACTTAAGAAGAAAACTACTTAGATTTATAATATCTGTTTATAAGTAACATGTACCAAATCCAATTATGCTTTTGTCTTTATGGTTGATCATTAAATGGTCTTGTTATGTTGATCTAAGGTACACTTAAGACCACTACCTAGGTGATTTCTAGTTATTTTTAACATTTTTGTAATTGGTAATTTGATAATGGTATAGATTATAGCAAGCATTAATCCCATTGATAGCTTCTACTTTTGATAGGAATTATAAGAGATTTGTTCTATGTGGTCATTTGTTAGAATTTCAATCTTGATTTGCTAAATGTCCTTATTTGTAAGATATGGACAATGTTGGTGAGGGTTCACAACCAAAAAGATGTAGAATAAACGGGAAAAAGGAAGAGTGTGGTGTGAACGTTTCTTGAAGCATGTATAAATGAGGTCATTATACATGGACGGGAAGGCACCAGTCTTAAGTTGGGTTCATAGAAGAATGTTGCGAAGATGCTTAAAAACAAACATAATTTCGTTGCAGATATCATGTAACACCCCCATACTCCACATTTGCATAAAATACATATTTCATTACATATAAACATGGATTACATCAGAAAGTCCCACTAGTACATGGATTGCTATATGTACAAAATCTACATATTAAATTTCCAAAACAAATCATGTACTACTACATGTAATATAACATGTATCTTCCAAAAACAGGAAACAGATTAGGAAAATAATCACATTTTCCCTTTCCCTTTAATAT
>NC_037543.1:13201244-13202592 GCF_001531365.2 Cynara cardunculus var. scolymus
ATTTTTATGAATCATAAATAAATATTTAGAAACTTATAAAATTTTCCAACATAAAGCTATCCGGACAACAAGTCYGATCACTAATCACCCGGTTTACAAGTCCGGTCAACTAATCCGGTCAACAATCATCCGGTTTACAATACTTGGACTAAAGTCCATTTTGTTCGGACATATAATCCGATCAATACACCAAATATTCTTTGAACGGTTTAACACTTAGAATAAAAATCCATATTGAGCGGATATCAAATCCGGTCAACAATCCGTTCAAGACTCGCCGGGTTTAAGACTAAACCGCTCACCACTCTTACCCGGTTTACCAACTCTAGTCATCAAACCGCTCAACTAATCCGATCACTAAACCTTTCAAGGCATGTCCGGTTTAAGACAATCCGGTCACTAAACCGCCTAAGGCTTGTCCGGTTTATACCCTTATCCGATCAAGCTTTGTCCGGTTTAAATGCTTATCCGGTCAAGCTTCATCCGGATAAACACTTAGACAAAAATCATCAAAATTTCTTTTCAAATAAGAACAATACGAAATATGAATTCAAAACCAGTAGAAAGCTTTTATGTAAAAAGTTTTAGAACCACTCACCTTTAAAGCTTTTGATACCAAAAACACTAGAATCAATCCTTCTTGAAGCTTAATACTTGAAAATCAGCTTGCAATCACCTTCTTTTAACAAACCGGGCAACACTCTTTATAATTTTCTCTCAATTCCTCTTAAAATAGCTAAGAGAGCAAAAAGGAGGGACCAAGCTCTCTATTTATACTTTCCCAAAATGGAAAGGCGGTTAACTCCCTTCCACCTCATGTATAATCTAACTTATTCATAACCACATACTCATGCATACAAAAGATATGCATACTTCCCCACGTATGCACATTTAAACCACATATATATTATTATATATATATATATACCCATCATCCAATACACACACACACATATATATATATATGTATATTTTTACATACATATATATATATATATATCTACATGCACACATAATACCATGCACAAAAATCACGAAAATCATTTAGTCAAATATTCACGTATAAATTACCTTGGGTAATAACCAGAGTATGGTTATCACATTATCCACCCCTCAAGAGAATTCCGTCCCGGAATTCCTTTAATCAAAAAGCCACGGGTATTCTGATCTCATCTTTGATTCCAACTCCTAGGTCGCTTCCGGTCCTTTGTGAAACTTTCACTGTACTTTAACAAGACTTATCTCTTTGTTTCTCAACACCCTGATCTTTTTGTCAATTACAGCTTCTGGTGTTTCTACAAAGTTCAATTTACTGTCTAATTGAATCTCTGGCATCGGTATAGCTAAA
>NC_037543.1:13206906-13226600 GCF_001531365.2 Cynara cardunculus var. scolymus
AGAGTTATAATAATAACATCCACATATGACAATGTCACCCTTATTCCAAGTACACCTCTCCTTGATATGCCACCCTTATTCCTCCATTAAATCAGAGTTACTTATCAGAACAGACATAAGTCACCACGTCTGAAAGTACTCATTCCCAGTTCCAAGCCATAACAGACATAAGTCACCACGTCTGGGGGAACTACCATTTAAAACTCACTTCCATACCAAAACAGACTTATGTCACCACGCTTGGTAGGAAGGTTTCTCAAAATATAGTTTCATACCAAAACAGACTTATGTCACCACGCTTGGTAGAAACACTTTCCAAAATCCCGTTCCAATACCAAAACAGACTTACGTCACCACGCTTGGTAGGAACATTTATCAAAAACTCATTCCATACCAAAACAGACTTACGTCACCACGCTTGGTAGGAACATTTATCAAAAACTCATTCCATACCAAAACAGACTTACGTCACCATGCTTGGTAGGAATATTTTATTTATTTTAAAAGATATAAAATAACCATTTTTATGAATCATAAATAAATAATAAATAAATACTTAGAAACTTATAAAATTTTCCAACATAAAGCTATCCGGACAACAAGTCCGATCACTAATCACCCGGTTTACAAGTCCGGTCAACTAATCCGGTCAACAACCATCCGGTTTACAATACTTGGACTAAAGTCCATTTTGTCCGGACATATAATCCGATCAATACCTCAAATATTCTTTGAACGGTTTAACACTTAGAATAAAAATCTATATTGAGCGGATATCAAATCCGGTCAACAATCCGTTCAAGACTCGCCCGGTTTAAGACTAAACACCACTCTTACCGGTTTACCAACTCGTCATCAAACCGCTCAACTAATCCAATCACTAAACCTTTCAAGGCATGTCCGGTTTAAGACAATCCGGTCACTAAACCGCCTAAGGCTTGTYCSGTTTATACCCTTATCCGATCAAGCTTTGTCCGGTTTAAATGCTTATCCGGTCAAGCTTTATCCGGATAAACACTTAGACAAAAATCATCAAAATTTCTTTTCAAATAAGAACAATACGAAATATGAATTCAAAACCAGTAGAAAGCTTTTATGTAAAAAATTTTAGAACCACTCACCTTTAAAGCTTTTGACACCAAAAACACTAGAATCAATCTTTCTTGAAGCTTAATACTTGAAAATCAGCTTGCAATCACCTTTTTTTAACAAACCGGGCAACACTCTTTATAACTCTCTCTCAATTCCTCTTAAAATAGCTAAGAGAGCAAAAAGGAGGGACCAAGCTCTCTATTTATACTTTCCCAAAATGGAAAGGCGGTTAACTCCCTTCCACCTCATGTATAATCTAACTTATTCATAACCACATACTCATGCACACAAAAGATATGCATACTTCCCCACGTATGCACATTTAAACCACACACACATATATATATATATTATATATATATACCCATCATCCAATACACACACACACACATATATATATATATATGTATATTTTTACATACACATATATATATATGTATATACCTACATGGACACATAATACCGTGCACAAAAATCTAGAAAATCATTTAGTCGAATATTCACGTATAAATTACCTTGGGTAATAACCAGAGTCTGGTTATCACATATCAAAGAAATGAAAAACCATTATCATTATTTGAAAGCAAAATACAGTGCATGGACGAGACTAAAAAAACAAAACGGTGCAACGTGTATGACCCAACAACCAACACGTTTAATCAAACTGATGAAGAGTGGCACATAGAAATTGAGGTATCTTTATAATTTTATATCAGTTTTCATTTGGTATCTTCGTGATTTTATCTATATAATCCTTTTTAAAACAGAGAAGCAAATATGTAGAACCAATCAAGAGTACATGACTGCTTTTTCTAATCTTTGTGTTCAACTATTTGATGGAGTTCAAGTAACAGGAACTGAAAGTCATGGGCCACGTTCTAGTATTCCCGATATTTCGACCCACTTTCTGATCACTCAAGTGAAGATGTTGTTGTAGTTCCTAATACTCAACAAATCCCAACCCGGACTCTGAGACAAGAGTGTGATTCTCGCCGAAGTACACAAAGCAAGCCTTGAGGAGAAGATGGCAATTTTTTTTACATTATAGGTCACAATGAACGCTATAGAAATTAAAAGTAGATTTCAACACTCAACTGAGATTATCCATAGAAATTTTCGTCAAGTACTACGAAGAATTATGGAATTTGCTAGAGAAGTTGTGAGACCAATGCCCAATGAAGAAACCTCCAACATATTAGAACGACAAAGAAATCTTAGAAGAATAATTATGGTGTGTTTTCGTGTATAAAATTGCAAAATAAAATGTAGTTAAGAAGTTCCTTATAATTTATATTTTTTTTAATAAATGGGGCAATATATGCATTAGATGGGACTCGCATACATACAGTTGTCTCTGTCAATAAACAAGCTCGTTATAGGGGCAGGGGAAGAGGTGAATGTTATCAAAGAAGAAAGATTCAATCATGCCCACGCACAACTCAGAAATGTTATCTAGCATGCTTTTGGAGTATTGAAAGCAATATTCCCAATTTTGAAACAAATGGCCCTTTATCCTTTTCGAATATAAAGAAACATTGCAAGTACTTGTTTCACGATCCACAACTTTATAAGACGATGCAATATGCAAGATCAATTATTCATGGATTACGACAATAACCCCATGTTCATCAATGAAGCACAAGAACAACTTGACGGAGGCGAGGAAGAAAAGATAGATGCAAAGCCTTGGGGTCCCCAAGACAATGAGTACATGATTAATTTGCGTAATGAGATTGCAAATAAATTTGTGTTAAATACTTCAAATTAGATGTTGTAGTCAACATATTGGGTTTAAACTTGCGTTTATGTGATGTTTTGTTATGCCAAAACTTGAACAAACAACTTTATGCTTGTTTGGATTGATATGATATCATGCATTGGCTTGGACCGTTAATTATTTTCTATTTTTCATTTAGAAATTTCAATCAAAAATTTTGTCAGACGTTAATTTTCATTAAACATAAGACTAGGGTAAAATGGTTATTTTATGTCATTCAAACTGTTGATTCCGAATAGTTCTCAAACAACCATTTTCAATTCATACAATTCTTTAATCATTCTAACCACTTAATCTTTATGCACTCAATAATCCAATATTTGCCAAACAGCTCCTAAAACTTTATGATTTATTATAGATTAAATTTAAATCTAAAAGGGCATAGTAGATATTAAACCAAATTGTAACTGATGTTAGTTGGTTACCAGATCTAGATCTGGATCGATTCATTCCCAGTCAAACCTAGATGGAACTTCTTCATCTTCAAGCTCGCCTTCATCATTTGCAACCACACACTAATCGTCATGTTTCTCCCTATAACGAGTCCCAACTCCCTCTTCCTCTGACTACCACCGCCACAACCACCCGTGCATTGCTCTCTCTCCCATGGCGGCCAATTATCCTCCTTTGCTATACGAAATCCTTGGCATCTCCATGGGAGCCACTGATGGTGAAATCAAAACCACATACACCAGCTCACCCGAGTTTCACTTCCATAGCCTTTTCGGTTTTCCTCACCGGTTCCTCCACCATGTCAGTTCTGTCTCCACCACCATCAGAGAAACCAACCGTCTCCGCTCATGATCGAGCTTTAAGGAAAAACCTAAATCGACGGTTGAAGAAATCATCGCTTCTCTTATTTTTTAAGTATGTTTTCTAATTCTCGGAGTGAAGGCGGAGTAGAGTAGCAGCCATAGACGACCAAATTCAAGGGAAAACATCGATTTCAAATTCAAGAAAAGGGGGAAGAACTTTGATTACGAATTACAACTGTCGATTTTCAAGGTACGATCTAATCTGCTTTGGCATCGGCAATATGGTAGGTGTCAGAGTTTTTGACAGGGTTAATATGGTAATCAATTTTCAAGGTACGATCTAATCTAGTTTGTTTTCACATTTAGATCTAACAACGAACAAAAATAACTCAGATTCACGTGATTTCAATGTGTTTCCCCCTTCTTTTCTTCAGGCTACTGTGTTTTTTACGGGAGCGAATCTGGTAATGGATTACGTTTTATTAGACCAACAGCGACGAGAAGTTTCTCGAAACCGCCATTGGTGTTTCTGCATAATCTAAATGAAGAATAACCGTTTCATCTCTTCCAAAAGGTTTCAACCAAATTGATATCATAATTGTTCTCATCATCTTAATTCTCACTCTCATAATATGTTACATGTCCTAATTGACTTTATTACAATCACTCTATGATCTTTTACATGATTTGATGTTTGGATTGTCGATAATCAAAGTAAGAAAAAAAAAATGGAAGGCGTTTCACATAACAATCATTTGATCATTTACGAGATCACATATGATTAACTATACAAGTAACTTCTGAATATAATTCTGTTTAGGTTCACATTTGATTCAATACATGAGTACGAACATACCAATCATTACATCATTTGCATAATCATAAGTAATTGTGTACATGATTTTATATATACATGACTCGTGCAATTGTTTACAATATGGCACCTTAGTTTTGTGTATCATATACATGATTATATGTGATCATACATTGTACTACTTCTGATCTTATACTCAATCATATGTGATTATTTCCATGGTGATAATATTGTCATCTGATCTCATACATGTTCCATTGACAACACATAGCTTCACCAAATCACTTGCGTCTCCTTTGAGTCTGTTAAATCATATATGATTATGCATATCACGTGTAATCATATATAATCTTTGAACTTATCGCATGATCCTTCCTCTACCAAATTAAGGAAAAAAGAATAATCGTTTTTAATATCATGAATTTAGTTTTAAAGTTTTGCTAAGTTCCTTTCCTTTTTCCCCTTTATAGTTTTTTTAGAATGGGGTAATTGGTTTTTACTTTAAAAATGATCTTCTATTATTTCTAAATATTTCCAAGTTCCCTTCCCATTTTGAGGATTTAATGTCACTTAAAAGGGTTCAAAAGAAAGCCTACCATTTACCAATAATTTAAAAAAATGTCATTGACATTTTTAACCGGATGATGTTAGACTTTAAACTTTAGATATTTCTAAGGACATGATTTTTTATAGGAGTTTGTTGATACGTCGGATGACGGTAATGGATTAGGGATGGGGATATGTTGTTAGAGTAGACGGGAGGTAGGGAGCGTAGAGGTGGATAATGAGATATAGGGTTGGTAATATACTAGGGATATGTAGTTCCTTTAAATTGGTTATGCTTTTCTTGTAGTTAACTGTATTTGTATGGTTTTGTTTTCACTTGACCTTCTTTCAAATCTGTCATTCCTTATATTTTTTTTCTCTTTGTTACACTTTTTCAAGCTAAGTTCTTCATGGGAACAACCATTTTACTTATTGTGGTGGATGTCAAGTTTACGTACATCTTACCTTCCCTATACACCACCTCATGTGAGATATATTGGGTTCGTTTGATTTGGCTTAGTCTGATATAGGACAATACGGGTCCACGTGATTTATTCCTACATTTTACTCCTATTATCTTTTGAGCACTTCCCTTATTATATATAAATAATTTTCATAAATGACAATATACTTTGAATTCATGTTGTTTTTGGTCATTATGCTTTTGAAGTCGTCATAAGACATTCTATTTTCAAACAAAATCAGTGGAGGCAACATCATGATCCATGATAGAAATAATTTTGTAATCTACCCCTCTTTACTTAATAAGTTTCGTTCTGATGAAACTATCAACTTATTTTGACCCAAATTTATTTATGGAGCAAACATTACATATTCTAAGGATATAAGAAAATTTTGCTAAGTGTTTTGAGTGAATGATGAATTCCAAACTTTCAAATGAGTAGTAATGGCACATAGTCATAGTTTGCTATATACATTGGAAATTGATGAGTATGAATAAAAAAGATGTTAAGATTCTATGAACGAATAGACAAGATGATCAATGACTTCATTCAGACATTCGGGTCCAATTCAAATAAAAGTATTTGAACCAATGAAAAGTTCTTGAAGAACAAAATTCAAGATAGATCATTGGGTTCGTTTATGGACAAATTTGATACAACACTATGCATCTCGATATTGAAAGCTTAAAATCGATATTGAAAGTGGAAACTAGAATCGTATTTACAAAATGCAGCAAGATACAACTCAATACTGAAGGTAGAAACTCGAACCCTTAATCCTTATTCTTGTGTTGTTATATCATTATGTCTCTATTGATTTTATTTTAGGTTTTGAATAAAAAATTTAAAAAGGAAGAGAATCTTCAATTAGTTATCTTAAACTTGCTATTCCTATTAGAAACCCAAAGATACGCCTGAGTCACAATCCTATCAAAGATATTTGCCTTCTTTAGCTTGGTCTCGCAGAAAATGGTCACGTTCCAAAATGACCATATGTATCAAAGCATAGTGAGAATAACTGCCTCAAAGCACAGTTTCTCCCCACTCTTCAACTACAAATTAGAAAACCATGTAATCCAAGCTGCATAGGAACTAAACACCGGGATATCTAAATGCCACCATCTACCAATTTGTCTCCAAATCTCCGTAGCCATAGAATACAAGAAAAAAAATGACCACTTGAATCCAAACCCACATCACATAGAGGACAAATCAATGAGCCAACATCAATCCCTCTCCTATCCAAATTATCTCAAGTGACTATCTTATTCAAACCCAAATGCCAAACAAAAACATTGACCTTAATAGTAACTAACCGGTTCCATCTAGTACCAATTGAGTCCACAACCAACAATCTAGAATTAATGTAATTCTTAGTTAAGGCAACGTTAAAAGAACTTGATCCATCCAAATACCACAACCTCCGGTCTTTCTAATTAGAAACCACAACCAACTGCAACTTATCCCTCAAGGCAGAAAATTGTGTCAATTCTGCTCCCTCCTTAGCTCCCTTCAAAAATAACCAAACCAATCCTTGTTCATTACCTACTCTTTAACTATACCCACTTTATTAAGCACAAAAGCATACACTCTCGGGTATTTCATTTTCAAAGCCCACTTCCCAACCAAGTATCATGAAAAAGGAAGTATATAATCCATATCCTATTTTATTCTTACAAAAAGACAGAAAAGCAACATTTTTACCCCGTAAATAAACAAAAGCCTTCAAAATTGCTATCCATGTTCAGTTCGAACCCACAGAAGACAAAATCGGTCTAATGCAACCTTTTGCACCATGTATTGATGAAAAAATGGCAAAAAAGAAAGCATTCACTCCTATTTTATATCTTGCATCTATAGTATTTTTGCCCTGGTGGATTTATCTCGTTGAATCATTTTAACCCACACCGCCTCTTATTCAACTCTAAATCTCCACACCTATTTTGTTGATCCTCTCTCTCAGTGTTTTGATGATAATCCCTTTTATCCAATGCGAAGTATTTATGTTTCTGTCCTTTTAGTTCCAGCGATCTGCACTGAGTCTGTTCAGTGATCGCTGAAGAACTTGTATTGTAAATCCTATCAGCAACAACGATACTCCAAGAAGACAACACTCACACCAAAGAACCTTCAGCAAATTTCGAGACTAAAACTAAAGATTAGAGACTGGCGAGTACATGATCTGAAGCGGTATTCAGTGATTATGAGCCTGTCTACATATGTGCGAAGACTGCCTAAGCCTCAGCGAATGTTGAAGAAACCTTTAGGTTGTTCCAGCATTCAGCGATCAAATGAAGCTTGCTAAGCACGATTGTTGTTGTCTTGTCCTTATACACACAAAGGACAAAMCCATACCCTTTCTAAACGTTAGTACGGTACGGAGCCAATTAGTTGACTCTATTACTCACCAACTTTATGAAAGGATGTCTGCTCATCAATAGCTTTTGTACTATTCACTGTAGCAAAGGACAAGCCTTCCCCTTAAGGCTTGACACACGTTCTAACCCTACCTTGTTGCATTAAATATGCATTTAATGCAACGGGTATAAATAGATGTGTTCTATCTCCATGCAGAGATACTCTCTAACCTAAACCTTACTCTGAGCTCTCTTGCACTTAAGTAAAAGAACACACATCTAAGAATAAATACGCTCATCTTCAAGAGCAAGTTAGAATCCCTTTCATTGTATTCTAAACAAGTTCTCTCCCAGATAGAACTTACTTTCTTCTATTTCTTTAACAAAAAATCTTTTTTTATTTGCTAAGATTAAATGTGTAAACTTAAGATTGTTTAGATAGGTTTTTCTTACCTTATCTTTCTGCAAACAGTCTTGTAAAATCTGTATTGATCTTCTCTTATCAATATATATTTTAAATTTGAAAATACTGTGTTTGTATTCATCCCCCCCCCCCCCAAACTGTTATACACATCTTGTAGACCCTAACGGAACCAACATATTTAAAAAAGGAATACCCTATTAAATGCAAGTAAACTTCCCATACCAAGACCCCCATCTTTTTTTGCTAGCCACTTTTATCCCATTTAACCAAAGACATCTTATTATCATCCATGTCACCTTCTCGAATGGATTCCAATATTTTGGCAATCGAAGATGGCATCTTGAACAAGGTCATATAATATGTCAGGAGACTCCACAACACCGATTTGAGCAGAGTAAGACACAAACCCACATACAAGGTTTTAACCTTCTAATTCAACAGTTCGACAAGGAACTTGTCAACCACCACTTTTCGTCCTAGGACTTGGACAAATTTTCTCCAATAGGTAATCCTAGACAACAAAAAGGCAATTTTGAATGAGCACAACCTACTAAAGTCGCAACTTCCATTACCTCATTGAAGTCTACACCAACTCCAAATAGCTTCCTTTTGAGAAGATTGATTTTAAAGAAAACATCCAAGAATACAGATAATATTCCTAGAATTTTAAAGTGACCACTCCCTAAGAAAGATCGTGTCATCCGCATAAAAAAATGTGAGAAATATGATACTAACCATTATCAACCCGCACTCACCGAAACAAGTCTTTCTCAATCGCTTCATTCATGGTTGCATTAAGCCCTTCCATCTCCCAAATGAAAAGAGAAGGAGACAATGGGCCCCCTTGTCTCAACCCCTTTTGGATATCAAATTCTTTGAAAAACATAAGATTCTTCCTATGCTTCTTGTACCAAGCAACCACCTCATTGAAAATGAGTGGACCATCCAGAATTTGAATCTTACACTTTAGGGATGAGAGCAATAAAGGAAGGAATACAACCTTTAGAAACAGAGCTCGTATCGAAAAAGTCAGTAACAAGTTTCACTGCATCTTCTTCCACCAAATACCAAAACTTCTTAAAGAACTTAAATGTAAAGCCACCCGGTCCCGGGGCCTTGTCAACTCCACAATCCCACACTGCCTTCTTAATTTCTTCTCTAGAAAAATCGACTTAAATAAGTAGATTGTTACTTTGAAATTCTTTTTGAAAATTCAAACTGATAAGAGGGTCGAACCCCCTTCACAGTCTCAAACCTATGCGAAAAATGAACAAATAATTCATTCTTAATTTTAGATGGATCCGTAACCCATTCTCCATTCGCCAAAAGCCTTCTAATTGCATATTTCTTTCTCTTTTTATTAAAAATCTCATGAAAGAATTTTGAGTTTTCATCACCTTCAATACCCTATCAAATTTTAGAATTTTGCACCAAGTTAAGAGCCTCAACATGTTCCATGTCACCCAACTTTTTCAAGAATTGAACACGCATCTCAACCTCAGAACAATAAGCTACACTTTAATCCATACGGTTGTCAATCTCATTAATCGTCCTTTGAAGAATATCTTTACTTTCCTTGTCCAACATCCTTTTCTCACCAATCCATTTTCGAAGATTACTTTTCAAAAATTAGAGTTGCTTTTGAACCCAATCATCTCATGCATATCATCTAGTCCTTCCAACAAAACGTACGAAAAGGAGTTGGCCCAAAGTCAATGATTGATTCCCTTTGGAGAATCGAATGGTGGTCCGACAATTTATGATCAAGGATTAGACCAATAATATTAGGCATGGTCTCTATAATCCTATTTGAGAACAAGAACCTATCCAACTTGCTCGTTTTAGACGCCCATTTGTTGGAGCATGTAATGGAAAACCCACCAAGTGGGATATCAAATAACTTTGTTTTCTGTATAAAGGCATTAAATAGCTCCACCGAGTGAGGATTAAACACTGACCCATGCCTCTCACCCTCTATTTGAGCTTCATTAAATCTCCCATAGCTAATACCTCCCTATCCATCTAGAAATAAAACCCAAGATGGTTTGCCAAAGAATTCTCTTAGCCGCTACATCTTGGGGCACATAGATGGAAATAATCATTACCGACTTTAAATTGGCAACCCAAAGTCCCTCAACCACCACAAAAGATTCTGAAACAAAAGATTGATATTTAATAAATACCGACTTATCCCAAATACAAAGAATGCCACCTAACCTATGCACGCCAAACTACATGCAAAATATAAAAATGAGTTCCCCTATATCGCTCTAATAACAAACAAATCAACACGAGTCAAATTTGTTTCTTGAAGAGACAAAAAATTAACCTTATGAAAACAACAAAGATCCTTTACCCATTTCGTTATCTACATCGCCAATACCTAAAACATTCTAAGACAAGACCTTCATTGGTAAACCTCCTTTGCTCCCATCCCCTTAATAATTCTCTAAGATTTTTTTCACAGCCTTTCACGTGGAATCCTAGTGCCCTTCCAACCTTAATGGTAGCAGAAAGTTCGTCCAACATAGAAAATTCGTCTTGTGTTGGTTTATAAGAACAAGATGATCCATTTTTTCCAACACATCCTATCCCACCTCCGATACCACTTGCTACTTTAAATCCAGAAGAACTAGAAGTGGAATTCACCCATCCCCCACCATATGCTCATTTGTGTCGACTCCCCCATCTGTCGGTATCACTTGTATGACCCAATTTGCAGTGTCGTGCACCCCTGGTATCACATCTCATTCTTTGATGTATCCTGGAGTAAACAGGGAGGTACAATGGCGATGTTGCCAACTCCATATCCCATGACTTTTTGATGGAATGATTTTCTTTCGACATCTTTTCGAGAAGTCTAATGATACCAAATGGATCATCCTTCTCCTCACACTCTTTAACCTCATTTTCCCCAAAACATTCATCCAGACCACCACCCTGGGATTCAGATCCTTTTCTGGAAGCCAACGACATACCTCTTTAACCAGAACAAATGAGACACATCTTATGACCACCACTCATCGATTGAAAGACCAAATCCATAAAGGAATATTTGATACATAACCGAATACTATAAAGGTTATTCCCATCATTTGTATCATGGTACACAATATCCTCTCATTTTCTCACAATGTTTCTGAACGTCTTGAGGTCCCAGACGCTAATTGGTACTCCCTTCATATCAACCCAGATTAATCTTTCATTCACTTTAAACTCTCTAGTCCAAGGCAAAAGTGATTGAAACCAAGAGTTTACCCAGGGTGATTAGCAAACTTATCCCGTGTTTCAGTTGAAACAAAATCCATAAGAACCCATAGACCTCCAATATACTTGAATCCAATATCAATAAAACCTTCCCCTTTGCATAAGGTGCCTAAATTAGGAAGAGAATGAAATCCTTTACACAACTACCAAAGCCAAAGGGTAGTTTGTCCGGATCGGACCATCCATGTCAAGAACTATTACCGCCGGATCCACTTTAGCTTAGACCCCCGACTCCTTTTGGACTTCCCCAACCACTTTGGTATACGATAATTCGCCTCTTTCTCTAGGATCAGATCATGTGGGTTCTGCATGAACACTAAGTGCACCCTGATTGAGCTCCTGATCATGCACATTCTTCACCTTAAAATTTCGATCAAATATGGCCTCGTTGGCATGCAAGCACAATTAGTTCATTGCAGAATTTCGGGACCACAAAATCTATGTTAGCAACCTTCTTGACCTTACAAAAGAAAGCATTTGTTCATTTTTTGAACGTCTTGGAGCAATGAACAAGTCAAGCACCATCCCAGCTTTATCACACATAATCCAAAGTTCTCTATAAGAGAAGTGAGATGAAAAATACATGTACATTATGAGCGATTTCTTGAACGTGCGATTCGTGTGAATTTTGGATTCTAGCACCCCCTAAGTTATGTTCGATAAAACAGAATGTCAACATTCTTGTTCCTTAGTACTGTCTTCCACAATTGATCACCCATGCTTGAAGAAGAAAAGATCGAAGGTAATCAAACAATGTACTTGATCGAGTGCACACCTAGAAAAACTGCTATCTCTCGAACAACAAATGGACGCTTTTCTGATCTCTAAAACTGATCTCCACCGTTTAGAATGTAGATAAAGATGTCATGAAGATACTGCCCAAACCAATGATGATCCGATGGTTCAAACTCCAAGAATGGATGAAACGGCTCGGTTGCGCTTACCTGAATAATGCAGTCAAACTTTTCTCGCATTTTTCTCTTGTTTGATTTTGGTTTCCTATGAAGCTAATTGGTTATGTTTCATCTGTGTGTTTGTTTTCCTTTTCCTTCAATTAGTTATCAGTTAGTTAATATATATTTGTTTTCGAATGTGTTTATTTTATATGTATTCGATTTACCATGTGAAACTTTTTCGGTATACTTTTTGTTTCATAAACACCTACAAAATGTTCACGTTGTGAAACAATTTATTTTAATCAATACACTAAATCTAAGTTGTAGTTGGCAAAAATTCATATGAAATAACAGATAATGTACCAATTCTTAATGTTATTATAATTTTATGGGTTCTCTTACAAAGGCCCCCTATATATGTTGGCTATATGTATTGGATATATATAGTATATGTATGTGTACGTATTACCGAATAAGGATCATTAGTATCAAAGTGATCAGAAAATCAAAAGAAAAAAACCAAAAATGCATTTCCTAGAAATAAATCCATCACTAATGACATATGAATATTGAAAAGAATAATATAAAATTAATTTGATACGTTGTTGATCCATCAGTGATTTATTCAAGGTAAAAAGAAGAAAAAAAAGTATTTTTTAAAAATAAGTGATAGATTACTGATTACACTGAAAATTGATTAACTAATTAAAATACGTAGGTGATACGCCCATAATTTAGCCAATTTAAAAAAATATATTTATAAAATAAATGATAGATCAACAGCAGACACTAAAAAATTATTTAATTAAATTTTATTCGTCGATCATCCGTCAATAACTTATCTGACCAAGAAAAAGAAAAAATATTTATTAAAATTAGTGATGGATTACCGACAAAAAATTAATTAATTTCTTAAAATGTATCGGTACTTTACCCGATTGAAAAAGGAAAACATATTTATCAAAATCAGTGATGGGTTACGGACGGAATTAAATTTTTTATTAATTAACTAAAATCCACCTATGACAGTTTTCATCACTAATTAGTGATGGAAATGAACAAACCAATCATCAAAGTCAAATTTAGGTTATCACCGATCCATCGGTAATTCATCAATGAATCAGTGATGAAATTTTTTGTCATTGATGTCGATCGCTAAAAATCTCTTTTTTAATAATGATATTATTTTGTGCAGTGTGCTCCTGGGTAACATGTATCACAAGATGATATGACTTCTAATTGTGGCAAGCTTGAAAGTGACCCAAAATAACTATATGACATGTCGAGATCTCATAAAGAGTATTTAATGACATGTACGGAATGAATTGAATTTCATATGTATAACTGATTACGATAATTGTTATCTATGTTCACATGTTTGATTACATGTTATTTTAAAATATGCATCATTAAATGTACTTTGTAATGCTTTCGATGTATAACTCAGTTGACAAAAAGGCATACGATTTTGCTCAAATACAAGACATGTTCCTGATTTATACAAGATAAATACATCGGAATATTATCTAACGAACAGGAGCTGTCATAACTGATTATCTGATTCTGATTATTTAATATCTGATAACTCTCGTAAACCATGCATCCAAACAATATTTGTAAACAACAAGAAATAAACATTAGTAGTAATAATATACAATGAACATTTCTTGAGTTAAGAAGCACAATTAACGAAAAAGGGGGAAAATGTATGAAAACAATTACAATGATTTCAGTGAAGATTCATGAAAAATTAGTTTCATCCTCGTGATTCAAATCCTCAACAAGTTAATAATCAAAATTAAAGATATATGGAAAAACCCCAAATCAATTTGTGTGAAGATTGCTAACTTGAAAAGGTCCATTTCCAGATCTTGATCCGAAGATCGACTTTGCATTTAGCGTCAGAAACGGTGGCAGTTACCGATGATGCCGATGAATTTCTGGACTTACCACCACCACCACCCTTTGGAATGAGGCTATGAATTCCTTCGCATTCGATCCGAATCCCAACTTTTTTGCTTCTAATTGATTCGATCTTCACTCGAGCTTCAGTATCAAGCAATATCTTCAACGGCAATCCAGATTTCTTCTTCAGATCTGATCTGATCTGGTTCACCGTAGTCGTTTCGAGAAGCAGAGAGTTGCTATACAATGACGAACGAATGACGGTGATGTTATTCGGATTACTAGCAAAGGAATCCGGAAACGATCCGTTTGCAATTTGAGTTTCATCTGATAAACATGTGATTGCGATTGGATCGTAGTAAAACACAACTTTCTTATTTGGATTTTTGGTGGAGAGGGTGAGATTGAGCCTGGATGTGAGGTGTGTTGTGTCGTCGGCGGTGGTGGTGAGGTTGAATTGGGAGATTTTGAGCGAGGTGATGGAGAATGTCGGACGGTGAGGGCGGTAGAGGAGGTAGAGGATACAGCCGGCGATGGTGGCGAGGAGGAGGAGGAGGATTATGATGAGGATTGACCAGAAGCAGCATAGGCAGAAGTAGCTGCGGCGGTGGTTGCGGTGGTAGATGTTAGGGTTTGGTCGGTAAGGGTGGCGATTGAGATTAGGGTTGTAAAGCTGGGATTTGTTCGCCGGTGGTGGTTGTGGTTTTTGGGTAGTGGGAGCGTCGACGGCGGCGGAGGAGGTGCCGTTGGGCTTTGATGAAGGGTAGACGGTATCTGTCATGGTGGTGGTTATAGTGGAGTATGAAATCAAGGGAAACAGTAGGATTAAGTACTGTTTTGTTTCAAATAAAGAAAACGTGAATAATGAGATAAAACTTATTTTTTTTATGGTTATTTTTATTTCATAAACGTATCATATTTTGTATAATTTTGTTGTTATGAATAGGGGTGTTTATGGGTTGGGTTGATTGGGTTGAAGACATTTAAACAACCTAACCTAATGCTTGCGATTTGAAAAATCTTAACTCAACCCAACATGAACCAAGATGCACCTAACCCAACCCAACCCGTATGGGTTGGTCGAGTTGGTTGGGTTAATACTTTGTTACATTAAAGTATTCTTCTAACTTAAAATTTGTTATTTCTCAACGCATTTCTTTTTCATCATCAATCATTTAATACAACTTATCTATACTTCTTACGTATATCACATTCAGTTAATTTTCTCAATTTACATATATATGTTCACAGTCATTGAACATATATACAAATGAGTTATATAAAAATGTACATAGATTGAAAATATGTGTATATGAAGAGCATTCATGATAGTGCAATTGTCTAATGTACATATTAATATAAATTCAACAATCATATTAAATCCAATAAATAAAAGGATATCGGGTTCATCGGATTGAGTTGGGTCAAATAATATCAACCTAATATCTACGGTTTGACAATTTTACAACACGATTAGACATCAGGTTGTTTTGGGTTGAGTCATTGCGTGCTGGGTTGATCGGGTTGGTCGGGTTTTTGAGCACCCTTAGTTATGAATAATAAAATAATAAACTTGTTGTAATGCAAAACATATTTGTTATTTTTTAATTAATCTGGATATTCAATCTGTTATGTGAGTCGATTAATTACAGAATGACCATTTGTTTCGCGAGTAGTCTAGAATCACCGCATTTGTTATCATGAATGATAGAATATCGGGTTTAATGAAATATTGTTTAAATACACATAAATAAAAAAGCATTCTTTCAAGAAAAAAAAAGGTAAAAATACCAAATTTAGTGTTTGTAAAGTTTATTTATACAATTTTCTTGTTATCAGTTTGATCTAAACATGGTAAAAAATATTCTAATTCCCTAAAAGTTGTAAATGTAAAAGTACTTGCGATTTATGCACTCAATAATAAGTAATAAAGAGTCAATAACCTATTAAAAAAAAGAGTTTTGATATCATAAATATAGATATAAGTTGAACCGTTCATTATGTTGATTTTTTTTAAAGGTAAGAGTTTTCTTAGTTAATAACAAGAAATATATATATATATATATATATATATATATTTATTATGGGGCCTATTCAAGAGAGAACTTATTAGTTGTGGTAACTGTGAGATTCAATCTCAACCACAAATCAACGAATAAATTAGGAAATTAATAATTATGGTAGTTTGAGTTAAAATTATAATTAAATGACATTTTAGGTATTTTTAAAAAACTTCTCTCTTCTATCTTCTCTCTCATCTCTCCGACCTCCAATCTCCGGTGAACAAAAATCTGGCAAGTACCAAGTAATCACAAAGATACACAATGTGATACCCATTGTGATATACTGTGATACCATTTGAGTACCACTGTATATCACAATGGGTATCACATTGTGTATCTTTGTGATTACTTGGTACCTGCCGGATTTTTGTTTACCGAAAGCCAGAGATTGGAGGTTGGAGAGATGAGAGATGAGAGAGGAGAGAGAAGTTTTTTAAAAATACTTAAAATGTCCTCTAATTATAATTTTAACTCAAACTACCATAATTATTAATTTCCTACTTTATATGTTGATTTATGGTTGAGATTGGATCTCACAGTTAGCACACACTAATCAGTTCTCATTTGATTAAGCCCCTATATATTATAATATGGAAATAGAATACATCAAGGTTTTCAATGAAAATGGTTTTAGACTTTGATACCAGATAAAACCTAATTTAAATATTTAATATTATTAAAAAATTGAGTATTAATAGAAAACATATGTTTATACATATAATATTATATGATATACAAATTTACTGCTATAAGTCATGTTTTAAAATATATCGCGGCCTCGTCGTGGCTCCTAAGGCTTAAGGTATGTTTTTCGCTTCCAGACCTCACGCCATTTAGAACCTTGTTTTCTTAAAAAAAAATTGTGTCGGTTAAATAAAAGAAAATGATAAAAAAAAAAAACTCCAATTTTGTAGATTCGTCAGCCAAATATAAGAACAATAATAAAAGATATTAACAACAATTAGAGTTTTCGAATCTCTCTCACTAATAACAAAACAAGGAAAAAGTTGGAAAGAAGCTAAAAAACGTAACGGAAGAAGACTTGAAGGCCTACAATAAGAGGAATTGATGTTGAGACAACGTGAAGATAGCAATAGTTTTTGTCCCCTAATAACACGAGACGAACACATCCATGTAAATTAAATATATAACCGAGTAAAGGTTAAAATACAAAACAACAAAATCAATTATATATGACACCAATTTCTTTTAAATATTTTAATATACTGCTTTAAAGCATTCATAACGGAATGACTTAGAAAAACCTCAAAATATCATTTTATTATTGTCGTATCAGCATCATGTCAATAAAACAAGAATTTGTACTGTGATAAACAACTTTTCCAACTTTTTTATTAGTCTCGTATACTTTTAATTTTTGAAATTTTAATAATTTTTATAAATTAAACAGAAATTTATAGAAAAAATCAAACTAATAAAAGAAAACAAACAACACAATTATCAATATAATAACTTAAGGTTTTTTATTTAAAAACCAAGTTTTTCTAATACCATCCCATGGGGGACATTAAATTTGGCCTGATTTAATGTCAAATCGGTCCAAATTTTACATCAAATTTGATGTAATGAATGGTAACAAATCAAATTTGATGTATCATTATTTATTTACATCAAATTTTATATTAATGAAAAAAAGAAAAAAAAAACCTACAATTTTACATTTGATGTAAAATTAAGTATTACCTATTAAAGTAAATTTATCATTTGGACTAAATTCCACATCAATTTTATGAATTTGGTGTAAGATTTGACGCTAAGCCTTTCTTGAAGACTCTCCATTAAAGTAACCAAGTCATTCTTTAAGAAAACCTAATAAAGCAACCATTATAAACTTAGATTTTTATAATTAAACAATTGTGTGTGCTATAAAATCATTGCATGAATATATATATATATATATATATATATATCTATATCTATATATATATATATATATATATATGACGTTCTCAACGTATTAACAAGTTTTTAATGATACGTTTGAAATAACATGTCTAATGAATTTTTTTATAGAGCATTATATTAAAAAAATTATAAAATATTAAGGTGGCGTTTGGTTCGCAGAATGTTTTTGGATGGAATGAAATCTGTTAAAAGAATTTGATTTTGAAAAAATTGAAATGAAATGTTGTCAGGTTTAACCACTTGTTTGGTTGGCAGACATTGGAATGTAATCTGTTAAAGAATTGGAATCTGTTTGTTTAGTTCATAGAATATAGCTTTAGAATTATTATAAAATATTGCTAAATGGCTAAAATGCTCTTTTTTGAAAATTTTAATTTTTTTAAAACTAAAAATACTTTAATAAAATAATTATTTAATATGTAAAACAATATAAAATACACAACCCAAATATAATCATAAGCCGAACGACGAACGATGTTACTAAATCGACAGTGGTTCAGATCGGAATTCAACATTTTTTTAAAGATTCTTTTCGTGAAAAAGAATAAACCAAACGAGGAAATGGAATTTGGTCAATGGAATTCAACATTCCAATTCCATCAGATTCCTCCAGAATTTATGAACCAAACGCCACCTTAGTGTTCTATAAAAAGATGTGTTAATGAGATGTTTCTCAAAAGTTTGATGTAAACACGCTAAAGCAACATTTTTTTAAAATGTCATATAAAAAACTTGTCAAAATGTTAAAAAATGGTCATATAAACTTATTGCAACACTTAAAAAATATAAGACACTATATTCTTTGGCCATATAGAATTAAATTCTATAAGACAGTCTATTAGAATAAATAGACATTTTTGGGTCATGTAAACTCAATTTTGTCTAACTGTGTTTTTGTCTTTACACAATCATCTAATTTTTTAAATTTTAACCTAATTATACATGTTTTTAAATATTTAACTGTTTTAGGTTATTTAGAAATTCCTGATATTGGTTTTTGAATAATGTTAAAAGAATAATATTATTTAAGTAAATTTCATATGTTAATTATTGTTTTAATTTATAAGACTTTAAATATCATACATGGTATGAAATTTTATATTTTATTTGTTACTGATTATATCAATTTAGAGTTTTTGTATATATATGACATAACAATGAACATGGTTTTATATGCATAATAACTATACAAGGATATGATGTTAGTAAAGGTGTGCCTCACGGGGAGTTTGGGTTAGGGAGGCCAAACCTAAAATCTCACAAGATTTCAGATATGGAAATCAAGCTTCAAATGTTGGGTTTTGGATCTCGTATTGATTTGGATTCGGGTTGGTTAGGTTTCAAGTATAGTTATATGCAAAATTATATATATATATATATATATATATATATATATATATATATAGAG
>NC_037543.1:13227915-13229711 GCF_001531365.2 Cynara cardunculus var. scolymus
AAACCTTTTCATATGAACATTAATATATTATGCTATGGTAATATGAAACCTTTTCATTTTAAAACCTTTTCATATGAAACAGGTTCATAACCGGTAATTGTTTATACAATGAACCTCAAATCATTCATTCATTACATAACAAGATAAAATCTTCATGAATATTTCCAGCTTCATTGAATAAAAAAACAAATCAATTTTTAATATTATAAAATATTAAAATCTTTAAATCATTCCATTTATATAATTTCCATTATTAAATTTCCTTATTTAATATTCCTTAATAACTTTCTTATTTATGAAAAAAATAATGAAAATGACCAAAATGACCAAAATAACTTTATTGATTAAATTTAATTAAAAAAGAATGGAATTTTTCTATTGGTTGATTTTGGTTTACACGGTTTTTTAAAATGACATGGTTTTCATTTGAACCTGCCCATATATATATACTATCTTATAAAGCATTTGGCAAAAACTATTAAAAACTCTTAAAGAAAACCTCTATTATTTCGTCTAACTAACTGCAGATAAACATAATCAAATATTGGATAAACATTTCATTTTAAATATAAAATATCTAAAATATAATTAGGATAATCATTGAGTTATACTTAATAACAAAATACATGATTATTATCCTTATAAAAATTATACTAGAAGGGTACTCGTGTAATACAGTGAGATACATCTCGATTTTAATGCTCTGTTTTATTTTTTTGTCTCTGTCGATGTTATAATACAATTTTATGTGTTTTTAAGAAAGTAATAATGATTTTATTTTTGAATAAAATGTAAATTTGAAAATATCATTAAAATTCGAAAAAATTATATCAATAGTAGTATCAAATCAACTATTTAGAAGTTCTCATTTTTTAAATAATTTATTTAATTTAATTTTTTATCATAATTTAATTTAAGTTTAATAAATTTATTTTTGATTTAATAATCTAATATTTATAAAGATTCTGTTAGAACTCAATAATTATCCTAATTATGTTTTAGATTTTATATATTTAAAATGAGATGTTTATCTTATATTTGATTATGTTTATCTACAGTTAGTTATACGAATTAAGATATGAAGCTTTAATAAGTTGTACCTACGTACAATATACTTGTAATCTTGAGTTTGAAATAACATGCATTAATAAACAGTACTTTATGTATAAAAAGTGGTTTTTAAGAGTTTTTGTCAAATGATTTATAATATAGTATAAATTATTAAACCAAAAATAAATTACTTTGTTATTAAACCTAAATTAAATCATGGTAAATAAATTACATAAAAAAATAATTTTTAAATAGTTAATTTGATACTAATATAGATATATTTTTTTCAATTTTTTATGAATATAAACATTGTCGCTTTCTTAGAGTCACATAAAACCGTATTATATCGACAGAGACAAAATAAAACGAAACATTATCTCGATGTATCTCGCTGCATTGTGCGAGTATCCTTCTAGTATATATATATATATATATATATATGGGGTTAGGTTCCGTTAAGAAAGAAAGTTATGATTAGAAGCATAAGAAAAGATCTCCAACTTATATATATACTAGAAGAGTACTCGTGCAATGTAGCGAGACACATTTCGATTTTAATGTTCTATTTTATTATTTATCTCGGTCGATGTTATAATACGAATTTATGTGGTTTTAAGAAAGGAATAATGATTTTATTTTTGAATAAAATATAAATTTGAAGATATCATAAAAATTTGAAAAAAAATATATCAATGTTAATATCAAATCAACTATTTAAAAGTTCTCATTTTTTATCTAATTTTTTT
>NC_037543.1:13231645-13232725 GCF_001531365.2 Cynara cardunculus var. scolymus
GGTCAACACCACACATGCTTTGGACGGTTTAACACATAAAGACAAAATTCATCTTTCTATCCGGATAACAAGTCCGGACAACATACCACCCCTTCTWTGAACGGTTTATACTTAGAATAAATTCATATTTGAACGGATATCAAATCCGGACAAYAGTCCGTTCATGACTTGTCCGGTTTAAAAATAAATCGCTCCCCATGTGATCGTATTCCTACTTCTCAGTATAAAATCATAAGTAATACTACCAATTATAAACCACCCAACACTCAACCGGTTTACCAAMTCCGGACAACAAACCGCTCATGGTTTGTCCGGTTTAAAACTAGTCCGGTCACTAAGCCGCTCAAGGCTTGTCCRGTTTAAAACAATCCGGACAATAAACCGCCTAAGGCTTGTCCGGTTTAAATGCTTATCCGGTCACCCTTTGTCCGGTTTAAACACTTAGACAATAAAATCAAGGTTTCTTTTCAAATAAGAACAATACGAAACATGCAAATAAAACTAGTAGAATCTTTATACAAAAAGGTTTAGAAACCACTCACTTTATAAAGCTTTTGAAACCAAAACGCTTGAAATCGACCCCTTTTTGAAACTTGAMACTTGAAATCACCTCCTTTTTCTAAACCGGACAACACTTCTTTAAAATGCTCTCAACTTACTCAAAATAGCAGGGGAAACTAAATGAGGAGGTTAAGCCTCTTATTTATACTACCCAAATAGGGTAAGGCGGCTAAAACCGCCTTCCCTCCTCCCTTCCACCWCATGCTTAACCACATATGCACACATGCACATACACATACATACCTTTTCCATGCATACATCCATGCACATGTCATGCAAATATATATATATATATATATATTTATCCAATTAATGCACAAATCCACATACCAGCATGTATCAAATTATCATGCTATCATGTAATTATTAAATCAGATAATCACGTATTAAATACCTTGGGTAATAACCAGGATCTGGTTATCACATTATTATAATTTAATTTAAGTTTAATAATGAAATAATTTATTTTTGGTTTAATAATATTACATTTTATAAAGATAATAATTAAGTATTTTATTA
>NC_037543.1:13235025-13236038 GCF_001531365.2 Cynara cardunculus var. scolymus
AAACCACCCTCATTTGTGAAAACCCTACAAACCAATCTCATCCATCCATTTTCTTGATCATTGGTCAAGATTAAATAGTGTTATATTAGGAAATTAAAAAAAAATTAAAAAGGGAAAAATCGGCAAATCACTCATATGAATCTGTTTCACTATATGAAACTGTATTTCATAACTGTCGTCAACACTGTATGCAACTATTTCACTGAATGAAACTGTATGAAACTGTATTTTAACACTGTATGCAACTATTTCACTGTATGAAAAATATTATTTCATCACTGTATGAATCTGGTTCACTGTATTAATCTGTATTTCTTAATTAAATGAACATGTAATTCTTTATTGTATGAATATGTTTCACAGTATTTATTCACATGTGTGAATCTGGTTCACTGTATGAATCTGTTTCACATTATGAAACTGTATTAATTTGTCATCTTCATTGTATGCAACTATTTCACTGTTTCACTGTTTTATATTTAAAAAAACAATTGATTTACACCTTTCATATAAACGGTTTCTATATTTACATTTCCATGTTTAAAAATAATTAAATCATTTCTAATATTATATTTAAAAACAAATGATTTACACCTTTCATATAAACGGTTTCTATATTTACGTTTTCATATTTAAAAATAATTAAATCATTCCAATATTAACCATTATACAGTAAAATGATAATTATACCCTTACTTATTAAAATTAAAGAATAAAAAACGAAAATATCCTATTGATCGAAAGTGGTTCACATAGTTTTCACGAATCAGGCGGTTTGTAATCTAACCCGCCTCTCTCTCTCTCTCTCTCTCTCTATATATATATATATATATATATATGAGGTTGGGTTCCGTTAAAAAAAGGAAGTTATGGTGAGAAGCATAAGAAGAGATCTTCAGCTTTGGATCAATCCTAATTGAATATTAACACTAATGAGGTGTACCGAGATGCACCGGATCAATTCTCTTCTAAAGCGCAATTCATGGATGGACATGAAATTAAAAGTGATCAAG
>NC_037543.1:13236398-13279417 GCF_001531365.2 Cynara cardunculus var. scolymus
GGAGGGGGGTTTAATTATTTTAGAACTCCAAAAATATGTGAGATCCATCCTAAGCCACTAAATAATTAATTTTATTAATTAATGAGATAATTAAAGGAGATGATTATCTATACTTGTTAAATCAAAATTAATTCATTCTTTTAGAAATTTTCATATTTATCTCTTTCTCCCTCTATTCTTCTCACTCATCTCTCCGTATTAACATACACGTCGTGCATACAAGATGAACATATTGTTAATACAAGGTACATAACCTTAATAAATTGTTTAGTTTGGTATTCTTAGGTTCACATTATGGTATGTTTAGATTTAGTTTTATTGATTTAGTTTTATTGATTTAGTTTATGTTCACAATCTATACCAGATTCTGTAGATTTAAGTTTGTTCACAATGTGTTCACAAACTATAGTAATATTTATAAGAAAGTGTTCACAATGTGCTCACAAACTATAATAGTATTTATAAGAAAGTGTTCACTATGTGTTCACCTTGAGTTCATATTCAATTATGTGTCATGTGAACGTGTATGTTATTAAGAAAGAAGAGAGGAAGGAGAAAATAGGAGAAAAAAGAGATGAGAGAAAAAATAGGAGGGATGAGAGAGGAGAGAGAGATGTTTTTTTTCTTTTTTTCTTTTTCAATTAATTTTTTGTGGTTTAAAAAATTGAATCTTATAGATTCACAAATTGACAAGTTCTTAAAAGAAGACTCCACATATGTGTATGTGTCTCTATGTGTGTGTGTGTGTGTATATATATATCGCGTTTTCGAATGAGTCAAGTAGTCAAAATCAAACCGAATCTGAATCCAAATATCTCCAAAAACTGGGTTTCCGATTTTCTGATTTCAAGGCATTCAGGTTTTGTATAAACATCTCATTTTTTGTTTGGATCTGAATTCGAGTTTTGAACCCTTCGGGTAGGCACAATCCTAGATATGTTAGCCTATATATATGTGCAATAATGGGAATATGTTTTTGAGAATTAGCCTAAGGCTATGTTTGGGCCATGTAGATTTAATAGCCCCTTTAGGCGAATGATCGTGTGAGAATTAGAGTTAAAGCGAGAAGCATAAGAAGGGATCTAGACCCTTGATCACTTTTAATCTCAAAACCTACTCGTGAATTAAGCTTGATAGAGGGATTGAAGGGATTTGGACCTTTGATCACCTTTAATCTCAAAACCCACTCGTGAATTGCGCTTGATAGAGGGATTGATCTAATGCATCTTAATGCATTTCATCTTGATGCATCTCATCTCGATGCATCTCATCCTAATGTACATTCAATGGTGGAGATTCTTTCTTACGCTTCTCAACTTAATTCTACTCATGACTAGAACCTAACCCTAGGCCTTTAAGCCTTACCAAAATTGATTCAAACATATCTGTGATAATCGGGTTATCGATTAAAAGTTTGGCGTTGTTTTTTATTATTGGTGGAAAGAAGAGGGGTTATTTTGATAACGAGTTTAAAAATAATTTAAACCCACTGCCTCATTTGTTATATGATTTAAAAGGATGAAATATTTTAATTATCTCATGAGTTTTGTTTAAAAAGTTGGTGAGAAGAAATCTTCCTTTTGTGTGTGTTTTCTTGTGCGAAGCAAACAGAAACCAAAGGGAGATTAGAAGAAGTTGATTATGTGAATATTATCTGGTTAACTGTTGTTCTTCATCTTCGTATCTTCTTCTCTTGTGATTGATAAGGTGAGTTTATTTATAACTTTCATCTTATTTTGTTGGATTAGAACCGTATGGTTCTTTACGAAGGGATGATTACAAAACTGTTTTAATGCTATAATTAGCATATTTTTGGTATTTTGATATGTTTATATCAAGTGAATGGAATAAGTGTGACATATCAAGGAGATATGTATTTTGGTTATAAGTGTGACATATCATGGAGAGGTGTATACTAGGATAATGGTGGCATATCAAGGAGAGGTGTATACCAGGATAAAGGTGGCATAATCACATAATGTAAAATCTGGAATTTTGATCATGTTAAGTTCTGTTTGTCGCATCCTTGTGATGCAATGACTCTTAGTTGTGGCATATGTGTGATGCGATGACATTGAGTTATCACATCCTATTGATGCGATACGTGATTTTTATCGCATCCTTGTGATGCGCAGAGTGAGTTTGTCGCATCATTGTGATGCCACAAGATGAACTAATCGCATCCTATTGATGCGACAAGTTGGGTTTATCGCACTAGTGTGATTCGACAAAATAGGGTCCTTGCATCAGTGTGATGCGAGGAAATGAGGTTGTCTCACCCATGTGATGTGAGAAATTCATGTATTCATCTATATGATGTGATGAGTTTCATCAGAATGTGTTAAATAAATGATTTGGTTATTTGATGTGATAATTGGATAATGTCTCATCATTTTGATGCGACAAAAGAGGTTTGTTTTATTAAAATACTGTTTATTGGTTAATGACACAAATATAAGTTTCTAAATATGTTTTGGTGATTATTCACCCTGTAATAGCAACAAAGGGATTTCTCACTAAACCTCAAGGTCCAACCCTCATTTTGGTGTTTTGGAAAATGTGCATTACAGGTCGGGCATAACCAAAAGTGTAACACCCCCAAACTCACATTGCATATAACACATATCTCATTCACAAAATACATGTTCAAGCCTACAAAGGTCCAAAGTACAAGAAGTTATAATACAAAATACACAACTCAAAAATTCCAAAAAATACATGCTTTTGTACTACATATCATCTAATATCTAAATACATCCATCGATCTTCATAAGGCTAAACACATAGAGGGATATTTCACATTTTGCCTTTTCCCTTACTATCATTATACTCAGCATTTTTTGCAATACATATTTGAAAACACAAAATGAGGGTTAGACCTATAGGTCTAGTGAGATCCCTTTTTCCATGTAGTTGCAAGGTGAAAGTCACCAAAACATTATTCAAATAAAAACATTTCACATAATGAAATATAATCACACATTCTATTTGTGTCCATCGGACCTCTGGTTCCAAAGACCAGACTTTGAAAATATTTTAACAAACAAGAGGACCAGAGCCCCTCTGGTTCCTCTACCAGAGCTTCTTGTTAAGCCAACCAGAGCCTCTTACTTAAGTAAGTCTCTCAAAACGTACATAGATAATCTTTGATAATAAAATAACTTTCTCAAGAATAAAAACATATTTTTAAATGGATCTTGTATGACCAGAGCTCTGGTTATATTAGCCAGAGCTTCTGGCCCAAAATGCAAGACCAACCAGAGCCTCTGGTCCAACGCGTAGGCCAACCAGACCCCCTCTGGTATGTCTTTCTTTGTAAGAAAAGTTTCTAAGTATGAAATCTTTTAAAATAACTTTCTAAAATATGATTTAGACACAGAGCTCTTATCCAAGAGATGCAGAGCCTCTGGTTTAGATAAAACCTTAGTAAAAGACTTGTATAAATCTCAATCATCGTCCAGAACCCTCTAGTTCTACTATGAAGACCAACCAGAGCCTCTCTGGTTCCTGTCAAGGAACAACCAGAGCCTCTCTGGTTCCTGTCAAGGAACAACCAGAGCCTCTCTAGTTCATGTCAAGAAACAACCAGAGCCTCTATGGTTCCTCTTAATTCAAACACTTGTTCCAAAACAGAGTTTATCCAAAATCATTGGCCATAGGCCAAGTTTTCCCCTTCTCAATAACATAAACACTATCATTTCTAATAAGAACAACATCTCTGAGTCCCCAAATCACAAAGAAGTAACAACTCAAATCTATTGTAATCTTAAGAGACATAATAGCAAGAGCTATAATAATTCCACACACAAATGCCACCCTTATATCCAAAGGTWCACCTCTCCTTGATATGCCACCCTTATAGCCGAATGTACACTTCTCCTTGATATGCCACCCTTATTTCCTCATCAAAATCTATAGATTAGTTCCAAACGAAGACAGACCGAAGTCACAACCATCTTGGTGAAACAAGCTCCATAGTTTTATCCATAAAATCTATAGATTAATCCCAAACAAAGACAAACCGAAGTCACAACCGTCTTGAAGGAATGTCGTCTATAGTTTTAACCAATAATGGTTTCAAACGGTTTTATTCATCAAAACTTTGAAAATCAAGAACAATCAGTTCTTTCAACAAATTTCCAAACACCAAATCTCCTTTAAATCCTCAAAACAGGATATCATTCCAAAACTGTTTTAAAGAGCAGAATCTGCTTTATCTTTCCAAAAACAGTTTCCAAATCCAGAATCATAAAACGCATATTTAAACTGTTAGAAAACAGTATTTTCCAAACTTCTCCCAAATATCAAATCATCAAAAATCTAACAGTTTAAATAACATCATATAAAGGTTTTAATATCAAAACTCACCTTAACAAGTACAGATTTGATGCCTAAATCACACAGCAATTATTTCAAACGAACATAGAATCTCCAAGATGCTTTTGTGTAATAACCTTCTCAAGAACACTTCCACCGCCACACTCACCCCTTTCTCTCTCAAAAACCTTTTCAAAAGAAAACAAGATAAAATAGGATCTTATCTTTTTATCTCCTTTATATATTTTCTAATAGAGGCGGTGGTGGTTTTATAAATACAAACTCTTTGGGTGGTGTTTCTTTACTTCATCATGAAGGATGCCTATTTTCATATTATAATAATAATACCCCATATGTGTATTACATCCTACATGTGCACACATATCATATTCTCATGCATGCATAGAAATCACACTTTCACATATACGTATACTTCTTTTGCATTTAATTAATTAGCATGCATGTCAATCACGTATTTCACGTAGTGATCACATAAAGGTTACCTCTATCCAGGTTGTCTGAAACACGGTTATAACAAAAAGACAAGGGGAAAGGGAAATTGTGAAGAGTTATTTTTGCTTGATGTTAGGATAATATGATATCTTTTGTATTTGAATACTTGTTATGTATACAAGTTTTGTATAGAGATTTTATGGAAAAAATTTGGTAGCTACTTTGTAATGTAGTTTTTTAAAAATAGTGGGACCAGTTGCATATATTATATTTCTTAATATGTGAAAATATATGTTTATAAGCAAATGTGATTTTGGGTTGTTACAATATCCATGTAAATAAATGAGAAAAATGAGCTCAAGGGATTTATTGGTTTGTTAGCCTTGGTTCATTAAGAAACAGTTTTTGATAACTATTTTTAAAATGAGATTGCTCAAATTGACTGGCCCGATCAAATTAATGTCAGATATGATTGATGGATAAAACATTTTGACAAACCTATCCAACCCGTTTATATCTTTTATAGTCAATTAAAATTTTGGATGTGTGAGTCCAGATCTAACAGCAAATCAAGATACAATCTGTAATTGAGAGAATTAAGATGAATAGATCATGAACTTGATGAACCGACCAACTTTATCTTATTCAATGAAACAGTAAAGTAAAAACTCTCAAATCTCTAGATGACTCTCATGTGAAGAATTACAAAATGAACAACTAGCTATTTTAAGCCCATGTCACCTATTTATAGGTGACATTTACAATGTAAAGCCCAATCCCTTAGCCTAATTACATGAATATAACAATACAATACAAGTAATTGATTGTATAAAACTTTCACAATATTTAGGACTATTTTGGTCCTAACAATCTCCCCCAAAGTTTTATAAAGTAAGCATCTTTTGAAACCTTCAAGTCTTCTCCCCTTGCTTTCTTTTAGAAAACTTTGGTATGTCCGGCATGAATGAAATCTTCAAGCTCCCCCCTGAATATAGCTCTTATTCTTTAAGTTTCAACTTTGAAATGAGATTCAATATGAGTTCAACACCATTGATTACACAAAGTACAACTATAACTGCAGACAACTCAACATAGTCCTTAACCTCAGAATTATTGATGACCCATAAGCAACTAATTCATCCAACTACTGCGGATAGAAAAATGTGCGAGTTTCATGACATTCTAGTACAAACAGTCTTATGACAAAATGTTGTATTTAAGTCTTGTGCATCAAGTTATTTTACTTTGCTATAAATAATGGTGCTTGGTAGTTTGTTAAAAAAACACAACTCCATCCAAGTGTAATTCATATTGTAAATTTTGAAGATAATACAAAAGCCTTTGAAGAATTTTATCTCTCTACTATTCCATAAATTGCCATTGTTGATCTTGATTGTGTTCTTAACAATCGTAATAGATTGATTAACTTCTGGAACATCAATTGGTATCAGAGCAGGAAACAACAACCAGAAATCAAATTGTTGAAGAAATCAGACTGTGAATTTGTTCCAAGAATTGTCCTGTTTGTCGAACCATTCTACTTACTGTTTCTAATCTGAAATCTATAATCTGTGTGTTTTGTGATTGAATTTTGGTTGAATTTTGTTCTTAATTCATATATGAATTTGTTTGAATCAATCAATTTCATAATTGAATTGATTTTGAGTTTCAATTTTGATTTTTGAAATCTTGAAGTTCGAAGTCTGTTCTTGGTGTTCTTGATCAAAATTGGTCATTTTAATCTGTTTTTGATTAAATTTGTGGTTAAAATCTTGTTTTTGGAGAGATTGCGTACTAATCTATGCAAGTTTCAACCATTTTTGATTGAATTTGAGTGTTTTTTTACTGATTTAGTGTAATCTACTTGCCTGTTACCTTCATCTCCTTTTGAACATATTCATTGGGCGATAAGCACTTGTCATCGCTCATTGAATATTCTTTGAATATTGTCCGAGTCTTTGTTGTCCGATTATTTCTCCTTATCGCTTAGTATGTTGGCGATATACTCTTTCGTCGCCTATTTGACTTTGTATTTTTGATAATCTTTCAAAGGGTTGAGCGATAACCTCCCTTCATCACTCAAAGTTTCATCTGGTGAAGTGCCTTCATCGCTCAAGCCTTGGGCAATAAACACTTCTTGTCCGATATCTTTTGGGCGATAATAGTTTTGGGAGATAAAGTGTTGAGCGATAAGCATTCTTTGAAAGTTAACTATTTTGGGTGATAAGCAGTGTTGGGAGATAAGCTTGTTGGGCGATAAGTGGCTTGGGAGATAAGCAGTGTTGGGCGATAAGCTGACATAACAGTCAAGTGTTGGGCGATAACCAGAGATAATCTCTTTTCTTTTCCTGTGTTTTGAACTCTTTAAAAGATCATTTTTTAATCAGTCATTTGAATTGTTTGAGATGGAATTTGTGTTAGAAAGAGAGAATAAGGAACTCAGAGCGAAAGTTTCTAATTTGGAGAAAAGACTAAAAAGGAACAAGAAAAGTACTTAAAGGTCTTTTATGAGAATCATTCAAATATTTCCTGGGAAAAAGATACAATAAAGGATAATGATCAAGTTAGAGAAGAAAATAAGTTTCTACAAGCACAGATAGATAAATTTCTTACTAGAGATATTATTCTGAAATTCAAGAAAGAAATATTAAGCTCTTAAAGAAAATTCAAAATTAACTTCTAAAGTCTATGAAGTTGAGAAAACCTTAAGTTCTGAAAGAAGAGTATTTGATGAAGAAAAGAAAAAGATAAATGAACTTGAGAGGATTTTGGATTCTGAAAGGAAAGAGATTGAGAAAGAGAAGAATAAGTTTTCTAATGCAGAATAGAGGTTTAAGGCTGAGAAGAAGATTTTTGAAAGTAGACTGAAATATTTTGAGATGGGTTCTTAAAGCTTTCACAACAAATATCTGATTTTGAAAAGATTGTTGTCTTGGAAAGGACAAAGTTTGAGGCTGAAATAAAGGAATCTGATAAGAAATGTTTGGAGCTTTCAAATAAAATTATAGTTGTTCAGAAAAAGCTAGATGATGAAAAAAAACCCTTTTGCAATTGAGAGGAAGAATGTTGCAAAGAAAAATGATGTTCTAGCCAAAGAGCTATCTGAAAAGAAAAAGTGGTTAAAAATTTCTTCTGAAAATGAGAAAGGTGATTTTGAAAAAGAAAGAAAAGTTTTTGAAAATAAAATAGCTGAGATTTCAAAGAAATTATCTGTGTTCGAAACTGACCTTGTAACCGAGAAGAATATGAGATCTGAGTTTAAAAATAAATGTGATTTAGTTACTGAAGAAAGAGATCGGTTGTTAAACAAACTCAAAGAGTTTTTTGTTGTAAACACTTCAAGGTCTACTGATTCTCCTTCTAAGTGTAAAATCTACATGAATGACTGTTCAAGTGTTAAATCAAATAGTCACTCTAGCAGTTATAAATCAAGTGTTTCAAAGAATAAATCGCATACTTCTAATCAGTTTTACAAATGTTATGTCATTGATTCAGATAATCAATTTAAAAGAATGAAAAAGGTTCGGCTGAAGAACAAGGACAACTTCTAGGTATATTAAAATGTTTTCTAAATGTTCAAACCACTTCTTTGAACTCAAAAAAGATTTTGTTATTCTCTGAAATGTGATTTTAAATGTTTTTCTTTTAAAATTTGTCTGTAACGAGTAGTATCTCTAATCAGGTATTTTATTGAGTCTATACTTGCGTATTTTCTCTTCTTACATAACTCCAATACCTGATTTAGTTGTTCTTTAACTTGTTATTATCACGTCTCTAAAATGTAATATTCATTTTCGGTGATAATACACTCGTTTGAAATCAAATTTGCTTTATGATCTTATTGAAAATAATTCTTCATTGAGAAATCCTTCATAATTCTTTGAATGCTTAATCTGTATTTGTTTTTACAGATATTCCTTCATTTCTCTCCACATACATAATTTGTTATTTAAATATTCATCATGAGCTTAACTGAATATATTTTCATTGAGCTTATAATGAAAAAATTTAGGTAGGACCGAGTTCATATTAAATAGATCTCTATAGACTATCAGATTCAATAGCCCTTCCCAAGAGGACAACCATACTGAGTAAGCTTATCTGAAAATGAGTTTGTGTGTTGAGTTGAAAATGTAAATGAGAAGGGTAGTTGAAGTGAGCTTAAAGGAATTAAATGAGAGTTATGTATTGGATTAAAAGAATATCAAAATCCTGATCCATCCATTATAATCCGTGCAAACCACATAATCTATTAGTTCTCAGTTCTTTCGGGACTAATATTGAAAAAGGCAAAGCCAAGCCAACTCTTGTTTATAACCCCCATCAACTACTCATTTATCTCTCAAAAGATAAGTGTTTCAATAACACTTGGGGCACACAACTCATAATCTATTGGTTTCTCATTTGGAGTTAACTGATATTAGAAAAGAAGGAAATGTGTCTCCCTTTAAGTCTTTTTGATCATAAATTACGTTTGATAAATTTGTGTAGTCCATACTGTTTATCAATTTGAGCTTATATTGAAGCATAAGTTACTTTATCTTTTCTACACTACATAAATTTCATAAAATACATGTTATTTGTGATAACCAGGTCCTGGTTATGAACTTGAGGTAATTGTTATGTGATTACATGATTATGTGATCACGTGAATATCTGATTAATTGCTATAATTGATCATGTAGATACATGCTTACATGAAATTAATATGTGAGTATGTGTATATTTTTATGCATAAAATGATGGTGAGAAAATATGCATATGTGTATGCATGTTTTATGTGTATGCATGAAAGTGTACATGTATGCATGGATTTTAAATATGCATGCATGAGTGATTTATATATTGAGTAATATGCATGTTTTATATGCATAAAAGTGGTATGCATGGTTGCATACATATGGTTGTGCATGGATTTGTATATGCATGGGGATGTTATATAAGAAATTTTATATAATTTGTTTTGAACCGCCTTCCTTTTTAGGAATGGTATTTAAAGAGAAGAGTTTGGCAAGGAAAGGGTTTCCTGCCATTTTTGGTAAACTGAGAGTGTAAGCTTTAAATTGTGTGAAATTCTTACTGTTTTAGAAACTGAAGATTTGGAGATCAAGTAGAAGATGATTTTATCTGTTGTTTTCTTCTTCTATCAAAATTCAAATCTAAGGTGAGTTTTACTACATACAAAAACATCTTTGAACCTATTTTTATCACTGATTCTGCATAAATTATACTGCTGTTATATGAATGTTAAGTTTGTGTTCTTGATGCATTCATTGACCGGTAAAGAGCTTTTAATCGGGCAAGTGTTGTCCGATGAAGGCTCTTCACCGACTAAGCCTTGCCCGGTGAAAAGTTTGATGACTTTAAGTGTTGACCGATGAGTTCTCTTATCGGACATAGCCTTCTCTGATAAGGACTCTTCATCGGACATTGTATTATCTGTTTAGTTTCTCATTACTCATTGTATTATATGGAGTTAATGTTTGAAGTAGTTAAGTGTTGACCAGTCTGGTTTGGCTATCGAATAATCCTTGTCTGGTTAGGATGCTCATTGGACAAAGATTTAAATCGTTTAAATTATATTGCTAAGTGTTGAACAATAAGAACTGTATCCAGACACAGTGTTGTCCGGATAGGGTTGTCCAGGTAGTGATGTCCGGATAAAGTTGACCGATGAGGAGGGTTCATCGGCCATAGTGTTGGCCGATGAAAGGGATTTTGCCTAAAAACTTGTGTTATTTAATATAGGTATTTTACAAATGTTGTTTAAACAGTTTAAAACTGTTTTTTATAATGAAAAGGGTATTTTGTATCTTTTAAATGAGATTTATGAACCGAGAAAAGATACTGATGTTTTCTTTCAAGACGTATGTGACGTAAGTCTGTTTTGAAAGAAATATTGATTTAAGAAATGTTTCTTCTAGACGTGGTGACATAAGTCTGTTCTGGTATGGAACTAGGTTTCTTCCAAACGTGGTGACATAAGTCTGTTCTGGTATCGAACTAGGTTTCTTCCAAACGTGGTGACGTAAGTTTGTTTTGGTATGAAACCATGTTTTAAGTTGATCAAATGTTTTTTCCAGACGTGGTGACATAAGTCTGTTCTGGTATGAAACTTTGTTTTGAATGTTTCTTCCAGACATGGTGACGTAAGTATGTTCTGGCATGAAACTATGTTTTAAATATTTCTTTAGGACGTGTGTGACATAAATTTGTTCGGATATGAAACCATGTTTTGATGGGGAAACAAGGGTGTCAAATCAATGAGAGGTGTACATATGGATATAAGGGTGGCCTTTGTGGGTGTGTTAATTATTGTAACTCTTGTTATTATATCCATAAGATACAATAATTCTAATTCAATATTTCACTGTGACTTGATAACTTAGAAATATTGTTCTTATTGAAATGATAACATTGATGTTATTGAGAAGGGGAAAACGACTTTTAGTAAGAGGCATTAATTGCCATGATTTCAAATGATTTTGGGGTAACATATTATGAGTATTTCAAAGAGTAGTGATTTGAAATATAACTCCGGAGGGTCGTTGGTTATTATTTTAACTGTTTTTACTTAAATTTAAATTAAAAGTTTTTTTATAATAACCAAGAGCTCTGGTGGTTGTTATTTATTCTTACTCTTAACCATGGGGATTGTGATCATAAGCTCTGAATCAGTTGTGACTAGTGAGCTTGAGAGTTATATCTCAGATGTCTGTGGAAAATTGAATGGTTAATCTTCTTATGTGATAAGATTGTTTTATAACTTGTAGTTTTGTTTACCGAAGTTATATTTGATGAAAAGTGATTGGTTATTTTAAATATGGATTTCAAACAAGTTTTTGGTGATCTTCACCCTATAATTGCAAAAAAGGGTATCTCATGTTGAAGATATACTTTGAAGATACATGTTGTTATATGATATACTTTGAAGATACATGTTGTTATACATGTGATAGTGCAGGGATATTGTTTTGAAGTTTTTCAGTTGTAAATTTTGTATATAGAATTTTTGTACTAGTGAGACCTTCGTGGTGTAAATTATATTTCTTTTATATGAAATACATATTATATGCAAATGTGGAAGTTTGGGGTGTTACATTATTTTGTCTTAACATTTATAGATACGTTTTTTCAAGCTAACAATGATTGAATGGAAGCCCTGGTGAGATAAACATTAAAAAGTTTCATATATAAAGTACATTTGTTGTACTGAATATATTTGTTATATTCACAGGCCAATCTTATTATAAAAGATTGAAAACAGATTCGTAAGTTGAATTTGGTTTTTGTCCAATATCATGGTCTGAAAAGATTAAATAGGCAAATTTGAAAAAAATTTCTTAAACCTTTTATGAATTGACGACATACTTTCCTGAACCATTCATTTTGATGTATGATGTTTATTCTCCTTAGTCACATCATAAGGGGGAGTAGTTATCAAATGAATGAGTCATTTTTGAAGATAAGGGGAGTAGATACAAAATGAATGAAAAGTGTTGATTCTAGGGGGAGTAAAGAAAAATCCTTGAAGATTATTGTGTAGCTGTGATTAAGGGGGGGTTACTGTTGAAAGGGAGTAAATGTGAAGATTATTTCTGATTTGTTTCAAAAGGGAAGATTGAAATTTCTTGAAGAAGATTACAAAGGAAGATTGTAAAAGTTCTGAAGTTTTGAAGAATGTCTAAAAGGCAAGGTTTCAAAGGGAAGATTGCAAAAGCTATGAAAGATAAAATCTGTCAAATTTGTTGAAGATTTCTGAATGAATTCGGAAGATCATTGTTGTTAAAACTGAAGTGTAACACCCCCAAATCATACATTGCATATAACACATATTTCATATACGGAATACATGTTTTCCTCACAGAGGTCCATAATACAAGAGCCTATAATGTAAAATACATAGATCAAAAATTTCAAAAATACATGCTTCCTGTATCTTGACATCTAATCTTCCAAACATGGCTAATAAAGATCTTCATATTGCAAAACACATAGGAAAGTAATTCACATAATGCTTTTTCCCTTATTCTCATTACCTGCCCACATATTTTTAAAAACACAAAATGAGGGTTAGACATGAATGTCTAGTGAGGTTCCCTTTTATGTAATGCACAGTAAAGATCACCAAAGCATTTATTTCAATAATCCATCTCATGTAGCAAAGACTAAAAATCACATTCTGACTTGGTTCATCGGGCTTCTGGTTCCAAACCATACTTAGAATATATTTCAATAAACAGGACCAGAGCCCCTTTGGTCCTTCTACCAGAGCTTTTACTCCCTCGTCCAGAGCCTTGGGTTGTACTAACCAGAGTCTCTGGCTCATATAATTTCTTGTAATGTTCTTAACTTAAGCTTCTAATCAATAAGATAACCCTTTTCATAAAAAGGATAGTTATGCAGAGCTCTTACTCAACCAGAGCCTTTGGTTCAAAAATTACGACCAACCAGAGCCTCTGGTTCAACGTGAGAGTCGACCAAAGCCCCTCAGGTCTGTCTTTTATAGAAAATACTAAGTATAAAATCCTTTTTCTTAAAACCTCTTTAAAATATGTTTTTGACACAGAAACTCTTATCAATAGATACAGAGCCTCTGGTCCAAATAATACGTTTAGTAAAACCTGTACATTCCTTAAATATATAACAAGAACTCTCTGGTTCGATAGTGAGGACCAACCAGAGTTCTTTTGGTTCCTTATAAAAATGAACATTCTATTCCAAAATGTTTTTAACCAAAATTAATGACCATAGGTCATATTTTCCCGTAACCATAACATCAATACTACTATTTCCAATAAGAACAACATCTCTGAATCCTCAAATCACCAAGAAGAGAGAACACAAATATGTTGAAGTCCTATTAGATATAATAGCAAGAGTTATACTATGCATACACACACAACGACCATCCTTATTACATCCATAAATCCCCTGTTTATAGCAACAACTATCCATCGCACACAACGACCATCCTTATTTCCCCTGAAATTCATATGAACTATTTCATCCAATAACATGCTGCATACCTTTCTGTCAGAGTGAACCTCGTGCATAGTTTTATTCAAATCAAAATCTCAACACAGGTTTATATTCAAACCTTCCAAATCATAAGAACACTGTTCTAGATATAATTACCCAGCTCATCTAGTTCTTCCCAGACATGGTACTGTTTAAAAACTGTTTCTAAAGAATAGTTTATGTTCAATCTTCTCAAAACAGGTTCTAATCTTTGAATCATAAAACATTTCTTTCAAAACTGTTTAAAAATAGTGTTTACCAGATTCTTTCTAAATCTCAATCATCTATAAATATTGTAGGGTTGAACAACAGATTATAAACATACGATTAWAATAAAAGGTTAATAAAACTCACAGTTTATAATCGACGGTAGTTTAAAACTCACCTTGAAACCACAGATTCTGCAGGTTTTAATCACACAAGGCTTTTTTTCAACCGCACTAGGATACTTTCTTAAGAATACTCTACCGCCTTTACTCTGTTTCTTTCTAAAAGTAAAAATAGAAAGGATTTCCTAATGATTTTATCTTATCCCTTTCTTTTATACTCAAAATTCAAGGTGGTGAAAGCTTTTATCCAATAAAACCATTTTGGGCGGTGAAAAGATAATGTTTTATAATCAATCTTTCTTAACCATGAAGATTTGAATTATAATAATATTCCCACATATTATATTTATCGTCTATAAAATATTCCACATAGGCATGCATAATATTAAATTACCACACATGTGCACATAATTCATGCATTTATATTTAAGATAACATGCATACTATCACGTAATTCACATAATAAACACATAGAGTTATCTTGACTAGGTTTGTAGAAAACCCGGTTATAACATTCTCTCCCCCTTAAAAGAATTCCGTCCCGGAATTCATTCAAATAACCAAGGATATCGGGTTCTCATGTCAGTTTCTAGTTCCCATGTTGCTTCTGAACCCTTGTGAAAACACCACTGTACCTTTACCAAGCTAATCTCTTTATTTCTCAAAACCTTGGTCTTTCTGTTAGTTACTGCCTCTGGTGTCTCGATGAAATTCAGCTTATTATCAAGTTTGATCTCAGGAAGTGCTATTTCTAGATTCGGGTTTGCCAAACACTTACGCAGATTTGATACATGAAAGATACTGTAAATCCGACTAAGTTTTTCTGGTAGTTCCAATTGATAGGCTACCGGCCCAACCCGTTTGCAGATTCTGAAGGTTCCAATATATCTTGGATTGAGCTTTTCTTTCTTTTCATATCTCATCACACCCTTTCATGGAGATACCTTCAACATTACAAAGTCACCTATGTTGAACTCAATCGGTTTTCTCCTTTTGTCAGCATAACTTTTCTGTCGATCTTGGGCAATCTTAATTCTTGCCCGAATCTATTCAATCTTTTCAGATGTCGTTTGCACAATTTCTGGATCTGTTAACTGTTTTTCACCTACCTCATTCCAACATAACGGTGTTCTACATTTTCTTCCATACAAGACTTCATAAGGTGCCGCTTGAATGCTGGAGTGATAACTATTATTGTAGGAAAATTCTATTAATGGTAAATGTTCCTCCCACAACCCTCCGAAGTCGATGACACAAGATTTCAACATGTCCTCTAGAGTCTGGATGGTTCTTTCACTTGTCCATCTGTTTGTGGGTGATAAGCTGTACTCAATCTGATTTGTGATCCCAAAGCTCTCTGCAGACTTTCCCAGAACTTTGAAGTAAAACGCTTGTCTCTATCAGATATGATGGACAATGGAACTCCATGTCTAGTAATAATTTCTTTGATATAGATTTGAGCCAATCTTTCCAATGAATAAGTTTCTTTCATCGGTAGGAAATGTGCAGACTTTGATAGACGGTCCCCTATTGTCCATATTACATCATAAGCTATTGGAGTTCGGGGTAATTTCATGATGAAGTCCATTGTAATGTGATCTCATTTCCCGATTGGTATCTCTAATGATTGTAGGTTTCCATAGGATCTCTGATGCTCAATCTTGACTTGTAAATAATTTAGGCATTGTTCCACATATGCCGCTATATCTTTCTTTAATCCCGACCACCAATAAAATACTTTCAAGTGTTTGTACATTTTATTGGTACCTGGGTGGATTGAATAACGAGACTTGTGACTTTCATTTAGGATGGTTTCTCGTATATTACCATGTTTTGGTAACCATATTCGGCCTTGAAAACATAATATTCCTTCATTGTTTGGCTCCATAATGGAAATCATCTTTCCCACCTTTTCGGACTTCTAGTTTTCCTTCTTAACAGCTTCTTTTTGATTTTTCAAAATCTCTTGGTAAAGGTCTGGAGTTAATAAGATTTTCATTGCTCTGATCGTACCACTTCTTTTCTTTCGGCTCAAAGCATCGGCCACCACGTTTGCCTTTCCTGGGTGGTAGAGAATCTCACAATCGTAGTCATTAACAAGTTCAATCCATCGCCTCTGTCTCATATTCAGGTCCTTCTGGTTGAATAAATGTTGTAAGCTTTTGTGATCTATGAAGATTTGGCATTTAGTTCCTAAAAGATAGTGTCTCCATATCTTTAGTGCAAAGACCACGGCTGCTAGTTCCATATCATTAGTAGGGTATTGTTTTTCATGATCCTTTAGTTGACAAGATGCATAAGATATGACTTTTCCCTGCTGCATCAATACACAACCCAATCCCAGCTTCGATGCATCATTGTATACTATGAAGTCCTTTGTTCCATCAGGCAGAGATAGAATTGGAGCGCTGCAGAGATGATCTTTTAATAACTGAAAAGCTTCTTTCTGCTCTGTATCCCATTGAAACTTGACATTTTTCCGAGTTAACTTGGTTAATGGTACAACTATTTTTGAAAAGTTCTATATGAACTTACGGTAATAACCTGCCAATCCAAAGAAACTTCGGATTTCAGATGGGGATTTTGGTGCTTCCCACTTGGCAATCGCTTCAATTTTTGCTGGATCAACTTGTATCCCTTTTTCTAATATTACGTGCCCCAAAAATTGAACTTCTTGCAACCTGAACTCGCATTTTGATAGTTTAACATATAATCTTTCTTTCCTTAAGAGACTCAGGTCCAGACGGAGGTGCTCTGCATGTTCTTCCTCTGTCTTCGAATAGATCAGAATGTCGTCGATGAACACAATCACAAACTTATCAAGATATTCTCGACATACTTTGTTCGTTAAGCCCATGAAGGTTGCGGGTGCATTGGTTAATCCAAAAGGCATAACCAAAAATTCATGATTCCCGTACCTTGTTCTGAAGGCAGTCTTAGGAATGTCTTAATTTCTTACCTTTAGTTGGTGGTATCCAGACTGCAGATCAATCTTGGAAAAGTAGCTAGCCCTTACAAAATGATCAAATAGATCGTCTATCCTAGGTAATGGATATTTATTTTTGATCGTTAATTTGTTGAGTTCTCGGTAATCTATGCACATTCGTATAGATCCATATTTCTTTTTGACAAACAAAACTGGGGCTCCCCAAGGTGATGTACTTGGTCTGATAAAGTCTTTAACGAGTAGATGTTTTAACTGAGTGACTAATTATTTCAACTTTGGTGGGGCTTATCTGTATGGTGCTTTGGGTACAGGCATTGCCCCGGGTAAGAGGTCAATTCTGAATTCTATATCTCTATCTGGTGGAAGACCAGACAAATCCTCCGGGATTACCTTTGAAAAATCACTGACCACTGGAATCAATCTCTGTTCTTCTTTTTCCTTTTTGGCATTGATTACATAAGCCAAAAATCCTTGACACCCCTTCTGCATGCATCTTCTGGCTTTTATTACTGATAACAGACTGGTGCAATGACTCTGATGATCACCAGCAATAACAATTGTTCCTCTGTCTGGTAATACTATTCTAATCATCTTCTTATCGGAAACAATGTTGGCTTGATTTTCGGCCAACCAGTCTATCCCCACTACTACATCAAAATCTTTCATAGGCATGGGAAATAGTCTGATGGGTAGCTTGCAACCCTCAACCAAAATGATGCAGTCTTTAAATACATAATCCACAGATACTTGATCGTTAGCAGTATCAACCACTAACTTATCATCAAATGACACAGAATTCATATGAGCACATAAAGCAAATGATAGGGATACAAACGAGAAATTTGCACCCGAGTCAAATAACACTTTAGCATGTAAGGAGTTCACGAAAAATGTACCTGTCACTACATCGGGTGTAGTTTCTGTTTCATGTTTGGTCATTTGAAAAGATCGACCCTGCGCCACACCCGTTCCTCTGCCCAAACTTGGTCTCCCACGGCCGGTCGAAGTATTGCTTCCCAAAGTGAGCTGTGGAGCTTTCAATTGTGGGCAATTATTCTTGAAATGCTGGGGAATTACAATGAAAACATTTTCTGTTTTGTCGACAAAAATTTGAAGTATGCCCAATCTCCCCACAATTAAAACACTTTATGGGTTCTGCTCGGCATTCTCCTCGGTGATACTGTCGACACCGGGGATAGGCTCTTTTCATAGGTCTCTGTATCGCTCTATTATTAAACTTGGTGGGTTTTGATCCTTGATAACTAGTCGAAGGTCCTTCCTATTTTCTTTTCTCCGTCAGTTTCCCTTATTCACTTATATTCTTATTCCTCTCAGTGGTCTCTACTACATCTACTGCCATTGGAAAGGTAGCAGGATTCATTGCTATAACAAATTCTCTGATGGATGGTTTTAGACTCCAAATGTATCGTTCTACCTTTCTAGCTTCTGTTGAAATGTAATGCTCAGCAAACCTTGAATATTCTATGAATTTCTCCGTGTATTCTCTAACTGATCCAGAGCTCTGTTCCAATTTTAAGAAATCCTCTTCCATCTGTCTGACCGCTGTATTGGGATAGAATTGTTCTTTGAATCTATTCACAAACTCTGCCCATGTCATAGTTTGTAGAATATCTGTTTTGGCCAAAGATTCCACCTCCCACCAAAACAAGGCATTTGATTTTAAAACAGAAACTGCAAATCTAACTTTATCTGATTCTGCACATCGAATGGTGTTTAATGCAGACTCTATCTCTTTGATCCAACACATGGCTTTAACTGGATCTCTGTCTCTCGAGAAAGTTGGTGGTTTTCAGGTTAAGAACATCTTTATATCTCCTTCTCGATTATTGATAACTGGAACTGCTGGATTAATTTCAACTATGCCAGTCTCGATTCTGGCAGGAATTCCCATAATGAAAGTCAAGGTTTCCCTTAGCTTTCCCATTTCTTCAGCAAGCATGTCTCTGGTCACGTATTCTGGTTGTGGCATATGCTCTTGATTCATATTTTCGAAATTTGGATTCTGCTTGATCTGTATTGTTTTCTGGTTGACTAGCTCTGCCTCTAGTCTGACCTCTACCTGGACCTCTGCCTCTGCCCCTTCCTCTGCTTCTGCCTCTGCCCTCAGAGGTACCAATAGGAGCTATAATAGGAGAATCTTCTTCTTCATTAGTGGGGTTGGGGCGGGTGATCCTTTCCGACCTTCTAGATCTGCTTGTCATATGTGGATTTCAAAATTTAATTTTCACATTCCCAAATATAATAAAGTTTCCAAGTTCAGTTATGTACCTGTAAATTCAAAATTACATTGGCCAGATGTAATCCTAAAATACCTCACACACTTGTCTCTTAACTTATCATATTTATTCCAAAGGTGTTAACTATGTCTGGGATACTACTATGCAATGAAACAGTTTAAGTATAGGAATCATGCATGTGAACACCTAAATCTCTTAAACTCAAGCTCTGATACCATCTATGTAACACCCCCAAATCATACATTGCATATAACACATATTTCTTATACGGAATACATGTTTTCTCCACAATAGGTCCATAATACAAGAGTCTATAATGTACAATACATAGATCAAAAATTTCAAAAGTACATGCTTCCTGTATCTTGACATCTAATCTTCCAAACATGGCTAATCTAGATCTTCATATTGCAAAACACATAGGGAAGTAATTCACATAATGTTTTTTCCCTTATTCTCATTACCTGCCCACATATTTTTAAGGGTTAAATGCATAAAATAGCAATCTACTTTCACAAAATTTCTTATTATAGCATTTTACTTTTGTTTTTCTTTATTACAGCAATGTACTTTCAAATTATTTTTTATTAAGGCATTGTACTTTAAAAAATTTACCCATAATAGCAATGGGTAACCTGTTACCTTTTAAACCGGTTAACCCTTTGACTTTTTTGCTTGTGTGGCTTTAATGAGGTGATGTGGATGACACATCATTTTGATGACTTAACTAAAATTAAAATAAAAACATATTTCAAATTATTATTAGTGATTTTCATTTTTCATTGCAATTATCTAAAAAAATATTTATTTTTTTTTACTTTTTTTTATTAAGTTGCATTTAAATTAAATATTCTTAGAGTAAAATATTTATTAAATAAATATGCAACATTATTTTCGAGATATATTTTATTTGTAAAAAAGACAACTTTTCCTGTTTTATGTTGTTCAAATAAATACATATCTTTTAAAGTTCTCTTTAAAATATTAACGAAATAAATTGTTATCTACAATTTTTTAATATTGTTATATTAATAAATACTTCAAAAAAATATAATTAATTTAATATATTTATACGTCAAGTAAAAAGTTTTTAAACAAATATAATATATTCGTCAAGTAAAGATAATATTTTTTGGTAAGAAAGAACAATTCTTATTTTCCTTTTTTCAAAAAACACATATTTTTAAAAAAATATTAGCGAGATAAGTTGTGTTCTACTAGTTTTATTGATATTGGTATATTAATCAATAATTTAGAATTTTTTTAATTCATTTAATACATTTATTAAAAAAACATGTAAAATATCTAAATATTAAAAWTAAAAATACAGTGTTTAATAAGAACTAGTAGATGCTATAATAAAATAATTTTGAAAGTACAATGATGTAGTAAGAAAGTCACATCACTATTAATACATGTGGACAGCCTACGTGGACAATGAGGTGGCATGAAAACCTAGTATAATGGGTAAATTTAAATCAAAAGGTTACCCAATGCTATAATGGGTAAATTTTTCAAAGTACAATGTCCTAATAAAAAATAATTTGAAAGTACATTGTTGTAATAAGAAAAACTGAAAGTACAATGCTATAATAAAGAAATTTATGAAAGTAGATTGCTATTTTATGCATTTTGCCCTATTTTTAAAAACACAAAATGAGGGTTAGACATGAATGTCTAGTGAGGTTCCCTTTTATGTAATGCACAGTGAAGATCACCAAAACATTTATTTCAATAATCCATCTCATGTAGAAAAGACTAAAAATCACATTTTGACTTGGTCCATCGGGCTTCTGATTCCAAACCATACTTAGAATATATTTCAATAAACAGGAACAAAGCCCCTCTGGTCCTTCTACCAGAGCTTTTACTCCCTCGTCCAGAGCCTCTGGTTATACTAACCAGAGCCTCTGGCTCATATAATTTATTGTAATGTTCTTAAGTTAAGCTTCTAATCAATAAGATAACCCTTTTCATAAAAAGGATAGTTATGTAGAGCTCTTACTCAACTAGAGCCTCTGGTTGAACTAACCAGAGCTTCTGGTTCAAAAGTTACGACCAACCAGAGCCTCTGGTTCAACATGAGAGTCGACCAGAGCCCCTCAGGTCTGTCTTTTATAGAAAATACCAAGTATAAAATCATTTTTCTTAAAACCTCTTTAAAATATGTTTTTGACACATAAACTCTTATCAATAGATACAGAGCCTCTAGTCCAAATAATACGTTTAGTAAAACCTGTACATTCCTTAAAAATATAACAAGAACTCTCTGGTTCGATAGTGAGGACCAATCAGAGTTCTTCTAGTTCCTTATAAAAATGAACATTCTATTCCAAAATGTTTTTAACCAAAATTAATGACCATAGGTCATATTTTCCCGTAACCATAACATCAATACTATTATTTCCAATAAGAACATCTCTAAATCCTCAAATCACCAAAAAGAGAGAACTCAAATCTGTTGAATTCTTATTAGATATAATAGCAAGAGTTATACCTTGCATACACACACAACGACCATCCTTATGACATCCATAAATCCCCTGTATATAGCAATAGCTATCTATCACACACAATGACCATCCTTATTTTCCCTGAAATTCATATGAACTATTTCATCTAATGACAGGCTGCAAACCTTTCTGTCAGAGTGAACCTCGTTCATAGTTTTATTCAAATCAAAATCTCAACACAGGTTTATATTCAAACCTTCCAAATCATAAGAACACTCTGTTCTAGATATAATTACCCAGCTTATCTAGTTCTTCCAAGATAGGGTACTGTTTAAAAACTGTTTCTAAAGAACAGTTTCTGTTCAATCTTCTCAAAACAGGTTCTAATCTTTGAACCATAAAACATTTCTTTCAAAACTGTTTAAAAACAGTGTTTGCCAGATTCTTTCTAAATCTCAATCATCTATAAATATTGTAGGGTTGAACAACATATTATAAACATACGATTATAATAAAAGGTTAATAAAACTCACAGTTTATAATCGACGGTAGTTTAAAACTCACCTTGAAACCACATATTCTGTAGGTTTTAATCACACATGGCTTTCTTTTAACCGCATCAGGATTCTTTCTTAAAAATACTTTACCGCCTTTACTCTCTTTCTTTCTAAAAGTAAAAATAGAAAGGATTTCCTAATGATTTTATCTTATCCCTTTTTTATACTCAAAATTCAAGGCGGTGAAAGCTTTTATCCAATAAAACCATTTTGGGCGGTGAAAAGATAATGTTTTATAATCAATCTTTCTTAACCATGAAGATTTGAATTATATAATAATATTCCCACATATTATATTTATCATATAACCGTCTATAAAATTTTACATATAGGCATGCATAATATTAAATTACCACACATGTGCACATAATTCATGCATTTATATTTAGGATAACATGCATGCTATCACGTAATTCGCATAATAAACACATAGAGTTACCTTGACTAGGTTTGCAGAAAATCCGGTTATAAGATGAAGTTTTAAAGATCTGAAAATTTTGTTGCTTTTGGACTTGAATCCAAAGGGGGAGATCGTTGAGTCAAATAATGTTGTATTCAAGTCCATGTGCTAAATGTGTTTTAATATGTGTTAGAGTGTAAGTCTTAAAGCTTTGTAGTAAATTTGTTTCCTTATAATTCATAAGTATAAATAGGTTGTTAGTTGGCTGGTAGTTAGGTTGGTTAATTTAGTTAACACATATTCTAGCATTGAGAGATTATGTGAGATCTTTGAGAGCTCAAGAACATTGTGTACTTTGTCTATCGTCAATATACATGCCGACGTACTTGATCTATCTCTATGTTCTTGAATCTTGATCTTAACTGTTATAGAATTGAATCTGGGATCTATAATCTTGAGCGGGATTTTAGCCAGAATCCTAGACACAAAGTACCCCGCTCCGAACGACCTTTTGTTGGTCCCAGTCGGATCTACAAGAATTTATAGGTAACAGTTTGTAGAAGAGGAGGGGGGGTGGATGATTATAAACACAACAACTTTCACTTTTAAAAAAATATATTGATAAAGAAGATCAATATAAATTTTTACAGATTGTTTGTGGAAGAGATAAGATACAAAACCTATCTAAACAATCAAAGATGCACACAAAATTACAGATAACAATAAATAAAAGACTTGCTACAAGAAATAAGATTAGAAGAAATGTGCTTTTCACTTGTTACAGTGGGTCTTTCTCTTAAATAGAGAGTACAGAGAGAGGAGTATCTTCTTTGGTAAGATCTTCAAGGAAATGATGCTTTGGATTATGAGATTCAAAAGATGTAATTGAGAAAAAAGAACTACTCATCTATTTATATCCATTGCATTAAATGCAATTCAGAAGGTATAAAACACGTGGCAAGCTTTTAGAGGAGATCTTGTCCTTTGTTGCAGGTATATAGTTTTTTGGCCGTATATGAACAGTCTTATCTCATAAAGTAGGTAAGCACGCTTGGAGACAATAGAGTGACTCTGTACTATTACTTTACTTTAGAGAGGTATGGGTTTGTCTTTTATATGCAGAAGGACATGACACAAACTAATCTTGTTCAACAAAATTCATTTGATTTCTGAATACTGGAATGACGCTGAAGGTCTCATCAGTGTTCGTTGAATCGTGCATAGATCTCACACTTGTGTAGACGAGCTTGTTATCACTAAAAATTGTCTCTAATCTTCAGCTTCTGTCTTCGACATCGCTGAGGGATCTGTGGTGTGATCTTCTTCTTCTTCTTCTTCAGTAGCCATGACTGTGGCAAACCCCCCTCAGTCAATCCTAGCTACTACCTCATTATCCTCTCGAAAAAGAAAACCATCTGAAGTTACTCTTAATCCCTCAAAAAGGGTTAAGAAATCCATAAAGAGGAAGCCATCTAAGCTAGTTGAGATCTTTCAACAGCTCTCAATATTCTCCTCTTTTTACAGGTCCTATAGAGAATGAACCCTCAGTCACTAAGACTGACGCCTATGATGTGGCTGGGGATATCAAGATATTTCTTCTTGCTGTCGCGACCGTCCTTGACAAGATGGACAAAGTTCAATAGGGAATGCTCACAAAGGATGACCTGGCTCACGGCCTCTTTGCTTCCAAGCTATGGTTCATGAAGTCAAAGAAGAGCTGAACTCCATGAAGATGGGAATCCAACACAACCCTGAAGCTGTCATTGCTCTCTCCAGCAAGGCTGAAGATGCTCATGCTTAGCTACTTGAACGAATTTTTCAGCTTCTACAACAACCAACACATGTCCTTAAACCCTCCTTCAGTGTAGCTGATCGTCATCAGCTGGATATGGTCGCTGAACTCAACCTTCGGCAGGCTGAAGCCATTGCCTCCATGGAGCAATAGATGGAAGACCTGGTATTTCGCCTCCCTCTCTCAGGTAATGGTATTGATGATGACGAAGAGCGGGAGAAGGCTGCAAAGAAGGACCTTGAGGGATAAGGCATTGGAGAACCCCACGAAGAATGCCAGGGAGAAGACCCCTGAGGATGCCATCGATGATGATGTCGTGGTCATTGCTAACCATGAAGACTTTCCTCCTTCCACCTATGTATTTCCAAATGCTGGTGAAAATGAGAAATATAAAGATGATGCTGAGGAGGACTCTGAGCCTCAGATCCCAGATGTAGGTATTGACCTTGGTGTTGACGATGATGACGACGATGATTTCTTCGCTCAGATCATATGAAGACATCCTGCCAAAGGAATCTCCTTCAAGGAACCTGCTTCCCATAGGGGGAGATCATTGCACCAGCACTCCTACTCTGGTAAAGGGAAAGGAGTTACTGAAGAAAACCTTGTTCTATTTCTTGGGGCACTCAGCCAATCCGAGGATGCAAACACTTCTTCAAAGTTTGTACCCGTCACCTCAGAAGTTGAACCTTCTATTCCTATACCTCTATATCTCTCTACAACATATACTATTCGTCTCTCAACCCATCTTCTTTCTTTTGAAACCCATGAGGATGATGAAGATGAAGCCTGTAACCTCATACTCAGGCAGTCGTCAAGATAACCTGTATGCTCATAGGTTGAAGAAGACCTGGGGATGGCTCAGCTTATAAGTCAACTTGACCAATCCATTGTAAAAATACCTCTTCGTACCTCTGGATGTGGTGGGTTCGACTTCCTCTCTGAAGTTGAACGTGAAGAATCCTTGAAAGCTGAATAATAGCTAAAGCAACATTAACAGCAACTTAATGACAACCTGGAGTTAGCCAAGACTCTAGATGATCAAGCTCTTTTCGAAGGGAAGTTTTCACAGAAAGATCCTCTCAATGCTCAAGCCCAACTCTTAGAAGAAGATGAGCAGAAAAGACAAAGGGTGCAGACACTGAATAAGAATCTAAATTGGTACAGAGAAAAGATCAAAAGAAGAATGAGCCCTCGTAAAATCTCAAACGTCACTATCAATGGACGAATGAAAGATGGTGCTATTTTATTTTCTATGGTCATCTTTTGAGTGAATAATGATGTTGTCACTGAATATCCCTCCTTTCTCAGTAAGTATGGTTTCTATGAATGGCTCGAGATTCGACAAGCAATTCAAAAGTCCAAATCTAAGCACAAGGATTACAATGAAAAAGTTCTGAATGAACTATTCAACAAGGTGTCGTAGATCGTTGAGGTTCCTCCTTGCCACAGAAGTCCTCTCAAAGAAGAAACCTTTATGATCCTGGAGAAGGTTCATCCCAAAGAAACGAGCATGAAACAAAGTTTTCAATGGATGAGCTCCTTAAGAACAGGAAGAAGCCAGATATCTCAATGTTGAATCTATCACTGCCTGAAAAAGAGCCCCTCATTCCCACTACAGTGCATGTGAAACCTGAATATGGACTTATGTTCATTGACTATGATGGTTAGTATAAGTTTCAGCGAGTGTCTGAGTTCCATCTCTGCCCAATAATTCACTTAGAATATCTTCGAACTTGGCTGAATGAAGATCTTGATGGAGAGATGATGGACTGCAAAATTCGAAAGAAATTGCTCAGAAGAAAGATTCTAGGAGAAGATGTTCCAGACTACATCAACTTCAAGAATCTAAATTAGAAAACCTTTTAGTCTTGTAAAACCTTGTATATCTTTTATCTTTACTTTTAGTGTATAGTTTTTATGTTTTAACCCTACCAAAATCAATTGTGATAAGTTGTAATATTTTCTCTAAGATAGTTCAATAAAATGATTGGTTCACCGAAAAAGATCCCTCAAAAGAGTAAATGGACATGTACTTATGATTTATATTTATTTTTTACATTCCCTGACACCTTTCTAGTCAGTGAATATGCTCTCAGTATATTTATTCATATTATGTAAGTTTATTCTTTCATTGTAATCCTTTACAATTAAAGTAAATTTTCATGATAAACTTTATCACTAAAAAAGATCCCAAAACAGTTAAAAGAGACGAGTATTTTACTAGTACTTTTTCCATACTGTAATTGCAAAGCAATTTTCTTTATGTTTCTTTGTCATCATCAAATAGGGGAGATTGTTGATCCTCTCTCTCAGTGATTTTATGATGATTCTTTTTTAACCTTATTAAATGTACTATCTCTGTATTCAGCTTCAACGATCATCACTAAGTCTGTTCAGTGATCGTTGAACATGTATTGTAATTTTTTCAGAGACCGGTACTCTATAATACGACAAAACTCATACCAAAGATCCTTCAGCAATGTCGAAGATAGAAACTTAAGATTAGAGACCAACAAGTTCGTGATCTAAAATGGTTTTCATTGATAACACTGATGAGACCTTCAACGTCATTCAAGTATTCAACGATCAAATGAATCTTGTTGAACAAGATAAGTTTTTGTCTTGTCCTCCTACACAAAAAGGACAAACCCATACCTCTCAAAGTAAAGTACCCATATGGAGTCACTCTACTGTCTCCAAGCGTGCTTACCTACTTTTTAAAAGACTACTGCTCATATACGACAAAAGCCTGTGTATCTGAAACAAAGGACAAACTCACTTATAAAAGTTTTCCACGTGCTTTGTACTGTCTGACTTGCATTTAATGCAACAGGTATAAATAGCTGAGAAGTTCTTCCTTCTCAGTAAATTAGTGTTGAACTAAGCAAAGGTTGAGGAAGCAAACTGCTGCCAAGAATTCTACAACTTGAAAAAGAACTCACTATCTAAGAGAAATACTTTCTCACAAGCACAAGCCTTCTTAACCTGTTCTTTTAGAAAGACTTTTCTTTCTTGCTATCTATATCTTGTGTGTTTCTTTGATTGCTTAGATAAGTTTTGTATGTTATCTTTCCCGCAAACAATCTGTAAAATTATATATTGATCTTCTATCTCAATAAAGGATTTTTAAAAGCGAAAGATGATGTGTTGTATTCATCCTCCCCTTGTACAAACTGTAACTTTTAAACTCTTGTAGATCCGGCAAGGACCAACAATTCGGTGCATTAGTGCTGGTATGATAGCACCTGAAATTCTATCATCCTTTATTCCTTTATTCCTTTATTCCTTACCACCCCTGGTCTCTCCCACCTCTCATCTCCCGTCCGTTTACACGTGTCGGCCCGACCCGAGCCCCACCGATCCCCTTCCGTTCACAAAAAGGGGGGAGCGGATAGGATAACCATGAAAAACTATCCACCTAAACCGCTTTCCGTTTCGAGCCTGCACGTTCCCCTGGGACCACTGCAAGTGCTCGACTCCACCGTGTCCCCCATACCGCACGAAAGAAAAGAAAATACATAACCGCACGCCTGCCGCCTCCAAAAATGTATTGTCTTGGGCCAAAAAAGGGGTGCAACATGAGGACTTACAGTGGGTCACCCGTCCTAGTACTACTTTCGCCCAAGCACGATTAACTATGGAGTTCTGATGGGATCCGGTGCATTATTGCTGGTATGATCACACCCGAAATTCTATCGTGCTTCATTCCTTTATTCCTTATCACCCCTGGTATCCTCCACCTCCTGTCTCCCAGCCGTTCACACGTATCGGCCCGACTTGGGCCCCATGTATCCCGTTTCATTCACAGAAAGAGGAGGAAAAAATAGGAGAACCTTGAAAAACTATCCACCCAAACCGCTCACTGTCTAGGCCCTGCACGTTCCCTTAGGCCAGCTACAAGTGGCCGACTCCACTAGGGTTGTGCATGGGTCGGGTCGGATCGGATCCCAAAAGGGTTAACACGATCAGGTTTCGAGTTACAAAACCTTAACGCGTAACATGCAGTTCTGGGTTCAGGGCTTATCGAGTTCGGTTCGGGTTCGGGTTCGGGTTCGGGTAGAGTACAACAGCAACAGCAAAACAACAACAGGCTGTGTGAATATGAAATACAGGACTCAACCCTAGAAGTAATTTATTTGGATAACACACCTTGAAGTTAAAGGGACGTAAATCCTAGAGAGCCGCCAATCAAGTATGTGTGAATCACCAATATATATTTATATACAATAGTTTCTTATATTATTTATGATGTTAATTTTAATGTTCGAGTTAAATACCTATACATTTATGTCTACAACTAATTTTACATCTGTCTAGAGGCGTTATTAGCACCCAAATGGGTCTCTTGTCAACTAGGGGGGTTGTTCTTACTCTTGATATAGTGGGTGCACTAGCAGGCTGTGTTCATAGATCACGATACTAGATGTTTATGTTCTTTTTTACCCATATCTTCTATTTAACACAGAAATAGCAAAGATAAAGAAGATGAAAAAACAGCAATAACATCAATCTCATAAGTTATATCCAACAATCTCATATTCATACAATCATGAATCACATGGCCTTTCAAAAGTCAAAAGCAAGTTAAAAAAGTTAAATAGATGAAAAACACAAAGTCCAAACAGCAATCTCATAAGTTATATCCAACAATCATATGGCCTTTCAAAACATGTTCCTTACAAGTTCTAATCAAAAAGAAGGGAAAATGGGTGTGCGACACCTTCACTTAATCACTTCTTATCATTGACCATGCCAACAGCATTACAACAATAAACCTTTTAAATTTTTACGTTAACTTCATCCCCCATACCATAAATCAGTAAATCAAGATTTCAACTATCTGCACCAAAACAACACATTCTCTCTAGTTTCAGGGCCACAAATATCATATTACATAGATCTACAAAGAAATACCTTTCAAAGTGGCCACTTTTACAATACTCATCTAGCTCTAGATAATTTACATCAACTGTTGGAACTGTAAGAGAATCCTCATGGTCAGTGACAGAACTTGAACTTTCAATTCTCATATTCATCATTTCTGCATTCATAATTTTATATAAACAAATTAAAAGAAGTATATAATATATAAATATACAAATTCAAGTTGAAAAGGAATACTGAAATACTGAATACATAATTAATGTCGTACCTTTCTTAAACTTTTCAATATCATCTATGTTTTCTTCAACTACAATTGGCTGACTAGGGCCTCTTAGCCAGTCTTGTGTACATATAAAGGATTCTACTATTTTAGGAGATAGAGAACTCCTAAAATTATCTAAGACCTGGCCACTAGTACTAAAAGTAGACTCAGATGCCATAGTTGAAATTGGAACAACAAGTACATCTCTAGCCAATGTCGAAAGGATAGGAAACCTTTCACTGTTAACCTTCCACCATCATAAAATATTAAAATCGTTTGTATCATCAATGGTCGACTCACTTAGATAAAGTTCAAGTTCACTCTTTTTTGTTGAGTAGAGCCCCACTTTCCATCTTTCGTTTCTTTAGTTGGCTCTTTAATCTAGATTGTACCCTTCCAACGAGAACATTCTCACACTTAATGGGTGGAGGAGGCATCATAGTGGTAGAAGGTTCAGAATATGTTGACACATACTCTTGAAACAACATATTCGGTTTAGACTTTACCTTTTCAAAACATGACTTACCTTGATCCTCACCATATGTTTGATTAAGCTAGACTTGCATGCACTCAACCTTGTCTCTGGGGTCCAATATATTGCCAAAAAATATAATGAAGTTCATCTTATCCGGATCACCCCAATATTTATTAAACTTCTCTTTCATTTTAGCACCCATTTCCTGTTCATAAATAAAAAACAAAAGGTTAGTAAACAACCAAATACAAGCAAATAGTAAATGTTAAATTAAAGGAAGATAAACATACCTCTTCAACTTTCGACTTAGATTGTAACATATCGGCAATAATGCAACTCAAATCTAAAATCTCGGTTAAGAAAGAATTTGAGGTGACATAAAGTGAGCCAGAAATTCTAATTGTCATCTCATAAAATGTCTTCAAAAATATGACCAAGCTATCAACAGATAACCAATCAAGATATGAAGGCACCGAATCACCCAAATCCAAAGTGAACGCGGTGTCACTACTCTCATATGTTTCAAAAACTTGTCTATAAGCTATTGCGGTTCGAAGCATCATATAGGTGGAGTTCCATCTAGTTGGAACGTCAAGACATAACGAACTTTTCTCTTCCACTTCAAGCAATTTTGTAAGTTCTCTAAACTTCTTCAACCTAGATGAAGAACCCCTCACCCACCTAATGCGATCCCTAATCTTCTTAAATGATGTATCTGCTAGTTTCAATCCATCTTGTACAACCAAAATTTAGAATATGAGCAATGCATCTCATATGTATGTACTCTGCCCTAGAAGAAGAACCACCCCAATTCACCACATTCTTCTTCATGAACCCAACGGCAATGTCATTGCTTGATGCATTATCAACTGTGATGGTGAAAATATTTTTTACTCCCCAATCAAGCAAACAATTCTTTATGGCCTTAGCTATACTTTCCCCTTTATGTGAATGTATACGCACAAACGAGATGACCTTCTTATTTAGTTTCCACTCATCATCAATAAAATGTGCAGTGACACACATATAATTGATTCTTTGAACAAATGTCCAAATATCAGTAGTCAAACTAATGCCCTGCGTGCTTGACTTAAACAATTTATTAAGGTTCGTCTTCTCTTCAAAGTAAATACTAAATATATCCCTATTAACTGTCTATCTAGAAGAGATCTTAAATCTAGGGCATCCAGCTTCAACAAACTGTTTAAAACCCCTCCTTTCAACAAACCTAAATGAAATTCATCCATTATAATCATTTTAGCTAACATCTTTCGACCAACCTCTTGATTGAAAACCCAAGATGTCAATGCCCCATCACTATTATCAAATTTTGCATATTGAAATGCAAGAATGGACTGTTTTGTTTCCTTAGCATGTGGATTCTTTAAAAAACGCCCATGTGGTTATTTAAGGACGAAGTACCATGTTTTTTAGCCTCTGTTGCATATACTTTTGAACAGTATAAATATTTACCTTTAATGACTATCCCATCCTCGTTTAAAATCTTCTCAAAATGGTCCCATACTTGTGATCTGGATTCTAACGTTTTCCTTTTCCTTGTACTTTCCAGAACAAATTGAGTTACGGTAGGATTAGATTGTAAAGGAGGAGGTTTATGATTGTTACTTTTGGACTGAGACATGCTAATTTTTTCCATCGATAATTCAAAACAATATAACAATATGCTAGAAGAATTTGATGAATAAAAAGCAAAAACCCTCCCAATCCCAGAAATTGAAACACATAAATGACTAAATGAGCTTAAATGATCTAACCCAAGAATATAAACAAAGAACCACCCAAAAAAGAAAAAAGTTTCATGTGTGGTGTAGGGTTGGTTTTAATAACTAAATGTTAGAAAGTGTCTTGTTTTCTCTCAGTTATTTGATAGTTGTTTGTTGCTGTGAGCAAATCATCGAACACCCACAACGCATTCCATATGAAGAAGTTCTAAAACAATAAAATGTAGTAACTTTTCCCAAATCAGTAGATATTATGATTTATGAACAAATCCTACTTCAATTTGAAGTTAACTCATGGGCTGATTATGTTAGAAGAGAATGAGGAAGCTAAACAGGAGGTGATATTCAACATCACATATTCACTAACCATTAACCAACTTCAGTATCAATGTATCATTATCATACTAGTTCTCTCTACAACCATATAACTAAAGTGTTCTATATTTTGCTGAAGTGGATCTATATAGAATTACAGATTAAGTTCCATATAATCTAACCTCCTCCATTTGGCCATTTTACCAGCTAAGCGGTTTATGATGCATAGACGAATGCATACTTGTACAGTTATACTGGTCATGAGGAAAAAGAAAACAATATGACTTGATGACTTGATTGACTTTACAATACCAACAGAAAAGATTTTCTCTTTATGTGGTTGCTAATTGCAGATTGTTATTATACTAATACATTATACACATAATGACAAAGAAAAGTAGAAAACTAGAAAATTAAGAAAGAAGACTTGAACTCTTAGTTACTTACTTGTGTAGTCGATTGAATATTTGAATGATTGTATGAAATTTGAAACTTTGAATCCAGAGATGAGACTTCTGTCACTGTGCACGGTCGGAGTCGAGAGAGGCGAGACCGCGAGAGAGGCAGACAGGCAAACGACAGCAGTCAATCGTTAGCAATAGTTGGTAAAATTCTGAGTCGAACAATCACCACTCACCAGTCGGCGGTCTGTAGTTCGGGTACAGGGTATCAGCGTTCGCGAGAGTATACTATCCATAGCCCTAGCCGTATATGACTAATCAACAATACGTCAATACCCTAACCCTAAGTCCCTAACAGTAACAACAGATTAACCCTTTTGAGTTTTGTGGTGTTCAGGTTTCGGGCGGGTTCGGGGGGTGGATTATGAGATCCGACCCGATCTTCCAAATCAGCATATCATCGATGAACACGATCACAAACTTGTCTAGATAAAATCTACAGATCCTATTCATTAAATCCATGAATATCGCCGGTGTGTTTGTCAGACCGAAGGGCATAACTAGGAACTCGTAGTGCCCATATCGAGTCCTAATGGCTGTCTTAGAGACTTCCTCATCACGAACTCTCAACTGATGGTACCCTGACCGAAGGTCAATCTTTGAGAAATAACATGCGCCTTGCAACTGGTCTAACAGATCGTCAATTCGGGGGAGGGAATATCGATTCTTAATCGTCAATTTGTTTAACTCCCTATAATCTATGCACATTCGAAACAACCCATCTTTCTTTTTGACGAACAGGACTGGAGCTCCCAAAGGTGAAGAGCTTGGTCGGATGAATCCCTTGCCCAGAAGTTTCTGAAGTTGACTTGACAGCTCTTGCATCTTGGCCGGTGCTAAGCGGTATGGAGATTTAGCAACAGGCGCTGCCCCGAAAACTTGGTCAATTTGGAATTCGACCTGTCTAGATGGAGGAAGTCCAGACATATTATCTGGAAATAGTTATGGATAATTTCTCACCATAGGAATATCATGGATTTGCTTTTCCTCTAGTTTCCTTTCCATCACATGAGCCAAGAATGCAATGCACTTCTTTCTCATATACTTGCAAATCTTCACACGTGATACTATCTTTAAACTCCTTCCAGGTTTTTCCCCTTGAATAGAAAGGGTTTCTATGTCTTGGAAATGTATTCGTACAATCTTCTCAAAGCAACAAATCTCTGCTCGATTCTTGGACAACCAATTCATTTCTACCACTACGTCGAAACTTCCCAATTTAATTGGGATAAGGTCAATACTAAATAACTTATCAGCTAGAATCAAAGTACAATCCAAGATTACATCCCTAGCCTTTAGTTCATGGCCATTGGCAAATTCAATAGTGTAAGCATCCTTCAACTTCCTCGATTTCAGATTTATCAACGGCCTAAATTCTAATGAAACAAAACTCCTATCCGCTCCGGAGTCAAATTTTACTTAGGCATAGAGGTTGTTTAAAAGAAACGTACCTGTCACAATATTAGGGTCTTGACGTGCCTCTTTGGCTCCCATTGCAAATGCCTTTCCTCGATCCTGGCCTCCTTGATTTCCCTGACTGGCTTGCCTTGCCTGGTTTCCAGCATTGTTGTTGTTTGGTCCTCTATTCAACCTTGGGCACTTATTCCTGAATTGGTCCTGACTTCCACACTCATAGCACACTCTTGTTCTGTCCTTGATTTCTTTTTCCCCTCTATAGTACTTGGTGAGATGACCCATCCGATTACATCTGCCACAAATAGGACAGGCCCCTACATGGTGATAATTACATTTGTTGCACTTTGGAAGTGGCTCGCTATACTGCCCCGGTTCCTGAGTCTTTTATCCAAAATTCTTCACCACTCTTTGGTTCTTGCATAAATTATTATCGGCCCTTTTCCACGATTGACCCTCTGGTTTTCTCTTTCCACCAAATTTGTCTTGTTTTAAAACCCCTGATCTAATCGCATAATTGGTCAGACGGTTTGCCAAAACCACCACTCTTTGTATAGAAGTTGGGTTTGCCGACGTGATCGTCCCTCGGACTTCAGGTGCCAATCCCTAGATGTACCGATCAATCCGTTTCTCCTCCAGAGTGACCATATGAGGTACTAACTTGGCAAGTTCATGAAAACGAGCAGTGTATTTGTCTACCTCCATTCCAACCATGGTGTGATTCCAGAATTCAGCTTCCAGCATTTGAATTTCGCTCTTAGGACAATACTCCTCGATGAGTAACTTTTTGAGTTCTTCCCATGATAGCTCATAGGCAGCTTGGCGACCACGGGTTTGAACTTGTATGTTCCACCAAGTTAGGGCTCTACCTTGAAGTTGGCATGTTGCATTCTTCACCTTACAATCATCAGAGCACCTGCTAACATGGAGTACCGACTCCATGCTCGCAATCCATGACAGTAATCCAATTGCACCTTCCTTCCCATGAAACTCCTTGGGCTTGCAGAATATGAATGTCTTGTAAGTGCATCATCTATTGTTGGTGTTACGGTTCTCTTCCCTGACGAGGTTCTCAGTGCTAGGTCTTCCCTCGCTCCTTTGACTTGCATTGATTCCCGTTGTAACTTGAGAGACAATAGTCGGTACCGCTTCCCCGATTTGCTAAGTTACTATCTATGCTATATCGGGTGTTTGGCTTTCAAGATATTCACCCGTGCTACGTGTGCTCCTTCTTGGGGGCATGGTTCTAGAATATATTCACAAACATTTATTTGATTAGAAAATTTTGTTTTTGGATATTATATACATACATATATATATATATATATATATTTTCTTTTCAAAATGGCCATACTTATTTTTCAATACTTTAAATCACAAATTTGGAATTTATAACAATGGTAATCATAAAAAAAATTCACATCCCATTAAACGGCTTTTCATACATAGTTTGGATAATATATTTTCAACAAAATCAAAGACTCATGTTTTATCATATGCAAAATTTTTTGACTTCAAGGTCACCTATCCATTAGAAAGTAATAGAATAAACACATTTTAATGATCGCAAGAAAATGTTTTTCTTTGCATATGTGCCAAAAGACTACTATTAATTATTCAACTAAAACCATCCCCGATACGTGACCAATAGGAACAACATCACAAATATCGCCAGTGCCAGTCCTCCCATCATCAGACATAAAAACACCATCATTTGCATAGATCTCCTTGCCGCATTGGCGGTCTCCCATGCCTCGGTCGAAGTCTGATACAGGAGGTTTGCCGCCTCTGTCAAGTTGGTCATAGCCTGGTGCTAGTATGCTGATACGTACTAAGTATTTAGTACGTAAAGTACTTTTTTATTCTCTTTTAGATAAGTTATTTTGCTTTCATATCCCAACTTTGAGTCATTTTATCTCGTTTCTCTGTTTTTCTGCTAAGAAGAATGTTGAACCTGTTTTAGTGGATTTTGGTCTAAATTAAGCTTATTTTGGACAGATTGAAGCAGGTCGATGCTGTGGAAATGTGGTAGCATGACCTGAAGGCAGATGAAGAGATGGATGAGACTTGGAGTTGACTAATATGACTTGGGAAGACATTTGAAAGCTTTCTAAAGTGAACCAGCTGTAGTTTAATCAGATTAGCTGGAGGTTACAAGACTAATTGTAGTTTCTTTCTAAGTATTAGTTTGCTTTTATGTACTATTTAGTTTCTTTTGAACCAAGTGGGTGTGAAATTACAATTTTGCCCTCACTCCATCCCTAGTATAAAAAGGGATGTTGGGAGGAGTATTTGACACTCCTCACTACACACCTTCCACACTTCACTCCATATTCTCTCTTGTTTCTCTCAAGTAGGTTGACATCCTACTTGAAGAACAAGTTTCCTAATATTAAGAAATCTTTTGGTTATATTTCAAGTGCTTTTAATCGCTTTATTTTATTGCTTTCTTTATTTTCTCGTTTTTAATATTCCGTCATTTATTTATTTACGCTTACTTGCATTTTATTTCCATCATTTATTTATTTACGCTTTCCGCATCTTTATTATTCTGTCATTTATATTCCGTCATTTACTTTCCGCACTTATTTTATGTCTTTATTTACCGTAATTTATATTTCTTGTCATTTACTTTTCGTCATGAGTAGCTAATTTTATTAGCTCGGGTGTATGGCGAAAAGGGTGAGTTTTTAAACCAAAATATAGTCGACCATTTCATGTAACAACGATGTTTTACTTTTTCATTTCAAGTTTTATAAAACCAATGACACTTCTTGACGAGTTTACTACTTTGAAAGTGTTAAAGTGTCGTGGACTCTAAGCTGAGCCATTGTTTGCACGTCAACTTGGATGATATGGGAAGTAGACTTGAGAGAGTTGCTAACAAAGAGATTTGTTGTCCGTATTTTCTACGTTGTTAATTCTCGACGAGTTGATCACTCTGAAGTGTTAAAGTGGAATGGATTCAGAGATGAGCCATTCAGAACACGTCAACTTGAATGATATGGGAATCCACTCGAGAGGGTATTTTTTTAACAAAGAGATTTGTTTATCCATATACTTTGAAGACACCATTTGTCACTTTCACTAGTCTGGATACCTCATAAAGATATGGGTTGAAAGCTATAATATCAGTGCATTGGTGAAGTCCGARAGGAATACCTTCAAAGTAATTGGTAAAAATAGTTGTTACTGATTGCATGTTGTAGCAATCTATCAGCATGGTTTCATGCTGTAGCATTTTGACAGCATTGGTCGACTGGAAATAGTATTTACATCTCACCCGAAAAGTCATACACCCTTGCTTGCTTTTATTCTGTTATCTCCTGTTTTTAGTTGTGTTAACTCCGTTCTAATCAAAGTCTTCGAATTCGCCTTCTGAAATCATTTCTTTAACTTTACTTTCTTTTAAACTTTTACTACGATCCCTGTGGACGATATCCGGTACTTGTACCACTTTTATTACTTGAAAGACGATATTGGGACTATTTGTATACTTGCTTTTGGTCCTGATTGTAGTCTGTGGTTTCCACCGCGATCAAGTTTTTGGCGCCGCTGCCGGGGATTAGTTAGTTAAAAAATTTCTGTTTAGTGAAGTAAAAGATTTGATTTTTCTCGTCCCGTTTTTTAAACCGTTTTTAAAATTGGTGCATGTCACGAAGACATCGCAGGGAAATTTTTGAATTGGATCCCGATATTGAGAGAACGTTTCACCAAAGAAGGAGGGCTCAAAGAGCATTTTTTGCTCTACTCTCTCCCAGCATGGAGTTACCTAACCCAATTATCCCTGAGATTCCACATTTAGAAAATCAACCGCCTGCCTTTGGGACAATACCACCTTTTTCCAAATTTTCCGCAAGAACACCACCATCATAATAATCATAATGAGGACACAGAGTCGGAAAATAATGAACAACCAAGAGTGCAAACTCCGAACATCATTAATTTGGCAAATTCCAAAAATGGAAGGATCATGGACTATGCCATCCCTGATTTTGAGTAATTAAATTCTGGGATAGTTAGGCCGCATATGACCGCTCTCCATTTCGAGCTAAAACTGATTATGTTTCACATGTTGCAAACAAACGGACATTTTGCCAGATTACCTTCGGAGGACCCACACTCACATTTGAAATCCTTTATGAAAATCATTGATGCTTTCCTGATCCCGGGAGTGTCTAATGACGCTCTAAGACTCACTTTATTCCCATTTTCTCTGAGGGATCGGGCAAAGGCATGGTACAATTCATTAGCTCCGGAGTCTGTGTCTTCATGGAGTAATATGGCGGAAAAGTTTTTGCGAAAATATTTCCCACCAACTAGGAACGCTAAGTTCAGGAATGAATTTTGCCTTTTTAAACAAATGGACGATGAAGTTGTTCCTGACGCTTGGGAAAGGTTTAAAGAGTTGTTAAGAAGATACCCTCACCATGGCATCCCGTACTGTATTCAACTTGAGATGTTTTACAATGGGTTAAGTCCCATTGCTAAACAGATGCTCGATGCGACTACGGGCGGAGCCTTTACAGCTATGACCTACAATGAAGGATATGAGATCCTAGAAAAAATTTCTGCTAATAATGGACATTGGGCTGATCCACATGCTCAACCGCAAAAGAAGACAACAGGAATACATGATGTTGATGCATATACTGCATTAACAGCACAACTCTCTTCTATGGCCAATATGCTTAAAAATCTAACTTCTGGCCAAGGAGTGCAGTCAACTGTTACATCATCTATTCCAGCTGCCCTCTCAGTGCAATGTGTCTGTTGTGGAGGGGAACACTCTTATGAATTGTGTCCACATAACGCTGAATCTGTGAATTATGTTCATAACAGATCGAATCCCTACACTAACACATATAATGCTAGTTGGAGACAACACCCAAATTTTTCATGGAATAGTCCAAGTTTGAACCCCCCCAGTCCATAAGCAACAAGGAAACCCTAATTTTCAACAACATCAACATGCAAGCAGTTCTAATTCTCAGAATCACCATCATCAGAATTTTCAAAGTAATCAACCACCTTTTCAGACTAAACCACCTCCACAGTCCGAATCATCATCTTCCTTAGAAGCTATGATAAAAGGACTGGTGGCTCGGTCCCAAGCACAGCAGCAAATGATGACTCAAAATCAATCTTTGTTCAATCAACAAAGTGCTGCCATCAGAAACCTGGAAACGCAAGTCAGTCAACTTGCTCTAAATCAGAATAGTGGAGCCGTTGGTACTTTGCCTAGTAACACTGAAGTCCCGAGAGATCTAGGAAAAGAGCATGTAAAGGTAGTGACTCTTAGGAGTGGTAAGGAAGTAACAGAGACCGTCCCAAAAGAAAGTGAACAGGTTGTGTCTAAACCTGAGACTATACCTATGGTCCCTGTTACTGAAAGTCCACCAAAACCTTTGGATAACCCACTTCCTGAGACCACCACCTTTGTTCCTCCTAAATCAGACTATCCTTTGTTATTTCTAGAAGAAGTTGCTAGGAAAAAGCCAATTGAGGATGAGGTTATAACCGGTCCAAAAACCAAAGTTATAATCTCATCTGAACCTCAAGAAAGTAAGACCAAGACTCTAGGTACTCTGTACCCATCTTGCTCAACACAACCAAACAAAGCCATCATAAAGCCAGTTCTTCTTTATGTTCCTTTTCCCCAAAGGTTAAGGAATCAAAAGGAAGAACTGCAATTTAAGAAGTTTTTGGAAGTGTTTAAAGCATTGCACATCAACATACCTCTTGTTGAAGCAATAGAGCAAATGCCCAGTTATGCCAAGTTCCTTAAAGATATTTTGAGTAAGAAGAAGAAGTTAACCGAATATGAGACCGTAGCTCTTACCGAGGGATGTAGTGCGCTTCTAACCAACAAAATATCCCCCAAGCTTAAAGACCCAGGGAGTTTCACTATTCCTTGTTCTATAGGTGGAAAGGAGATTGGTGAAGCATTGTGTGATTTAGGAGCTAGTATCAACCTTATGCCCTTGTCTGTTTTCAACACCCTAGGCATAGGAGAAGCTAGACCTACCACTGTCACCTTGCAATTGGCCAATAGAAGCATTGCTTATCCTAAAGGTAAGATTGAGGATGTCTTAGTTCAGGTTGACAAATTCATCTTTCCGGCTGACTTCATCATCCTTGATTTTGAGGCTGATAAGGATATTCCCATAATCTTAGGAAGACCTTTCTTAGCCACTGGTGGAACTTTGATATTTGTCCAAAAATGAGAGCTGATCATGAGACTCCAAGATCCATAAGTCACATTCAATGTCTTTAACTCCTTAAAGTACCCTGATTACTTAGAGGAATGCTCAGGAGTTACTGAGATTGAGACAATATGCTATCAGGAAGGAGCTAGGAAGGCATGTACGCAAGAGGAGGAGGATAGTGTTGAGATAGGTGATGATACTGTTGAGGATTTAGAAGGTGATGTCCCATCTGATGCTGCAGCATTTGAGTTGTTGGACAATAGTGAGCTTAAGAATTTTACCCCGTCTATAATTTCACCACCTGTTTTGGAGTTAAAACAACTCACATCTCACTTGAAGTATGCATATCTAGGAGAGGAAGGTAAATTATATGTCATTATATCATCTACCCTAGATTTACATCAAGAAAAGAAGCTTGTAGATATGTTGAAGTTGCACACCAGAGCCATAGGATGGACCATTGCTGACCTTAAGGGGATTAGTCCTTCTATATGTCAACATAAGATCATCCTAGATGAAAAGAACTTCAAATCTATAGAGCCTCAAAGGAGATTGAACCCGGTCATGAAAGAAGTAGTGAAAAAGGAAATTTTGAAGTGGCTAGACGCTGGAATAATTTTTCCAATAGCTGGTAGTTCCTGGGTTAGTCCAATCCAGAGTGTCCCAAAGAAGGGAGGGCTTACAGTTGTCACTAATGACAAAAATGAACTCATCCCCACAAGAATAGTGTCTGGTTGGAGGATATGTATGGACTACTGAAGGCTAAACAAAGCCACTCAAATGGACCATTTTCCCTTGCCTTTTATTGATCAGATGTTAGACAGGTTGGTTGGAAAAGAGTATTACTACTTTTTGGATGGATACTCCTGATATAACCAAATAGCCATATCACCCGAGGATCAAGAAAAGACCACTTTCACATGTCCCTATGGTACTTTTGCCTTTAGGAGAATGCCATTTGGACTTTGCAATGCTCCTGCAACTTTTCCAAGATGCATGATGTCCATATTCTCTGACATGCTTGAAAAATCCATAGAAATCTTTATGGATGATTTTTCAGTTTATGGCTCATCTTTTGATAATTGTTTGGAAAATCTAAAAAGGAGTCTTGAAAGATGTGAAGAGACTGATCTGGTTCTCAATTGGGAAAAGTGTCATTTCATGGTCAAAGAAGGAATTGTTTTAGGCCATTTGATTTCCAAAAGAGGAGTTGAGGTAGACAAAGCTAAAGTTGAAATCATTGAAAAACTACCTGAACCAACTACTGTCAAGGGAATACGAAGTTTTCTTGGTCATGCTGGGTTTTACCGAAGGTTAATAAAAGACTTTTCAAAAATCTCAAAACCTTTGTGTTTACTTTTGCAACATGATCAGAAATTTGATTTTACGGTTGAATGTAGAAATGCATTCAACACTTTAAAGAAAGCTTTAGTAACCGCACCAGTAGTTGTTGCTCCTGACTAGAACAAACCCTTTGAGATAATGTGTGATGCCAGTGATTGGGTTGTTGGAGCTGTCTTAGGTCAAAGAAAGGAAAAAGTTTTTCATTCAATCTATTATGCAAGTAAGACCTTGAATGAAGCACAACTTAACTACACAACAACTGAAAAAGAACTTTTAGCTGTGGTTTTTGCTTTTGAGAGATATAGATCATATTTGATGGGAACAAAGGTCATTATTCACACTGATCATGTTGCCATCAAGTACTTGATTTCCAAAAAAGATGCTAAACCTAGTTTAATAAGATGGGTTTTGTTGTTGCAAGAGTTTGACCTTGAGATAGTGGATAGGAAAGGAGTAGACAACCAAGTTGCAGACCATTTGTCAAGATTAGAGAAGCCTAAGGAGACCCTAGAAGAAGGAGAGATTGTTGAAACATTCCCCGATGAGAGAATTCTTGTGTTAGAATCAAAGCCACCATGGTTTGCCGACATTGCAAACTATTTGGCTTGTGGAATTAGACCTTCTGATATTTCTGGCCATATGTTCAAAAAGTTTCTCCATGATACTAAAACTTACCTTTGGGATGACCCTTACTTGTTTAAGATAAGTGCAGATCAAATCTTAAGGAGGTGCATCCCAGAAACTGAAGTGGCAGCAATCCTGCAGCATTGCCACCAAGCAACATATGGAGGACATTTTGGAGGCCAAAGAACAGCTGCTAAAGTATTACAATCTGGATTTTATTGGCCTACTCTCTTCAAAGATGCCCACAATTTTGCACAAAGATGCAATGAGTGTCAAAGAGGTGGTTCCATTTCCAAAAGGAATGAAATGCCATGTGACACTCCAAATCTCCACACATTGCATATCACATAGAATTCATTCATAGAATACATAGATTCCCACGTAGGTCCTAAATTACAAGAGCATGTGCTACAGGTTACGATACAAATTTGCATAACTTAAAATTTCAAAATACATGCATTTGTAAACTAGCATCGCTCTTCTCCAAAACACATCTAGATATGGTCTTCAACATTTAAGCACATAAGGGAATTAATCATATAATGCTTTTTCCTTTATCAATATTATAATTGGTATTACCTGCACACATATTTTTGAAAACACAAAATGAGGGTTAGACAAAAGTCTAGTGAGATTCCCTTTTTCATGATATGCAGAGTGAGATCACCAAAAACATTAATCAAAGAATCTCTCAATCATAATGAAGAATAATAAAAGAATCGCATCATGTTTAAGTCCATCGGGCCTCTTGTTCAAAATC
>NC_037543.1:13281673-13286673 GCF_001531365.2 Cynara cardunculus var. scolymus
CGCTTATCTATGTAACTTTTCTGACGATCTTGAACTGTTTTAATTCTTWCCCGAATCTGATCAATCTTTTCAGAAGTTACTTGCACAATTTCGGGACCTGTTAGTTGTTTCTCACCTACCTCATTCCAACATACAGGGGTTCGGCATTTCCGACCATACAACACTTCATATGGAGCCGCTTTGATACTGGAATGATAGCTATTATTGTATGAAAATTCTATTAGTGGAAGTTGATCTTCCCATGATCCTCCAAAATCTATGATGCAAGCCCTTAGCATATCTTCAAGTGTCTGAATTGTTCTTTCACTTTGTCCRTYTGTTTGAGGATGATATGTTGTGCTTAATCGAATTTGGGATCCTAATGCCTTTTGAAAACTTTCCCAGAATTTCGATGTAAATCTGTTATCTCTGTCCGAGATGATAGATAGTGGAACCCCATGTCTTGTCACAATTTCCTTAATATAAATTTGGGCTAACTTTTCCAATGAATAACTTTCTTTTATCGGTAGGAAATGTTCAGATTTGGATAGGCGATCCACTATTACCCATATGGCATCATCCCCTCTTGGGGTTCGGGGTAACTTCATAATAAAATCTATTGTAATGTGATCCCATTTCCAAACAGGAATTTCCAAGGATTGCAGTTTTCCATAGGGTCTATGATGCTCTATATTTACTTGTAGGCACGTCATACATTTTTCTACATACCTTGCTATGTCTTTCTTTAGTCCTGGCCACCAATAAAAAGTTTTCAAATCCTTATACATTTTATTAGTACCTGGATGGATGGAATATCGAGATTCATGACTTTCCTTCAGAATTATATCGCGAATATTCCCATAGCGTGGTATCCAGATTCGTCCTTTGAAGCATAGAATTTCTTTATTTTTCTTTTCTAGGTTAGCAATCATTTTTCCTAATCTTTCGACCTTTGAATAATCTCCTTTAATAGCCTCTGCTTGACATCTTTGAATGTTCGTATGAAAATCTGGTTTTACTTATATTTTCATCGCCACAGTTTTGATAGTTCCACTTCTTTCTTTTCGGCTTAAAGCATCAGCTACAACATTAGCTTTTCCTGGATGGTAAAGAATTTCACAGTCATAATCATTGACTAGTTCTATCCATCGACGCTGCCTCATGTTTAACTCTTTCTGGTTGAACAAGTGCTGAAGGCTTTTATGGTCTGTATAAATTTTGCACTTTGTTCCTAGCAAATAGTGCCTTCAAAATTTTAAGGCAAAAACTACAGCCGTTAATTCCATATCATGTGTTGGATACTGCTTCTCATGATCTTTCAATTGTCGTGATACATATGCGATTACCTTTCCTCTTTGCATCAAAACACAGCCTAAGCCAAACTTCGATGCATCACTATAAACAATGAAGTCTTCCGTTCCATCGGGTAGAGATAGAACTAGTGCGCTACACAAGCGATCTTTCAAGGTTTGAAAGGCCCTTCTTTGTTTTTCGGCCCAATGAAACTTGATGTCTTTTCGAGTCAGCTTGGTTAGAGGTACCGCTATTTTTTGAAAAATCTTGAATAAATTTACGATAATAACCGGCTAAGCCTAGAAAACTTCTGACTTCTGAAGGATTTCTTGGTGTATCCCATTTTTCTACTGCTTCGATTTTTTATGGATCCACTTTAATTCCTTCTTGTGACACAACATGGCCAAGGAATTGGACTTCCCTTAACCAAAATTCACATTTTGATAACTTGGCATACAACTTTTCTTTTCTCAAGAGACTCAAAATCAGGTGAAGATGTTCTGCATGTTCTGCTTCTGATTTGGAGTATATCAAAATATCATCGGTGAATACAATAACAAACTTATCGAGATATTCATTGCACACCCTGTTCATCAGGTCCATGAAGGCTGCTGGTGTATTGGTTAGGCCAAAAGGTATCACTAAAAATTCATGATGTCCATATCTTGTTCTGAACGCAGTTTTAGGAACATCTTCTTCTCTAACTTTCAGTTGATGATATCCGGATCGCAGACCAATCTTTGAGAAGTAACTGGCCCCAACTTATTGATCAAATAAATCATCAATCTTGGGTAATGGATATTTATTCTTAACTATCACTTTGTTAAGCTCCCGATAATCTATACACATTCTCATTGACCCATCCTTCTTTTTAACAAATAGAACCGGAGCTCCCCAAGGTGAAGTACTTGGTCTAACAAAACCTTTRTCAAGTAGATCCTTCAATTGAGTCACCAATTCTTTCAGCTCTGATGGGGCTAATATGTATGGTGTTTTGGCTACTGGTGCTACCCTGGGTATCAGGTCAATTTTAAACTCGATGGCTCTGTCTGGTGGAAGACCAGACATGTCCTTGGGAAAGACTTCTGGGTATTCTTTGACAATTGGGATCGATTTTGATTCTTTCTCTTCTCTGTTTGCATTGATAGCATAAGCCAAAAACCCTTGACATTTCTTATGTATACACTTACGAGCTTTCAATATGGAGAGAAGACTGGTATGACAATTGGGATCTGTTTTGATTCTTTCTCTTCTCTGAAACCAGGTTATAACATGCCACTTAATGGGATCTTAGAAGTAGAGTTGTTTGATGTATGGGGGATAGACTTCATGGGTCCATTTCCCCCATCAAATCATTGTCAATACATTCTAGTGGCTGTTGATTATGTGTCTAAATGGTTAGAGGCCATGGCTTGTGTTACTAATGATGCAAAAACTGTGGTTAAATTTCTTCAAAAATAGATTTTTACAAGGTTTGGTACCCCAAAGGCACTAATTAGTGATGAGGGTACCCATTTTGTAAATAACCTGTTGAGTGGAGTTCTTGAAAAGTACAACATTAACCACAGAATAGCAAATGCCTACCACCCGCAAACCAATGGATTAGCTGAACTCTCAAACCATGAAATAAAAGGAATTTTAGAAAAGGTTGTCAAGCCAAACCAGAAGGATTGGGCTTTCAAATTAGATGACGCTTTATGGGAATACCATACTGCTTTTAAAACACCTATCGGTATGTCCCTATATAAGCTTGTTTTTGGTAAAGCTTGTCACCTACCTTTGGAACTAGAACACAATGCATATTGGGCCATCAAAGAATTAAATATGTGCCCAAATATGGCTGCCAGTAAAAGAAAAGTCCAGTTGTGTGAATTAGAGGAACATAGGAATCTGTCCTATGAAAATGCCAAGATTTACAAAGATAAAACTAAAAAATGGCATGATAAAAGAATCCAACACCGGGAGTTGAGAGCTGGTCAGAAAGCTCTTTTGTTTAACTCTAGGTTAAAATTGTTCCCAGGAAAGTTCAAGTCCCGTTGGTCTGGACCTTTCCTCATTCATAAAGTTTATCCGTACGGAGCAGTTGACCTAATCAATCCCGAGAACAATTCTGTGTTCAAAGTTAACGGTCAAAGAGTAAAGTTGTTTCATGATCCGGTAGAAATTCCATGCTCTGTGAATTTTGTTACCCTTTGCTAAAAGCTTCGATATTTTTGGACTCTTTATAAGTCCAAAATATGTGTTTGAAAATATTTATATTTGTTTTAAATTCTATTTTTATAGTTATTAATATTATTAATAATATTGTCGTTAATTTTTGTGTGTTTTGTAGTCCTGTCAGTCATCATCTAGAAAAGCCTGAGGTCTTGCTACAGCATCTAAAAACTCTAGCCTTTAATGGAGAATCTTTGAAAATGTTAAAGTCTGAAATTTTTTGAATGGAAAATGCATGATGTCATTCTTAAAAATTAATTTTTAAGAAAATGGTCATCTCTTTTTAATGTCAGCCGATTTTAGTACCATATGCAAAGAGAAAAAGTACTACTTTGTCATTGAGGGGACTTGGCTACCAACCTTTCAAACATATCACTTGTGGTCAAAAATTAATTAAATATGACTTGTGTTTGAAAGCTCATGGTTGATATGAAAAGGAAGCCTCCATCAAAAGCACTCAAGTACTCCCACACCCTTTGCATGCTCGCAATGCTTACATCATGGTACCTCATCTTTCTTCCCATTTTACCCTCACCTTTTGAAAAAAAAAACCCATTTGTATTCTTAAGAAAACCCTCTTTTCTCTCTTCTCATTTCCCTCCCATTCCTCTAACTGTCGCTCCCGACCAATAACCGCCCCCCACCATCTCCAACGTTCGAATGGCAAGAGTAAAGCGAGCCACGATCGTGATCCTCCCCCGTCGCATGCATCTGAACAGTCGTCGACGCAACCGTCTGACCCACCATCGCCGGTGGCTACTGCCGCTGTGCGTACTCCCGTCTCTTCACGAAGACAGCCGGCGAGGAGAGGGAAGAGACTCCATTTTGCGCGAAAGAAGAAGGGTGAGTCATCTACACTCCTTATTGATGAAGACTCACCGTCTCCACCACCATTGTCGTCACTGCCACCGTCAACAGTCGTTGTCGACCCTATTCCGCCGTAAGTGCCTATAGTCGTGCTTCCTTTGCAAATGGTGCATCCGCGGCCATCATCCCATTTTCAGATCCCCTGAAGAAAGCAAAAGAAATGGTGAAGTCATCTACAATGTCGATTCCAAAGAAAGCCACAATTCCAACTTCATCTCTGACCACCACCAACAGGGAATCAATCAAAACTTCTCAAAAGGTACAATCCTCATCTGATAGTACACCCCCTGAGGGCCTCTTCACTTCCGATTCTGAGGAAGAGGACCCTGCCTCTATGGCACAAACAGGGGAAATTTTTATGGAAAGTGAGGCATGCAGTCTCGAAAATATTACTGTAATTGAAAAACCAAGGAAGCCTCTGCTTTTGACTGCCTCCGGGCAAGATAGAGATGTTGAGGATGCTATGCCTCATGTTGCTCCTCATGATCCCATACCCGACCTCAATGAAGAATTTTTTGGGGAAGATGATGAAGAACCACCTGTTGAGGTTGTGTCTAGGAAAAGAAGGTTGGTCAAGGCTTGTGATAAAAAGAAGTCAAAGACAGTAGTTAATGAGGAACCACCTAGGAAGAAGACCCGGTCTCAAA
>NC_037543.1:13291673-13294254 GCF_001531365.2 Cynara cardunculus var. scolymus
CTTCTCTTTCCCACGTGTACTCCAATCCATGCTTTGAAGTCCAATGAACTTTTACAATTGGAATCTCGCTACGCCTCAACTGCTTAATTTCTCTATCCATGATTTCTATGGGTTTTCCAACGAAGTGCAGGTGATCGTTAATTTGCATATCTTCCAATGGCATAACCAGTGTTTTGTCTGTTAAGCACCTTTTGAGGTTTGATACATGAAATGTATCGTGAATAGCGCTTAATTCTGATTGTAAATTTAACTTGTATGCCACTGGCCCAACCCTCTCAGTTATTTCAAAGGGACCAATATATCGGGGGCCCAATTTACCTCTTTTTCCAAAGTGCATTATTTCTTTCCATGGTGAGACTTTTAAAAATACTTTATCCCCTTTTTGGAACTCTAATGGTCTCCTCCGATTAGCGGCATAGCTTTTCTGACGATCTCTTGCAGCCTTGAGTCGATCCTTGATTATTACAATCTTATCAGTGGTTTCTTGGACAACATCTGGTCTGGTTATTTGTCGATCGCCGATTTCTAACCAACTGAGTGGGGATCTGCACTTACGTCCATATAAGGCTTCATAGGGCGCACACTGGATACTGACATGGTAACTGTTATTGTACGCAAATTCAACTAACGGAAGATGTGTATCCCAGCTTCCACCAAAATCTATAACGCATGCACGCAACATGTCTTCCATTGTTTGGATTGTTTTTTCTGTCTGCCCATCAGTTTGGGGGTTGTACGATGTACTTAGATCTAGTCGTGTACCCAACCCTTGTTGAAGTGACTGCCAAAATCTTGACGTAAATCGATTGTCTCTATCTGAGAGAATGGAATAAGGTACTCTATGTCTGGTTATAACTTCATTTATATAAATTTGAGCCAACTTTTCCATCTTATAATCTTCTCGGATTGGTAAGAAATGAGCAGATTTTGTCAGTCGATCTACAATTACCCAAATGGCATCATGCCCCTTTCCAGTCCTGGGTAACTTAGTTATGAAATCCATTGATATTTGTTCCCACTTCCATTGGGGAATATTGGGTTGCTGAAGAAGACCGGAAGGTTTTTGGTGTTCGGCATTGACCATTGCACAAGTTAAGCACTTATTTACATACAGGGCAATGTCTTTCTTCATTCCAGGCCACCAATAATGTTCCCTTAAATCCTTATACATTTTATCTGCTCCCGGGTGAATTGAATATTTTGATCGATGAGCTTCGTTCAAAATTATTGGTCTTAGATTGCCAATCTTAGGTATCCAAACCCTATTTCCCAAGTAGGCCAAACCACCTGGGCACTAATACAAATTGATAAACAATTTTTTCTAGTTCACTCCGTCAGATTTCAATTGAAACTTAGTCTCCATGTGGTGAAGAGTCTCATTCATCAAATTCTCTTCCTCTAATGCTTCTTTTTGATCTTTGAGAATTTGTGCTTTCAAACTTGTGTTTACTAATGCTCCCAAAGCCCTCACCCTTGTTGGTTTCACACTTTCCTTCCTACTTAGAGCATCGGCTATCACATTTGATTTGCCGGGATGGTACTTAATTTCATGGTCGTAATCACTAAGTAATTCAACCCATCTTCTTTGTCTCATATTTAACATCTTCTGGTTGTGGATGTGTTGAAGGCTTTTGTGATCAAGGAACACAGTGCACTTGGTACCATAAAGTTAGTGTCTCCAAATCTTAAATGCAAATACTACGGCTCCCAATTCTAGGTCATGCGTAGTATAGTTCTTCTCGTGCACTTTGAGTTGCCTTGAGGCATATGCAATGACCTTATCTTTTTGCATTAATACGCATCCTAATCCTTGATGTGATGCGTCACAATTTACCACAAAGTTTTCCGAACCCTCTGGTAAAGATAAAATGGGTGCATTACATAGTCTTTGCTTAAGGGTTTCGAATGCTTCTTCCAGTTTCTCTCCCTAAACAAACTTCTTGTCTTTCTGAGTTAAAGCTGTGAGTGGTTGCGCAATTTTTGAAAAATTCGCAATGAATCGCCGATAACAGCCTGTCAAACCAAGAAATTGACGAATTTTCGTCGGGGTTCTTAGGGCTTCCCATTTTTTTATGGCCTCAATCTTCGCAAGATCCACCTGAATCCCTTTTTCATTAACCACGTGACCAAGAAATTGTACTTCACGAATCCAGAATTCGCATTTGGAGAATTTTGCGTACAATTTCTGGTTCCTAAGTAGTTCTAATATCATTCTCAAGTGTTGCTCATGATCCTTCTTACTTCGTGAATAAATTAGTATGTCTATGAAAACGATTACAAATTTATCCAAGTATGGTCTGCAAACCCTATTTATCAGATCCATAAAGACCGCCGGTGCATTGGTTAACCCGAATGGCATAACCAAAAATTCGTAATGACCGTACCGGGTCCTAAATGTCGTATTGGGGGTGTCCTCTTCTCGAATTCTCACTTGATGATATCCGGATCGTAGATCGATCTTTGAAAAGTATACGACACCTTGGAGTTGATCGAATAAATCATTGATTCTAGGAAGAGGGTATCTATTCTTGATGGTCATCTTATTAAGTTCCCTATAATCAATACACATTCGCATTGACCC
>NC_037543.1:13294379-13298745 GCF_001531365.2 Cynara cardunculus var. scolymus
AGTTGACCTGACAATTCTTGCATTTCTGATGGAGCCAATCGGTATGATGCTTTTGCCACTGGGGCAGCTCCAGGGATTAAGTCGATACCGAATTCGACTTGTCTTGGCAGGGGTAGTCCTGGTAAATCCTCGGGAAATACATCAGGAAACTCCCGAACTACAGGGAAATCATCAATACATTTCTCTTTGACCTTCTTATCAATAACATGTGCCAAAAATGCAACATGATTCTTCTTTAAGTACTTTCGCATCTTCATGCATGATACTATCCTAATTTTTCGATCTGACTCGTCTCCTCGAATTACAATTGAGTCACTTCCTTCTTGAGGAATTCGGATAACCTTTTCCGAACAAACTATTTCAGCTCTATTTTTGGATAACCAATTCATGCCTATAACTATATCAAAACTTCCTAGCTCAATCGAAATAAGATATATGCTAAAATCCTTTTCGGCTAAACTTAGAGTGCAGTCCATGATTATGTCCCTAGCTCTAATTTCTTGACCATTGGCAAGTTCTATTATGTAAACTTCTTTCAACCTTTGAGGCTTTATGTTAATCTTTGGCTTAAAATCTAATGATATAAAACTTCTATCTGCTCCTAAATCAAATAATACTGATGCAAATTTATTATTCAAAAGAAATGTACCTGTAACCACATTTGGATCATGCCTAGCCTCCTTTGCTCCGATCTCAAATGCTCGGCCCCGTACTTGACTCTCTGGGTTCCCTTGATTGATTGATTGGTTGATTTTGGTTAGCATTTGTTCCTTGTTTTCTCCTTGGACATATATTCCTCATATGATCTGGACTTCCACATTCATAACATAATCGCTTTTAACAATCCTTTGCAAGATGACCCCTTTGGTGGCATCTTTGGCAAGTGGTGCAATTTCCCCAGTGCGGATATTTACATTTATTGCACTTGGGTTTGTTTCCTGGTTTTACCACTTGGGTCTGTATTCCAAAATTTCCTACCATTTTCCTATTCTTGTCATATCTTCCCCCAGATCTTTGGCTCCTATGTTACTCTATCTTTCTCTTTCCCTTGGCAAATTCTCCAGACCGAGCATGATTATTTGTAAGTTTGGTAGCAATATTTATCGCCTCTTGAAGAGTCTTTGGATTCGTCGAGGTGATGTTTCCTCTAATCTCCGGAGACAAACCCCAAATATATCTCTCAATGCGGACTTCCTCCGGTGTCACTAGATGTGGTACTAGATTTGCTAACTCATGGAATCGAGCCGTATATGCAGCTATATTTTCCCCTTTCATTTCATGATTCCATAACTCTATTTCTAACTTTTGGAGTTCACTTCTTGGGCAGTATTCATCCTTGAGTAGTTTCTTAAATTCTTCCCAAGAAAGTTGGTTAGCCGTTTCCCGACCCCTAGTTTGCACTAAAGTATTCCACCATGTCAGTGCCCGGCCTTGTAGTAAGCATGCAACATGAATACCTTGTTTGCCTCAGTTCATTTACTGATATGGAGGACAGATTCCATACCCTCTATCCAAGTCAATAACCCTACAGCCCCCTCAGTTCCCCGGAATTCCTTTGGGTTGCAAGATCTGAAAGATTTATAGGTGCATTCCCTGGGTGTTCTAGGCTCAGAATTGGTTGGTTGGTTGGTTGGCGTTCAGTCCTACCGCTACCTGGCTGACAATGTTGGGGAGTGCGGCCAAGAGTTGTTCTGACACGAGACGTGCAACTTCAGGGTTTTCTCTTCTTGGCGGCATTTTCTAGGGCCTAAGTCAAAAGAGAATCTCGTCATTTTTATGGCAATAACATTGATAATAATTTCTAGTCATCTAATGATGCAGAGGATATTCATCTTGAGGATAACATTTGAACATTTTTATAATCGAACAGAATAATTTTTATATTCAACCATGGCTTGATGTAGATAAGCATTTCTCAAAAGATGTAACAACCCTCACAATCCCATTACATATAATTCACATCATCATACTCATAATACTCATAATAGTATTATTACAAAACATGAACTATCAAAATGTATCTTTAATACATATGCACGCAAACTAATATCATCATTCAGACCTTTCCCTTGCCTTTATCTTTCAGAGTACGCTGACCTGCAAAACAGGTTAGTCCAACATTTGAGCGTTAGACCATAAGGTCTAGCGAGTGTATAATCTCATACAACAATATACATTCCAAACAATCAGTTTAGAATCAAACCTGTTCTGAAACATAAATGTAATTATGTTTCTCGCGGTTACACCGCCATCTCATCATTCTCGCGGTTACACCGCCATCTTATCACTCTCGCGTTTACACCGCCATCTCAATAGCAGTTACACTGCCATTATATCACTCTCGCGGTTACACTGCCATCATTTCACTCTCGCGGTTACACCGCCATCTCACATGCAATTACACTGCCATCATTTCACTCTCGCGGTTACACCGCCATCTCACACGCAATTACACTGCCATTACATTTCAAAAACATTTCTGAAAAACATTCTCTTTTCACCCGGTTTAGAAGTCCGGTCAAACCTGTCCGGATTAGAAGTCCGGTCAAAACACTTTGAAAATAAACCAACTCCCTTGTCCGGATTACAAGTCCGGACAATACTTCAAATATAACGTTGTCCGGTTTAGAGTAAACCGGTCAATACACCGTTCACCCTTTGTCCGCTTTAGAGTATACCGGACAATACATCATTTAACCTTTTGACTGGTTTAGAGTATACCGGTCACCCCTTAGCCGGTTTATAGACTTAAACCTTTTTACACAAGCGATTTAAAAATAAACCGATCACCACATGGCCGGTTTATAATGATATCCAGTCACCTTTTGACCGGTTTAGATGATACACCGGTCAAAGCACGAGCGGTTTTCTTATCCGGATATCAATCCGGATAACCCTTGAACGGTTTAAACAAAAATTCCATACAAAATGCTATAGGATTCATAGTAACCAGATCTAAATGCATACCAATTTGTATGAAAGCATTTCATATTCAAAGCTCTTAATACACTCACCTTTATAATTTGAGAATCAAAGTTTTTGAAAACCTTCTTCTTCTTCCTGTGCAAATCTCTTGATTTCTTCAGAGAGAAAACTTTCTAAATAAAGGAATGTGTGTGTGTCAACCTCTTCTTCACTAAAACTATTTATATACATGCATAATTACAAGGAGAAGTGAGGGGCGGCTAAATGACCGACTCCCCCTCCTTTCTTTAGTTTAAATTAATATTCACACACATAACACATAATACACACACATATATATATATATAATCAAAATAATAACCAGACTATTACAAAAGACGTCATAAGTTCATAGTTGTTTACAGTCCATCAAAACAAGATCTTAGGTTTTGATGCAAAAGAGTAAATATCCTATCACTAGTCAACATTTCTAAAGTAACATCCAACCGATCAGCATTCCTAGCATCAGTATCATCATCCCACTCACCACCAGGCACTTGTACAATCTCCTAATCTCCCGTCTTGCAGCAATGACGACATCCGAGGTTCTCATCATACGCTGGTGGTGCATTTCCATCACATCGGAAGGTTATTCAAAATATGGTGGTGATATCCCAGTCGGGTCTGGTGAGTTTGAGTCTCTGATGCGATTCTCCACACCCACTCTCGTTCAGCCATATTCATGCCCTGATGTAGGATGCAGGTACTACGGTCACTACCTGAGAGGTTCTGCTCCCATGCTGTGGTTGGGATGACTCTCCTCTAACTCTAGTGGAATTCTCAAAAGTAACCCGTCGAGGTAGTGGAATACTTTTCCTAGACGTGACTCTAATCCTTGGGCCATGAAAAGCCTGAGGTGGAATATCGGATACTGGCTCCGATGGGGGCAATATGGATGCAGGTGATAAAGCAGGTGTCTCACTAGTCGCTGTGTCCTCATGCTCATATGGGTCTACCTCTTCATTGATGGATGAGTTCCTTCTAGATCGGCGAACCACATGACCGGATTCGTCTGCCGAATATTCATTTGGAGCAGATGATGACATAGTGATCTGCGATATTAACAATCTTAATTACGAAATGTACCTTCTATAAGTGCTTAGTGTTATAACAAAAGCTTCTAAGCAAGGCTAAGGGTGGCAATCAAGCTAGAGCCTCTGGATAGCCAAAGTCTCTAGTTGCATTACCAGACTTAGAAATTTTTTGGGTTCTAGTTCATCGGTCATCTGGTTCAACTTACATACTTAGAAAAGTAATGGGTTTCTCGTCCATCAGTCATCTGGTTCCACATACATACTTAGCAAACCAATGGAATTCTATTTCATCGGCCGCTGGTTCAACATCCATACTTAGAAAAATAATGGATTTCTCGTCCATCGGTCCTCTGGTTCCACATACATAC
>NC_037543.1:13299215-13302001 GCF_001531365.2 Cynara cardunculus var. scolymus
GTCCTTCTAACCAGCGCTTCTGGTTCAACATGGACATTTAGCAATATAAGGAATTTCTAATTCATCGCCTCTGGTCCTTCTAACCAGCGCTTCTGGTTCTTCTAACCAGCGCTTCTGGTTCGTCTAGGGCGATGGATATTCAAAATTTATGCAAACACACACAAAATCATGCTTTTCACAACAATTTCTTAATTGGAGCATATTTTTTTAAAACAACCGATTAAGTTCTCTATTATATGTAAACTAAACATAGGTGATCAGGCTTTGTTTAATCAACATATAATAATATGACCCGCTTTGTATGTATATATATATATAAATCACTTGAAAACTGTTTTGAAAATATTTGGTTATAGTTTGTGGTTTTTAAGGAAAAAYCGGTGTTCTCTATAACTGAGGCTCTGATACCAAATCTGTCACACCCCGTTAAAGCGGAAACACGAGATGTAACAGGTAAGCGTGTCACAGCAACAGATAATAAATAACACCAAAAGTTTTACAAGATTACATCCATAACCAAGTTGGTGTTTGAATACTTCAAAACAAAGTTTACAAAATACACAAAATCATTGTTGTTACAAATATGCTCCAAAAACTTCACTTCTTTACTTATTTCCTGAAAAGCATGAAACATAAAACAACGTCAACTACAAGGAGTTGGTGAGTTCACAGGTTTTCATATGTACAAAACTATTTACAATGCAAAAATCATTTCTTGCAAACTAATACATGAACTTGCACCCGATAAATGTAAATCTATAACAATGTTTAAACTTGAGACGCTACTAACCCTTTCCTAACCAATGTGCCCCATTATTTTACGAACGACCATAAGTAGCCCGTATACTCACTTAGGTCCCACAGTTTGTAGCAGTACTAATTCAGCGGTGGTCCAAATTCCACATGATTGGACTAATAAAACGTAGGTAATGTGCACCCCTTTCTGGGTGGAACTGTCAACACAATAGCGGCTATCCACAAATACCACGGCTCGGGGACATGCCCGAGTTAACAAGTAGCGTTCACGGACGGGGACTTTATTTGGAAATATACTCTCAAGTACATCAATTTATTATTTATATCATAGTGCAAAACAGTCAATATTTCATGACATAAACAAATTTTGACTAAACAGTTCTTTAGTCCAACAGTTTTATAAATAAACAGTATAGTTTGCATAACTTTATGCTTTTCCCCCAGTTTAAATAAACAAAAAGCATTAAAAGTGGGGCCGTGAATACTCACTTGTTTTCTGTTTTGAATATCCAAGAGCTTGACAATGCWTGAAGMTCTAATCGTCCACCCTAGACTTTCCTAAACAGTCCAACATCCAGAAATAAGATCACCTATAGGTTCTTGATAAAGATAAATTCAAATTATATCTTATGTAATGCCAATGAGTTTTTATGAATTAAAGTTGATACTTATATTATTTGCTCTAAAAATAGTCCAAAAATTATACATTTTAAAAATCAAAGACCTTTGCACATAAAGCTGCCATTTGGACAGAATGTAAATTATGTTTCTGTAATTTTGGTCTCACAAACCACTGTTAAAAGGAACCTTCCATAACTCTTTTTGAGTCCAAATTTTTATATCAACAATAGTAATGAGTTAAACAGATTTTTCCCGAATRTCAAGAATTTTGGATGGGTTTAAGGCACTCATTATTACCCCACAACTTTGAGTGACACAGTCCCCAAGACAGATTACACACTCTTCGAGTGACGGCCATTTAGGGGGTCTAAACTCATCATTTTTCAGTGATTTTAACTTTATTTTTAAGCCAACACATAAGGMTAACTTTTAGAAAAAGAATCACCCATTTTCATTGAGTTTTGAAGGAGATATGACCGATTTAAAATGCATGCAAGATTCTGTCAGCATTGCTCTTTTTGCACCATAATCTCGTATCAAAAACTTGAAGGCACAAAACGTAATATTTTTGAGTGAGACCAGTTGAATTAGAAAGATAACTCATTAAAATAAATTCTAGAAAAAAAAAACCATTTTGATGGAATAACCAGAGAGATATGGTCATCCAAAGTAGGTTTTACCTACTGTCAAGTGTGTTGTTGCACACTTATTTTGTTCTAAACATTTGAAGGTTCAAAAMTTCTTCATTTTACATGATTCTAGTTGGAAAAGAATCATAACTCATCAAAGTACGTTTTAGAAGAAAAATCAGAACATTTGGACTTTTATTTTGAAAGATACAGTCGTCACAAGTGCTAACAAAATCTGTTAGTTTTCAAAATACATCTTTTAATTTTAAATTCCACATGCAATGTGATTTTATCCTACTTTCATAGAGTTCTAAGTTCGTGGATCATAGATTATCATCATTTTGAAGACATTTTCATGTCTTTGATGTATAATCTCCCGTTTTGAATTCTCCAAAAATTTAATTACAAAGTCAAGAAGAAGGTGTAGAAAATGAGAATCTTTGTTATTGTATAAAGGTAAGATAACTAGTCTATTACCTTTTGCTTGAAATCTTGAATATTCTTCAAGATTGACAGATTTTTAATGTTGTTTGAAGATGAAATCTGCTGGAGGGGTATGGTTTAAAGAGAGAGGATAGTGAGGGGAAAGTTTTATGCAAAATGAGGATGAAAAATGGGAGTTTACAAAGAATATGGAGTATTTATATGTGGGTTTAAAGAAAAGAAATGGGCTGGCCTTATTAAAGTCCAAGTCCATACTTGTTTATTTTTATTTTTATTAAAATAAGGCCCATTTAAAGTAAAACTTAAATATAATTGTCAAATACTGATAAAATATCA
>NC_037543.1:13302153-13306602 GCF_001531365.2 Cynara cardunculus var. scolymus
TCGAAATAGGATTTTCTGAACTATATTTTGGGAACTAAGCTAGATGAGTTCTAATCAACATGACTAGATCCTAATATAATTCTTAATTTTAAAAATCCTATAAGGTGCTAACCTGACGCCCAAAAATGACGGATGTCACAAAGTGGGTGTGAAATTACTATTTTGCCCTCACTCCATCCCTAATATAAAAAGGGATGTTGGGAGGAGTATTTGACACACCTCACTACACACCTTCCATACTTCACTCCATATTCTCCCTTGTTTATCTCAAATAGATTGACATCCTACTTGAAGAACAAGTTTTCTAATATTAAGAAATCTTTTGGTTACATTTCAAGTGCATTTAATCGCTTTATTTTATTACTTTCTTTATTTTCTCGTCTTTAATATTCCGTCATTTATTTATTTACGCTTACTTGCATTTTATTTTCGTCATTTATTTATTTACGATTTCCGCATCTTTATTATTCTGTCATTTATATTCCGTCATTTACTTTCCACATTTATTTTATGTCTTTATTTACCGTAATTTATATTTCTTGTCATTTACTTTTCGTTATGAGTAGCTAATTTTATTAACTCGGGTGTATGACTAAAAGAGTGAGTTTTTAAACCAAAATATAGTCGACCATTTCATGTAACAACGATGTTTTACTTTTTCATTTCAAGTTTTATAAAACCAWYRWCAYTTHTTGACGAGTTGATCACTTTGAAAGTGTTAAAGTGTCGTGGACTCTAAGCTGAGCCATTGTTTGCACGTCAACTTGGATGATATGGGAAGTAGACTTGAGAAAGTTGCTAACAAAGAGATTTGTTGTCTGTATTTTCTACGTTGTTAATTCTCGACGGGTTGATCACTCTGATGTGTTAAAGTGGAATGGATTCAGAGATGAACCATTCAGAACACGTCAACTTGAATGATATGGGAATCCACTCGAGAGGGTGATTTTTTTAACAAAGAGATTTGTTTATCCATATACTTTGAAGACACCATTTATCACTTTCACTGGTCTGGATACCTCATAGAGATATGGGTTGAAAGCTATAATATCAGTGCATTGGTGAAGTCCGAGAGGAATACCTTCAAAGTAATTGGTAAAAATAGTTGTTACTGATTGCATGTTGTAGCAATCTGTCAGCATGGTTTCATGCTGTAGCATTTTGACAGCATTGGTCGACTGGAAATAGTATTTACATCTCACCCGAAAAGTCATACACCCTTGCTTGCTTTTATTCTGTTATCTCCTGTTTTTAGTTGTGTTAACTCTGTTCTAATCAAAGTCTTTGAATTCGCCTTCTAAAATCATTTCCTTAACTTTACTTTCTTTTAAACTTTTACTACGATCTCTATGGACGATATCCAGTACTTGTACCACTTTTATTACTTGATAGACGATATTGGGACTATTTGTATACTTGCTTTTGGTCCTGATTGTAGTCTGTGGTTTCCACCGCGATCATATGTCAACCTCGCCTGACAACCACGCAGTTCGGCAACCATGGACCGAACCCTTTGTGCCTCGGCCTGCGTCATGTCGGATGTTGTCCTACGGGTACCCTCGCGACTACACGAGGCATCACCATCGGCTCCTGTTGCGAAGGTCTTAGTCCTGCCTTCCTCGGCATCGGGATGCTCTTTCGTGCCGTCTGACGGGTGCGCGGCCCAAGTGGATTCACCCGGTGAAGTACTAAGGTCGGCTGGGGTATCTCGAGAGTAGGTGACATTCTCGGGTGGTCTCCATCAGTCCTCTTGCTGGACACCTCAGGATCTGAATTGGTGTCAATATAGGGTTCCTCCTCGTGAATGATAGGCGGGTTGGCTCGGGGACGACCGATAACATAACCTGACTCGTCAGCCGAGTAAGAAGTGCGAGAAAAAGATGATGACGACATAGTGAAACTGAGATAAGAGTGCACTAAGTCACTAAGGGTATAACTATAATCATCTATAATATGCAATGCCTATTCACACACCAAGTATGCTACTTCAAAGGTTTTGAGAGGAAAATCATCTTAAACATATTCCCAATATAACCATTTCAACTCTAGCATTAATCTTTCCTTAATTAAACATAGGTGATCATGCTTTGTTTAAGTAAGGTCCAATAATGCCATACTGATTTAGTTGCACTAGCAATATGTTTAGAAATTTGAAAGTTATTTCCAGTTTTCAGCTATAGTTTGGGCTTTCCCAAGGAAAACCGATATTCTATATAACCTGGCTCTGATACCAAACATGTCACACCCCGTTAAAGCAGAAACACAAAGTGTAACAGCTGAAGGGTTTCACAGCATAAGGTAGAAGACAACACCAACCATAGTAAAGAAGAAAGTTCAAAGGTTTAAAATGTCACAAAATTACAACTTTTCAAAAAGGAAATAACATGATTGACAAAAAAAGAAAAACGATATGTTGCCACATGATGTCTTCCTATATGCCAACCTTATCGATGAACACCTGAAAAGCATGCCGAAGAAGGAGGTCAACTACTGAAATAGTTGGTGAGTTCACATGTTTTTAAAATAATAAGTAATAAGTTTAACTCGCAAAACGGTTTAATCCGCACAATGGATAAGTAACCGGTAGTTTGTAATGCACAAGGTAAAATGTATGCTTAAATGCTAAAGCCACGAGCCCACTACCAAACCTAATGACAGCACACCCCGCGACTACATGTTCTATTGCCAACATGAGTTAATGAAACAATAATTATGCACTCACGCACAGTGTGAGTGGGGTGTCAACCAAATAGCGTTATCCATAATTACGAACGGTTCAAATAAATTAATTAATAGGAAGTGTAAAGGAACGGGAATTTAAGAGCTATAGCAAAAGAAAACTCAGGAAACTAACATAAGAATACATACCAAAATGCAATAGCAATAAGAATAATTTAACAATTCATGTATAATAGAACAACCGTTACATAGTATTAGTAGCATGCTTTTCCCCCAAAAGTGCGAAAATAGTAAAAGGGGGCTATGAAAACTCACCGAGATATACAAAGACTGATTCCAAAAATCTACCGAATACAACAAGGTCCGGTCCTACTTTGGTCCTATGAAAAATCTAACTACTAATGAAATTCAAGCCTAGATCTTAAGGTTTCGGTGATGCTTAATTATTATAAAAAGCCTTATGAAAAACTGAATTCTATTTGAGTTATTATTTTATGGAAGAAAAATAAAAATAAAAATAAAGAAAAAGTAAATAGCTTTTATTATTTCAATAATTTTATGAAGAAGAGGGGTAAATAATGTTTTTTACATATGAACACCTCATTTTATTTTTAAGCTTTGTTGTTCGAATTTTTCTGTTATTTTATGCGGTTCTTTATTTGTCTTCCAAAATCATTTGAGTCAAGGGGTTTTTACCCAAGTTAATATATCAAGACAGGAGACTTTTGGCATAGTAAACATAAATTTTGAAGATTGATAGGTCCCTCAAGTAGGTCTTATAAGATCAGCTATCCAGAACGCTTAGCTGTTTGCGCACTTGTTTTATGTACACTGTTTTGGGGTCGAAATCTCAACATTTTTAGGTGGGACCACTTTGATTTAAAAGCTAACACACATACTTAAATTCTGGAAGAAATTTCGTCTTTTTTGGTTAGGTATATTAGAAGTTACGGTCCTCCGAAGTTAGTAGTTAGAATCTGACAGATTGTTGTAGGAAGGGGTATTAAGAACTTGTGTTCCAACCTTTGATTCTCACACACCCTTTATTTAGATCATGATTTATAAAATTTAAATAAAATAAATAAATAATATTATGATGAAAAACTAGATTAACCATCAATACCTACATGCATCAAAACAAACAAAAGTATTTTGCCAAAACTCTAAAGAATGTTCATCATATGTTGTTAATGAGAACTTTTTGAAATCTAAGACTTGTGCTCTATTTTTAGTATTTGAGATATGAGATTTTATCACATACATGAAGTTCATAATTGGTATTTGATGAGTATGAGAGATTTTCATGATTTATTTTGAAACCAAAGTGGTAGAACTTGAATACTCGTTTGGGGTGTTAGTCAAAATCTCCAAATGTTCTTTCATTGATCTTAAATTGGGTTTGATCATGGATTATCACCATCTTAAAACATGCAACATGTTTGAGAGTCTACAAATATTAAGATCCTAGGAATAGTTCTTAGCAAGAACTAGTTATATATATCAAAAAAAGGAGAACTACAAAATATGTAAAATGAAAGCTACCACTAAGCAAAATGAGTTTTAAAACTCTATGAGATGGATGCTTACCTTAAAAAAAATACTTCTAACTCTTTGAAATGATGACTTTGGGGTTGAATGTTGAAGGAGAATGGAGAGGATATGGAGAGGGATTTGGGAGAGTTCTAGAGGGAGTTTAGAGAGAGAGGGGGGGTTTAACTCTTGGCTTGGAATGGAAAAATAAGAGGGTGTTAGGGGGGTTTAAATTGGATC
>NC_037543.1:13306627-13333989 GCF_001531365.2 Cynara cardunculus var. scolymus
GAAGGAAGCATGGGCCGGCCAAAATGAAGGGGGGGGAGAAGAGAAAGGGTTGGTTTTGGGGAAAAGAAAAAATAATGATAAGAGTTTATAAAAAGTTTAAAAAAGTAGGTGATAATTAATTTTTTTTAATTTCAATTTAAATAATTATAGATGGATAATTAATCTAGTTTCTAAGACCTTTTTTTTTTACCAAACATATATATAAAAATGAGAGATCTTACTTGAATTGACATTTTATGAACTAATTAAGCAATTCACTCGCCTGAGCGCAAAATAGGCAAAATTTCTAAGATTTTCTAGTTGAATCATGACCTATGTACTAATTTCTAATTTCAAAATGTGACGAGCCTATACTCGCCAATGCAAGATGCTTATGACCAGAACTGACCTGAATTTATTTTGTCGGATGTCACAGTAGCATGAGAAGAGGGAGTAAGAGGAGCACCTGTGGCATGTAGCAGATGAGACACACTGCGATGAAGTGTGCCTTGAAGACCAGAATCTGACTCAACACGGCGACTAACATCGGCTAACATAAACCTGTCCGATTCTGTGAACTGACTGGTACCCAAGTCGACAGATATTTTCTGAGGCTCCCTGTCTAAGAACAACTTGGATATTTGCATCTGTGCATCCACCTATGAGTGTAAATCAGCCAGAGACTGAAGAATGGCCTGATTTGTGGCAGCCTGATTGTTCGAGCGAGCACGAAGATCAGCTACATCTTGGGAGATACTAGACTAGGAATCTGATAGAGCAGTCATGCGAGCAGTAAGATAATCAATCGTGTCTCTAAGAGTGGTAAAAGCAAGGCCATGATCTTGTAAGGCGACACTATGCTGACGCATCTCAAAGGTAATGCTAGAGGCAAAGAAGTCCAATCTCCTAGATAAATCATTGCTAAAAGAGTCCTGTTGAGAAAGGAGCAGCTGGCACTGAGATGAGAAACCCCAAAACATGTCTACCACCTCAGTAGATAGAGCATATATCACCTCAGGAGGTGAGGGAGTGGAGAACTGAAAGCGCTGTGTAGGAGGGGGTCTTGAAGGAGAAACAACAGTTGGAGTTGGTGAGCAAGCTTTGATTGGGCTTGCTGACTTACCCAGAGAGGAACCATCAACACTTTCAGTATCATTGGCGCCTTGAGAGTCACCGATGGGAGTATCACTGATGTCGGCGTGAGGCTCAACATATGTATCAGCGATATCGGTGTGAGGCTCAAAATTTGTATCAGCAACACTGGCGAGAGGCTCAGTGTCTGTATCACCAACACCTGCAAGAGGCTCGATGTCTGTATCATCGACGCTGCGTGAGGCGGGTCGCTGATTACCACTGTAGTAGAGATAGTAGGCTGGTAAGGCTCACCAGTCACATCCATAAGAAGATAATGGAGAAAAGGGATGTCATTATCTGGCGGTGCTGAGAAATCATCCATCCATGCAATATCATCAAGATCATCGATCTCGGGTGATAGGCCATGAGCATGTGGAGGAGATGAAAGACCTCGGAAAGTGGAGGTATCCGAGTCATCACCAAGGTCATGTAGAGACGCCAAGGTGGAGTGATGTGGGATCCTCGTATGTACAACAATGTCCTGTTGAGAGGGCACTGAGGAGCTAGGGGTGTATAACAGATGTCCTAGGCGTAGTAGGACCAACTTCAACAACCTTGGATTGTTGAGAGTCCTTCGTTGGAGATGTGTTTTTAGCCCCTTTTGGCTTCTTGGTCTTCTTAGAGAAAGATCCAAGAGTGGATAATATAGAGTGACTCTGTTTTGAGTGAGAGGGTTGAGAGGTGGGGTGAGACTCCGAAGGCCCTTTCGAAGTCATAGCCTCAGAAGCAGATGTAGAGGATGAGGGAACAAAGTTATCTGCCATCCGTCTCCGGACAGAGGAGGCGACCTCTTTTGAGGCAATAGCTGAAGAAGTAGAGGAAGGAGGGACCACAGACAATGGAGGAAAGTTGGGTGATCGAAGCAAAATGAGGAAGGTCCCCAGCTACCATGGTCACATATCACTCTCCCCATACAGGGTGAGAAGAGGTGGCAAAAGAAACCATACCTAATGGAAGAGGAAGATCAGTAGATAAGGATGCCTTCTTCAAAGTCTGAAAGCCAACTTGAGACACTTTAAGGTCATAGAAATTATCAATAGCAGCAGGCATACGTGATCCAAGTATTTCAGCAATCAGCATGGATAAAAATATGATGAATGGCACAATAGAACATTTGGCACTACCCATCTTCTACCAACTCCCCAAAAAAATAACCAGCAAAGTTAATTTTATTTTGGAAAATAAGTGCATGAGCTAGCTGGGTGACTTAAGTGGGTGACTGATCCATTCCTCCCGTTTTGGAACTCAAACACTGAATAAGATGAGAGAAGAAAAAGTTCCATATACCACCCATATTTTTTCTATAAATAGTATTGTGGTTTTTCATAGCGGGGTCTTGCACATATCCCATAGTGGAAACAACAACATGAAGATTATCAATAGACACAATATCATCATAAGAGGAGTAAGCAGGAAGATCCAACACTCTTCTTAGATCATCAACAATAAATAATACATCATTATCAGATAAAACAGTTGCATGCACAACTTTAGTAGAGGCATCATATATACAACAAGTGGCCCAAAAAGCACATCTTGGGAGAATAGGTAAAAGTTTTGAAGAGAGGGCACTTACGTAAAAATTCGGTGATGATGTAGAAATCCAGATACTTGTCAGTGTGATCCAACAATATTACATATTTATTTGTTTGAACTTTAGATTTTTTGGATTTTAGACCCAAACGCTGCTTCATTATTATATTTATATATGTTTTTTTTTAAGTTTAATGTTTAAAGTCCATTAAAGACCCAAACCACTTAAACCGGTCAAACCAGACCACCTTTTTGTGGTCTGGTTTGACCGGTCTGGGCACTTGATTTCAAACCGCTCGGTTTAAAATTTTCATGAACCGCCATTACGGTTTGGTTTGTGGTCTGAGGGGTTAAACCGCTCAAACCGGACCGCAAGCACCCCTACTTATTATAATTCGGGCAAACCACTCATTCTATTGGTTCTCAATTTTTTGGAGACTAATATTGAAAAAAGGCAAAACCAATGCCAACTCTTGTTTAATACCTCACCAACTACTCAGTTATCTCTCAAAAGATAATTACTTCAATAACACTTGGGACACACAACTCATAATCTGTCGGTTTTTCATTCGGAGATTATTGATATTGAAGAAAGAAGGATATATGTATGTCCCCCTTTCAAATTTCTTTGATCATATCGAGTCTGATAAATTTGTGTAGTCCACATAACTTTATCAATTTGAGCTTATTTTGAAGCATTTGTTGCTTTATCTTTCTACAATGCACAAATCTTACAAAATATTTGTTGTTCTGTCATAACATTCAGATATATGCTTTTTCAAGCTATCAATGATTGAATGGAAGTCCTAGTGAGATGAACCTCAAGTATCAAACGAAAGAACCAAGTTTGAAGAAGCTTGAGTATCTTTCGCTGGTGTCGAAGGTTTGTACGGAGCTTGAATCACACTTAGGGTTTGGGGATAAAGTTTTGGCGGAGTTTATTACCGAGTTAATCGAAAGTGACATTGTGGATGAATTTGATAGTAAGTTGAAAGAAAATGGGGAGAAGATGCCTGATTACTTATTTGTTAACCATAATTCACGCGATTTTGCCCCCGAAAACGAAGTCCAAATTTGATAAGGAGGCTAGTAAGAAGGATGATAATAGGCAGAAGTCGAGTTTTTCGGCATTGAATATTGGAGACAGTAAGGACGGGTTGAAGGAGTTGGAGAGGGAGATTGAGATGGAAGCCAGAGAGAGGAGAAAGAGAGATGGGGAGGTCGACAATGATAATGGGAAGGATCATTGGGATAGAGATATGGATAGGAGTAGAGGAAGGGATAAAGATGTGGATATGAGGGTTTTAGGAATCGACCATGAAGAAGAGGAGGAGGGTTTTTAGGAATCTATTAGGAAGAAGAGGACGAATGTGCGATTGAGGGTGATTGAGGGTTTACGAACAGTCAAGCAAGGATTTAAGAAGAGCAGAAGGGGTTTAGAAATCGATCAGGAAGAAGTAAAGATTTTTTTCTAATTTAAAAATTGTTTTTAAATTATATTTTTTCTTTTAAATGACATGTAAACTATCCCATGTGCAACAAGTTATTCTATATGGCTTCCATGTCATTTTAAGTTTGACACGTCAACAAAGAAAAACCTGTTCAAAAGGTAACAGGTTATCCAATGCTCTAACGGATAAATTTTTTGAAAGTATGATGCTCTAATAAAAAACATTTTGAAAGTACATTGCTGTAATAAGAAAAACTAAAAGTAGAATGCTATAATAAGGAAATTTGTAAAAGTAGGTTGCTATTTTGTACATTTTGTCCTATTTTATTTTAGTTGAGTTTTACATTAATTTCAATATAAGCATCTCCCTCTTCCTCTCTCTTCTTCTCTTTCCCTCTTCTCTTCTTCTCCTTTTCTTCTTTCTCTCCTTTTCCCTCTTTTCTCGTCTTTTTTTTTTGTCTCCCTCTTTCTTTCCCCTCGGGGTGCCTTGGATTCTGGTAGTTGAGGTTTTCTCCTACCCGAACGCTTCATTGTTGCTGTTTTAGCGTTTTAGTGTTTTATCTTGATCTGGAGAAGTCTCCCCCTCCCTATCAAAAAATTAGATAAAAATAGAGGAAACTCCAAACTTAAAAACTTATCTAAAACTCGATGGATAGAGATAATTTTTATTTATTTATTTGTATTGTTATTATTTTAAATAATATATAGTAATTATAGATTTATAGAATATTTTAATAATAACAATTAGGGGGTGTTTGAGATTGCTTATAAAAACAACTTATTGGCTTATTCCGGTATGACACCGGTAATAAACACTTTTGAGTATTTTGATAAACAACTTATACCTGTGATAAACCGATAATAAATGTTTTTGAAGAAATTAAAACTTTCTGATTTATAATAAGTTGATAAGTGCATATATAAAAAAACATAAATTATTTTAAATAAATAATCCCAAACACCCAATTAATATAGTAAAAGAAAATTTGTTATGATATTTTATATCTAGTAAAATGAAATCCACATTTTGTATGATCTATGATGGCTCTTCTTGTCATCAAGTGTGGTGCATGTGATTCCCACTAGGGTTTCATTCTCTGCGTTGCTTTCTTGATTCAATCCTGTCCCAGCCGCGGTAAACACTCTCCAAATTACACTCAGAAAAGCGATAACCTGTTGAAATCCCCTTGTCCAACTGAAATTCTTCAAGTCAGGCGCCGGACGTCAAAGTCTTACGTCACCTTATCTTGCGATCTTCATTACTGAGCTACAGCTATTAGAATTTCTCTTTGCTTGGCTCGATTCATTTCTAATCTATATGTATAGTCGATTCATGGGTTGTTTCTGATGTTATTTCTCTAGTGGGTGTCTAACTGGCTGTGTAATGCCCTCCAGGTGGAAGTGGAACAGTAAGTTTGAACCCTTTCTTTTAGCAATTACTTACATTACAATGTTCTCAGTTTTGGAAAGTCTTCGTACATTTAGATGGTATCTATGCCTAATTAATTGCAAAATTTGATTCTATAGGAGCATTTATAAAAGCCTTTTTTCTTTATTAACCTGGATATCCAACCCACTAATCCCAGAGCAATTCCAGGGCAACCATCTGCTTTGCAGATAGCTCAGAGTCACCGTATTTGAACCTCAGCCACAAAGGGATTTTTATTCCTCCTTGGATTTGAACCTGAACCTCTGGTACTTTTGACCTTTGGAGCCAAGCTCAAACCAATCGGACACCACCTTGTGGTTTATAAAAGCCCTTTGAGCACTAGTGAAATGTTTTCCCATCAAAGTGGAATCTGGTGTATGATCAATAATTTTACAACGGATAAACATGTCTTCTTCGCTCGAAAAATTGTCCAAAGAGAATATTTGCCATCAAACCAAAAATCCCAAAATGGGAATTGTTGAGATTTTCATGGGGTGCACCAGATTTTATACTATAATCTTGGCACAAATTTGGTTTGGTGATATATTTTTATTTCTTATAGCAGCTAATATGTATGTTTGAAGCTTTGAATTCCATTTAAGTGGACATTTTTTTAATGTGAGGAATGAAATAGTGATATTTGGGACTATTGCAGCCTCTTTATAATTATTTGACTTTTATAGAATTTTCCATGACAGGATTGAATAGAGACTACAAACATGGGTGTTTCCGGAAAGTGGATTAGATCACTCCTTGGTATCAAGAAACCAGAGAAGTCACAACCTTCAGAAAAAGATGAAAATGTTAGTGAGTTCATATCATTTTGTTTTTTCAGACAGAAACTTAGTTAGATTACTTCTGTTTTGAGATTTGTTGCTGCCACTTTCTTGTTGTCTTAACGAAAAATATAATGGGCAGTGAAAAATGTACGTTTAAATCTGGCAGCATGCTGCGAGTCTCTTTCTCACCGCCCCCTCACATTATTTTTACGTAACCAGCATATGGATATTTGGAGTTTTGCCTTCTCAAGCTTCAGCTTCTTTTATTGCTTTCGTTGCCTTCTGTTTAGCTCATCTCTATTTCTCCTTAGTGTCGATATTCTTACAATGATATAAGAGGCTAGAGCTTCCTCTCTTTTCCTTAGTAGTCTTTTGACTTTCTTTTTCCACTAGTAAGGTAGCCTTTGAAACTGGACTGGACATGACTGGACAAAACTAGACCGAATCTATACTATATTATATAGCATTTGACAAAAATTCTTAAAAACAATTTTTTATGCATAAAGTACTGTTTATTGATGCATATTACTTAAAATTCAAGATTACAAGTAGAAAGTACATGGGTACATCTTATTAAAGCTCTATGTTTGAATTTGTATGACAAACTGCAGATAAACATAATCAAATACATGATAAACATCATTTTGAATATAAAAAATCTAAAATATAATAAGATAATCATTGAATTCTAACAGAATACTTAATTATTATCTTAAAAATTATTTTATTAACTCGAAAATAAATTAGTTCGTTATTAAATTTCAATTAAATTATAATAAAAAATTGAATTAAAGAAATTACACAAAAACGAACTTTTAAATAGTTAATTTTATACTAATATCCCTTTCTTTTTCAAAATTTTATAATTTTTTCAAATTTATATTTCATTCAAAAATAAAAACATTTTTCTTTTTCTCAAAACCACATAGAATCGTATTATAACATCGATAGAGTCAAAATATAAAAAGAAACATTAAAATCAAGATGTATCTTGCTGCATTGTGCGAGTACCCTTCTAGTAGTACTTGGATAGGACAAGAGAACCTGATAGCACTTGACATTGACAGGACATGACTAGACAATGTCTGTTTGGTGTTTGGTATACTGATTGCATTTCTTTTCTTTAGTTTGATGTATATTTCCCCTCAATTTTCTTATCCTCCTTTGCCACCTATGAATGCACATTACCCTTCTTTTTACATCATGTTAAAATCCCTTTGATATTTCAAAACCCTTCTATGATTTCACAGTCATAGGTTTCACCACCTAGACCTTGTTTTTGGCTATATAACAACCGAATTCCATCCCCTACTAAAGCTAATGTTTATGCCACTTTACAATTTATTCGCAATACTTGATCCCCTTTCTTAGTGCAAACAAAGCCTACATGGCTAGAGTACTTGACCGAAGTTACTAGGTGAGCATCATTGATCACAAGGGAGTTTTGAGAACCATATAAACGTAGTCGGCTGAGATTTCTTCATCATCTTATTACTATAGGAGAATCTTTTAGGAATCTTTCAAACCTACTTTCTAAACCAACATGAACATTAAGGTCTTAAAAGACTTGTTGCAAATTGGTATCACCCAAACTGCTTCTCCTAGGTCATGCCAATCAACATTTAACTAAGGAAATATTGTACATCAAGATGTGTAGATTATGGAAAATCTAATTCATCTAGTGACAAATATAAAATAGAAAAAGTTGAAAGAGTTTAAAAATCATTATTCATATGGAATTAAATAAAAAAACCATGAATCTGTGCTACTTGTACGTCTTTAGAGTTCAAAAAACAAAATAAATAATATAATGAATTGCAAGTGGTCCCTGGGCTTATTCCTAACTTTTACTTGTGGTCCTCTGAAAAGAATTGTAAAACATAAAAAAAAATGAACAAGATGATGAAACGTTTATGTGTGTGCTAGTAACCATGATCTATATGTTTATTTTGTGTGTGACATGATGGTAACTACTGCATATTACTTGCCATTTATGATTATAGATGGTATGCTGAGATAAAGGAAAGAGTGAATGATAAAGAACATAGAGTTGCAGGACAAATTAGTATAACCAATACGTAATAGTTTCATTGGATAGTTAGTTAGTTGTAGTCATAGTTTTAAAAGGCAGGATCAAGCCTTGAGGCGTTTTCCCTCGATGAGGCGAGGCGTAAGCCCTGAGGCGGTCCAATGGCGTAAGCCTCGAGGCGGAGATATATACATATACACACACACATATATGTATAATATACTACACAAATATATATACCTTTTGCAAAAAAATATACACCAATCTTTATTCCACTGTCACATTATACACATAAAACATATGCAATATATATACATACATAGACTGGGGTACTTGACACAAAATATACATCTCACACTAAATGACTAAAAGAAATAATCTATATACACTTTTTTCAATGATGAATATAGATATAGTAACAAATAAAAATTATATTGATCTATTAACAATATATATATTAAATATTAATATGCTCACAGCTGATGAGTCATAAACAATTTTTTTGATATATCAACAAAGTAGGAGTTAGAAGTGGGAACAGTGACACGTGGAAGATTTGTAGGGACTTTTTTTTAGAGATAATACAAATATTCAGCTAGTAAATATAAGATGTGTCAAAGATATGTTAAAGTCAAGGCATCTGGTTGTTAAAGTGGAGGCATACGCCTCAATGGTGCTCATCGCCTCACAGCCTCATGCACCGCCTTGACTATACAAGGCATACAATTCAAACATAGAGTGAAAGGCGGTGCCTCAGAAGCGGTTTTATGCCGCCTTACCTCAAGGCGCATGCCTTAGATGATTTTGAAAACCATGGTTGTAGTGTCATCCCACCCTCTCCTGGTCCTGGATGCATTTGTTGCAGTCTAATTATTATTAGAATATGAAGCTCCAAGATAATTGCAATCCCACCCTCAGTTTACCATGTTATATGCATCTAGCTTTTACGGGATCTGAGTTGGTCTTTTGGGATGTACCACTTGGTCCCTTATCTAGAGCAATGATTAGTAGATACTCATTTCACTTCATTCATGAATGTTCCACATATCTATTTTGTGCTATTTCAGAACTTTTTAAAAGACTAGTATACTCGCAAACTTTTTGAAAGAGCTTGAAAAAAAAGGTTGCGTTATATTTATATGCACCTGGACAATTTTTTTTTTCCTGTTATCATTTATCAATTTGGTTCACTACTTATAGTGTGTGATTAAAGGATCAAGTGTGTCAAGTTCTTATAGTTGAATACTTTTTTGGTGAATTGATTTCTTAAAGCATAAAGACCAAACTGCTCAAAAGCAGGATCTCAGAGGGGTGGGATGTACACAGTCCTGACCTCTACCCTCAAAGGAAGGACACATATTAAGCAAGATTAGCACATATTAAGCACTAGAAAAGAAGGAAAACAGAAAAAGGCTCAAAGAAAATATATACAAAGTAATAAGAAACACATCCTCCATCTAGTGCATGCCTCAGATACCCTTTGTCCTACCCTCACCCAGTCGCCCTCCCTAACTCCCTAGTTATGCACACTAGCTAGAGGTTCCTACCTTAAATCTACTACCCTAGTCCTGCATTTCCAAGGACATGATTTCTTAAAACATGTCCTTGTCGTTTAAAGACTGACTTAGCCATATCCTACATGTTTTGTGTTTGTTGTCCAATCTGTTTGCATGTGGTTTCCTACTGAAGTCATGGACCAAACATGGCAAGGCTATGAGAGCTTACATTTATCTTTAGCCAATATTTTTTTTAACTTTTTTGGTATTAACAATTTAAACCATCTTTCTACATATCATATTCTAGTTGTCTACTAGTATTCTAGTGGTCTCTTCATTACATAGTAGAAAGTGATGTTTGACATTTAATCTCATAATGTAAAGTGCAATATTTGAACATTTACATACACTTATATATATATATATATATATATATATATATATGTAATAGCTTGTACAAACAGTTTCAGGCAACAAATACTAGAAAGTTTCGGCACCGGAGAAAGAATTCTGTAGAGATCACAGACAACATTTTTCAAAACAAGCTCAATCAGAATCCTGCTGACCTGGTTGAAGATGGCCATAGCAGTTCAGTCCCAGCTGTTATTGATTCCCCTTCCGTTTCACTTCAAATGCAAGATTCATCTCAAAACAAACTGCGCCCCAGAGAAGAGCAGGCAGCTATACGAATCCAAACTGCTTTCCGAGGAATTTTGGTACCAAAGCTAAACCACTATGCATTGTTCCTTTTATGTTTCTGTAATATTATCCCAAATTATTTTCAAGCATCATTTATTAAAGATGTCTAGGCTGGTTTTAACAACAACAAATAAATCTCTAGTGTCAAAATCTGTTAGTTAAGTTAGTTAGTACTTGTATTTTGTTATTAGTTGAGCTATTAATAACACAAGATCTTATTTGGTTAGATCCTCCTAATTAAATATGTTTGTCATTGAGCTCTTGAAGCTGGTTGAGATGTGTGAGAAAAGCTTTATTTCAACTTGAATACAATGTACATATTTATATACAACAAGTTTGTAACGGCCCCTGATTTACCTCTAAAAATAATATAAATTCTATCTAATAAAAGAGAGAATCAACAATTATGAAACTAATCCCAAAGAATCTACTTATACAAATTATATGTATTCCCTAGCTTGATTTCCTACACTCCCGCTCAAGCTAAGGATATATGTTCTCTAAACCAAGTAAGGTACTTAGTTGAGTGAGATTGGGCTAAAGTTGTTAAAGGCTCAAGGTGCACTTAGGCGCAAACGGGTCCCGGGGACTAAGCGTGAGGCGCAGGCATGAAATGCAGGCCTCAGGAATGCAAGGTGCGTCTTATCAATATATATATATATATATATATATACAAACACACACATACACAGTTACACACAACTCAAATATGCAACAAGTAAAAGCCCCCAATGCATCAATCAACAACACTTTAATAGGGTTTAAAGCGGGAGCCGTGAAGGAGAAGTTGTAAGGTTTGGGTATTCATAGAGAAGATGGCTTGAAGTTCTACGGACTTGGAATTTAATATTAGTGTTTGACTTACATCATCTATTTAATAACTCTTAAAAAAACAGAAGATGAGAAGCTAAGAAAACTTATTTAATATTAGGGTTTGACTAGGTATTTAATAACCCTTTATGAGGCGCAGGCCTTTAATCAGCCTCGTGCATATGTTGAGCCCTGATTTTAAAAAAGCACAAGACCTTGAGCCTTATGAGCCTCAGAGCCTAGGCTCAAGCGTGCTTTTAATAACTATGGATTGGGCCGAAACAAAGCTTTAGTCAGAATGTCAGCCACTTGCCGCTTGGATGGAACATGTGTGAGTGAGATTGTCTTGTTTCGACCTTCTCATAGATGAAGTGTCCATCAATCTCCACATGCGTGGTACGACCATGCCAGATTGGATTTTTGGCAATTGCAATTGCTGATTGGTTGTCACACATGATCCTGATAGAGTCTGAGATTCCAACCTTAAATTCTTTTATTAATTGTTATAACCAAATTCCTTCATAATGCTAGGACTAAAGTTTCGAACTATGCCTCGACAGTGCTTTGTGCTACCACCAGTTGTTTCTTGCTATGCTTTGTCACGAGATTTCCCCAAATGAATAAGCAGTATCCAAATGTGGATCTTCCATTATACAGGGATCCACCCTAGTTTGCATCGATATAGACATCGAATGTCCGATCGACAGATTTTCTAAACATGAGTCCTTTCTTTGGATCTTTCTTCAGATATCTTAGAATGTGGTTCATAGCCTTCAAATGATCTATTGATAGGTTGCTAATAAATTGACTGACAATACTGACAACAAAACTTATAACAGGACATGTGTGAGTTAGATATATCAACTTACCTACCAACCGCTGTTTATGCACCTTATCAGTTGTCGGTTCATCTGTCCGAGGCCTTAGCTTGGTATTACGGTCCACAAGGGTCTCAATTGGTTTGCACCCGATCATGCCAGTCTCAAGTAAGAGGTCGAGCACATACTTGCTTTGGGAGATTGAGATGCCTTGACAAATCCTTGCTACTTTCATTCTTGGAAAATATTTTAGAAAGCCATGTCTTCAATCTCAAACTCTTTGCATAGTAGCCTTTTAAGTCTCCTCATTTTTTCTTGATGGTTCCTACTTCCTTGTAAGAACTATGTTGTCAACGTATACTATTAGGGCTGTGATTCTCCCATCTGTGAAGTGTTTGACAAACAACGTATGATATGCTTGTGTTTGGGAGTATCCGTCATTTTTAACGACTTTGATGAATATGTCAGACCAAGCTCTAGGGACTGTTAAGTCCATATAATGCTTTCTTCAGCTTGCAATTCTTTCCATGGTTCTCTTTGTTCTCAAATCCATACAGGATGTCCATATAGACTTTCTCGATCAGATCTCCGTTCAAGAAGGTGTTCTTGACATCAAGCTGGAATAACGACCAATCTTGATTAAATGCGATGGACAATAGAACACGAATTGCGTTAAGCTTGCCTACAGGAGCAAAGGTTTCTTGATAATCAATTCCATATGATTAAACCCCTTAGCCACTAGACGGGCTTTGTATTTGTCTCCCATCTGCTTTTTGTTTAACTGACAAAATCCATTTGCAACCCACTGTCAGGTGTCATTCCTTTGAAGAGCATTATACTATTCTAAGGTTGCTTCACTCCATTTCTGAATCCTTAGAGCCTCATAAACCGAGTTGGGTATCGTGATCTTCTCTAGGGATGCCATAAATGCCCAAAATTATGGAGACAAATTTTTGTAAGAGATTAGCTACAAAGGGGATGTTGGGTGCATAATCTTACCTCTTTTCTTTGGGCAATAGGGAGATCCAATGTAGGATCACAAGTTGAACTTGCGTGTGAATCATAAATTTCTTCATCTTGTATGCTTTCTTGCTTAGCTTGGCCCTGGGAAGTTGACTTTGCTGATTTCTTAAAGTCATGTCTGGATTTTTCCTTCTTGTATAAACTTTGACCACATCATCGAAAAGAAGAAGGTGTTCAGGATAGACATTGGGTGACTGATCGAGTATAGAATTTGATTGAGAGCCACGAGATTGAGGCACAGGGTGGGTCAGTCAAGTCTGGATTCGGACAGGTTGGAGTACTAGAGTTATTTGATAGAGGAGATAAGGTGGAGTGAACTTGAGTATTTGATGGATGAGATAAGGTGTAGTGAACTTGGGTTGGTGAATCCGAGTTCATGAGGTATGTCTAGTCCCAATTATGAAATTCATGTATGTTATTCTCCCCCTAAATTACATTATAGAATTGGGGTAGAATGGAATATTTTAGAAAAAGGTAACATCCATGGTATCATAGAACTTACGGGTGGTAGGAGAGATGCACTTGTAGCTCTTTTGATTGGCTGAATATCCAAGAAGGATAAATTTAAGTGCACGGGCATAAAGTTTACCACGATATTAAGGGTGGATATGCACAAATGCAGTGCAACCAAACAACTTGAAAGGAACTTGTGACACAAGATGAGAGGTAGGAAATAGACCTTTGAATTTTTGCAATGGTGAGCTAAAGTCAAGGAATCGAGAGGGCATGCGATTGATTAGGTATGTTGTGGTGAGAATGGCTTCACCCCAGAATCTCGTAGGAACATTACCTTGGAAAAGTAAAGATCAGGCAACCTCAAGGATGTGACGGTTTTACGTTATGCCACACCATTTTGTTGTCGGGTGTGGGCACATGAACCTTGTTGGACAACACCATGAGATTGGAGATTGAAACCAAGACTAGAATTGAAGACGTCTTGGGCATTATCAATTTTTAGAGTTTGAATTTGAGAATTGAATTGATTTTGAACCATGACATGGAAGTGCTGAAATATATGTTTGGTTTCAGATTTGTCTTTCATAAAATGCCCAACACAATCTAGTATGGTCATCAGCTAATTATAAAAACCATCTAGCACCGGGTTATGCTTAAAATACGGAATGACCCCCAAATGTCACCATGGACAAGGGAGAAAGGGCAACTCTGTTTGTATGATCGTGGTGAGTATGTATTACGGGTATGCTTGGCCATTTGACAAAATCTCACATTGAAATAACTTGGAGTTTTATTGATGAAGAGAGACGGGAACAAACGTTTCAAATATGAAAAATTGGGGTGACCTAGACGAAAGTGCCACATCATGATTTCACTCTTTATTAGAATGACCAGAAGACTTAAAACTACTCAACGAATTATGATGACTGACCAAATGAGTTGAAGGAGTGTTGACATCAAGAACATTACGACCCGCATGCACATAAGCATTGCTGATTGTTTTCCCCAAGCTCGAGTCCTGAAATATACAAGAATCAGGAAGGAGTTTAGTTGCAAAATTTAAGTCACTAGTCAGTTTGCTAACTGATATGAGATCACACTCAAGTTCTGGCTCAAATAAACACTCATTTGAGTGTAAGGGTTGCTGAAAGTTTAACGATTCTTGTTCCAACCACTTTGGTGCGTGTACCATTGGCAATACATATGGCTTGGAGGTTGGTACAAGGAGAATAAGTTGAGAAAAGTGATCCTGCCATGTGGTTGGATGCACCTGAGGCAACAATCCAGGACGAGGAGGATAATTTTGTGGTATGAAGTGCAGTGCTGTTGGAGCTTTGAACTGGGTTGTTCTCTAAGGTAGTTGAGCCAAGACGAGATTTGAAGGAGTCTTGGGAACGGAAGTGGACGAATCCTTGGATAAGCGACTTGATTCCCCCATGAAGAGAGGTTTCGAGAGATAGGGGTGAGCAGATTAAAGAAGACATAATGCTTGAGAGAGTAGGATTTCTAACCTACAACCCTGATACCATGAAGCTGGTTGAGATGTGTGTGAAAAGATTTTTTTCAACTTGAATATAATGTACATATATATACAAAAAAATCCATAACGGCCCCTATAAATTAGCCTCTAAAAGATAATACAGATTCTATCTAATAAAAAGAGAATCAACAATTATGAAACTAATCCCTAGGAATCAGTTTATGCAAATTATATGATTCCCTAGCTTGATTTCCTACAGCTCCCTCTCAGACTTGCCACCTCTTCGTCTCCTTCAATCCTATTTTTGTTGAGGGGATCGATAATTTTCTATTTTTCTTCACACTTGTCTTATAGATTTCTTACTGGAATTCTCATCCATGCACCTTGCCAAATGAAATTGCTTAGAATCATCGACAATAACTGTTGATCGATGTGCTGTTTTTTTTCCCTCAGTTGTAATATGTGATGAGCGTTTGTCAACTTTCTTTTGTTATTGCTAAAATTTTCTCAATTGTAATATACTAAAAAATTCACAAAATTTTGTTTGCTATTTGTTAGTTGTAATTCACGAAAATAAAGTAAAAAGAAAATATGCACTATGATAAAGTACTAACTTTAATTAAACTATGCTTGGTCTAAATTTCTATTTAGCAACATTGTCTTTTTCGCATCCAAAGTTACCAATTTTTTTTTTAATATCATTGGTGCATATATTTGAGTAAACGGTATTGCTTTTTGCAGCCAGATGAATATAATCTGAAATAACACATATTCAAATATCAAGTTCAGTTGAGAAGTCGAACTGTATTTTCCATCCAATATTAAATAAAAACAAGGGCTCGAGTAACTTCCCTCCTGCTCTTTTTTGTTTCGGGTATCAGCAGGGGCGGATCCAAAATTTGGTACCTTTGAATGTGAAAAAGATAATGGTTGTTAAATACAACTTTAGACCAAGCATAGAAGTTTAGACCAAGCGTGGTTTAGTTAAAATTAATACTCAATTTTTGGTCTAAACATCTGTTTTGATAGACCAGTTAAACATTTCTAGATCCGCCACTGGCTATTAGGATGTTGATTGGTTGTAGGTATTCATCCATCACCTATTATAAATTTAATGAAATAATTTATCATTTTCTCAAAGTTGATATATTCACCTATGAGAACCATATGTTTTCTATTGGCACTTGGCAGTTTTTGCCTTTTAAGCCAAGGTCTGAATATATATTCTATAGAATATTAGAATGTGACTGTAGGAGTACAACCAGCATACGAATGGACAGGGGCCGACCTACTAAGGACCGAGCAGGATCCCGTGCCTCCGCTCACTTGATTATAGCAAGAGAAAAAAAATTAGGCGTCGTAAAAGTGCACCCGCTTGATTTTGAGAGTGCCTGGAAATATTTTAAAACCACTTGTATAACAAAAATCTAAGTTGAGTGGGATGGTCTTGGTTTGTTGAAATAAGCCGCCTACTACAAGGAGATCTTGGGTTCATTTCCTACTTGTAGCAAATATGTAGTTTTTTGGTTAACTTCTATTCTCACTCTTACCTTTTCCAATCCTAAATCACTTTCGGATAATCTATTAATTTGATCTTCATTCCCAAATTTGTTCCACTTTTTGTTGATTAACTATATCCTCACGTTCTCTTGTAAAGTATCATGTTCTTAATAATTAACTTTCCTTGAAATTACGAGTTTCTTCTTTTTCTTGGTTCGTTTGTATTTTGTAATTTGCTTCCCATGCAGTTAATAGCACACTATAGCGACACTATAGTGGTTAGCGATTCTGGACTAAATAGCGGTTTAGGAATTGCGGTCTATTATAGCGCACCTGCAAATAGCGGCCGCTGTTACCGCTATTTTGATACTAAATAGCGGTCCGCTATTACTGCTTTTTTTGGCCTGTTGTAGGCTCCTTTTTTTGACTAAATTTTAAACGATTATTTTGGGCTTTTTTGTGCGCTATTTAGAGTCAAGCTGCAAACAAAAAGAAAAAAGACTAAAATAAACAAAAGAAACAATTAAATTGAGTCAAACTTTGTATCGATTCCAACTTCCAAGTCCAAAGCTCTGCTCAAAGTGCCCATCGATTCCAACTCCAGTCTCGATTCCTAACTGTTCATCTTTGATTCTCCCTATGGTTCACATCTTTGATTCTCTTGGCTGTTGAAAACTAACAGCTACAAGTTACAATCAGGTATGGACCGTATGGTTTCTATTTCTGTCCCTACTCCCTAATTCGGTCCCTAATTTAGTACAATAACTATGTTTCTGACTTTGTTCAGTACTTCAGTTTGTTGTTTAACCATTTGATTTTGGGTTTAGCTTTGTTAATTTGGAGTTGAAGATGAAGAGGAAGAAGGGGGAGATGGGGATGATGACATAAATGAAAGAGTGGATGTACTCAATGATGTGGATTCAGATGCCGAGCCTGTGGATTGCAGTTAGCTCATTTAGTTGTTTATGAGCTTTATAAACTCTTACTACTATGTTGCTTGTGTGGTTTGAATTGGTTGACTTGATATGTAGCGCATACAAGATTTTATATGAGCATATTTTTTTTACAGCTATATCACAACGATGACCGCTATTTCAAATCAAGGTCCCAACCACTATTTCCGCTATCGACCGCGTTAACTGCTTAGTTTGCTTTTAGTTAATAATTTAATAATTGTTGACATCTTAGATGCATAAGGAAGCGAAATAAGATGCATAGTTAATTTTGATTTGCAAAACATCTTATCTAATACTAGGAGTTCTAGATGCATAATGAAACGTAATTGAACTTGGAAAAAAACATAGGACAATCAATATCAAGTACCAAAAATTGGAAATTTTTTATGAAATCAACCAAAAAACCAAATAAGTTCCCTATAGCAGCCATGGAATTCAGCTAACAACATGGCCTAAGACGTAGTCTTGTGTTTTACTCAAAAGGTCAAAGTCGATTCAATTTGAAAAAAATGTATTTTTCCTGAAATCAACATAATTGGTTTTCCCATCGGATCAAACTGCATCGACTTTTTCCTCAGATCAAACCCACGACTTGTGGGCCTTTGATCCACCTTAAAGGTGCACCCGCTCAAGAAAATTCTTGGTCCGCCACTGGCAATGGAGATATTTTAAATCTTTTTATGCCCGTGATTTAAAGAAAATCGATTACAATGATCTTGAGTTGTTAGTTAGGCTAAATAAAATGATAAGTTTCTCTAAGATATGTGCAATACGAGAATACTCTAAAAGTAAATCTGATAATAATATCCTACAAGTTGATAGACCAGTTAAAATTCTGTTAAGACAGATAAATTGGTAGAGTGAAAAGAGAACACAAAAGCCTGTGAAGCCAGGCAAATTAAAACAAATTGCAGAAAAATCACTTAAGATGGTATAAATACTTAACCACCGATGAATGTTCAATGTCACTAGTAATGTGCTAGAGAGGTAGAAAAAACCAAAAGGAACTGAAGAAGAGTTGATGTTATTGGCTCAAGTAGTATTCACAAAGATTAATTTTTGCCTGTGTTTTGTTCATTTTGAAGTTAAAAGTGTAACCCATGTTTTAAATGTTAGTTGGAGCCTTAGAAACTGGTATGGTGAAATGCTCCCCTAGTTTTTTGTACATATGTTCAAAATATTATTTTGCTAAATATTGGTTGAGTGACTATCTGCACCTTATAAATGCTTTTTCATCATCATGCATTCACCTTCTAACAACCATTTTGGTTAGTTCTTCAGTTGACATGATAGATAACCTAAAATATACTTGTTATAATATTCAGGCTAGGCGGGCCCTACGAGCTCTCAAAGGATTGGTCAGACTACAAGCTCTTGTTAGGGGACATGCTGTGAGAAAGCAAGCTGCAATAACTCTTCGTTGTATGCAAGCATTAGTGAGGGTTCAGGCTCGTGTTAGAGCTAGGCGTGTTCGCCTCGCATTGGAAGGCCAATCGGAACAACAACAACTTCAACATGAGGCTCAGGTTCGAGAAATAGAGGTAAGCCTGCAATTCTACAATTTCAATCAAGCATAGGTGCTTCTTTTAATGACATGACCAAAAACCTATAACATTGAAAGAAATCTTCAATGATACAAACATAATAGAGACACCAAAGGGTCTTTGGTCTAGTAGTATCCGGGTTACCAGTATAGCTCAGGGGCTCGAACCTCGCCAAAGGTGAGTACGGCGTTTGAGCTCATATACGGTATATAGATATTATATAATTAAAACAGAACATAATAGGGGACGACCTTATGACACATATCAAGCACATGATTCCCAATTGTGTAAATTGCAACTCTGCTTTCCCTTCATCCAAACAGTTGTGTAAATTGCAACCCTGCTGTTCTTTCATTCAAACTTTGATCTAAAACTGTTGAAGGTTGCTTCTACGTGATTTCTGGCAGCAAATAGCATTGACAAATAGTTATCATATAATATAAAAGCTGATTCAAATAAATTAGTCACTAGTCAGGTCCAAAAGTGTTTTGGATGATGTTTTACCGAATCTCTATTAATCTAAAGAGATCTGTATAAAACAAATTCATCTTAAGAGTGAATTTTTTGAATGTTACAATGCATTGATTGTATGCCTGGATATATATATATATATATATATATATATATATACATTGTGCTAATATCTGTGTTTTCTACCTTCTGTTGCTTTTTTTGTCTTTGCCTCTCGTTCTTTCTTCTTTGACAGGAAGGATGGTGTGATAGTGTTGGTTCTGTTGAAGAAATTCAAGCGAAGTTGATAAAGAGGCAGGAGGCTGCGGCCAAACGTGAGAGAGCCATGGCATATGCTCTTTCTCACCAGGTAATGTTGAATATCATATTCTTTCATAATCATAAAAATGATAACTTCAAAATTTTCCTTTCCTCCATATTCAATTTAACTTGTGATTTTCGTTCACATCAAGGCTTTTATTAAGGGTCTTAAGATGCTAAGTTGTCCAATTTCAATTATAGGTAGATACATCAACTACATTGAATCAGTTTGTGATATCTTTCACATTAAGTCTTTTATGAAGGACCTTAAGATGCCAAGTTATCTGACTTCAGTAACAGATAGATATATCAATTACATATGTTGCAACTCATTGTCTTAATGAGGGTCTTAAGAATCTTTTTGATGTGTACTACGGAAAGTGAATAGTACATTCAGAAGAACAGTACTTATGTATGTATGACAATTCTATGTACATATCTGGGCATCTATATGAAAATATGGGACTCAATTTAGTACCCAAATTTTGTTAGACAATACAAGAAGAAATAATCGAAAATGACCCAATGAGCAAAAAAAAAAGTGAAATTTCAATGAAGACTTAAAGTTAAATGTTCATTGGAATAAGTTATTACTATACATCTAAGAGTACTCAAGTTTGATGATTGTAATAAGTCTGTGCTCTTTGAAGGTGCTTTTCTAAAACTTTGGCTGCCTGATTCCAAAACAAGCCGTCACAATGCCTAGCCAATAAGTTGTAATAGGCAGTGATAGATAACTCTCCTTGACGTAAATCATGGAGTGTGCTTTCGATGGCAAACAATTCTGCTGTGTTGTCGTTGCTGGAATATGTATCTCAGGCAGCCTCATATTTATTGAGCCGCAGAGTAGAGAAGAAAGTTTTCCCCTATTTCTAGGGTCATAGAGTTAATCAGCCATGCCATCACCATGCTGTTTTCTGATTTCTAGTTCTTGAAACTGGCTCATCAGATTTAGCAGCAGGAACAGCCCCAGTGAAGTGATCTTCCTTTCCTCGACCATGTATGTATATCATGATCGATTGAGACCATTGAAGGAAATTATGGCCATTTAGTTTATAACTAGTAATTGGAAGGAAACTCTGAGAGTTTCTAGAGGATTTAGATGAGAAGCCTTTGAGTTTGGAGATGACTTCTGAGTGGTTTTAGGAAGAGGATTCTGTGCCAGTCATAATGATATTTAGGAAGGTGAGAGGGCAACAATACCAAGGGGATGTTGGAGCTTACCGTTGTTGCTTAATTGCTGTTGTGATTGAAACACAGCAGCAAGAGGAGAGTAGTCTGGGATCAGAGATGCTCTGATACCATGTGGAATTCTTTTTTATTTCACTTGTCTTCAAAGAGGGAGGTACAAAGGCTATATATACACAAAAAATATGAGAAGAAAAGGAAAAGATTCCTGAGATATTCATAACAATTAATTACAAAGAGACATTACCCATTATCTCCAATTCCTATTTTACAATGATATTGAGTATCTTTAAGGATATTKAGTATCTTTAAGGATACCGAGTATCTCTAAGGATACTGAATATTTCTACAGTTTGTGCCATAGCGTAATAGTAGGACTTGAACTTGGAAAGATAAACACATGTTTCTTTCTTTGAAATCTATATGAAACTACTCTCAACAACTCATTCCAAGCCATGGAATGTATTAGCATCTTCCATGATTGACATCTAGAAGTATGCTTGTGGTCAATAAATGGAACACCTCGTCTAGGTGTACCTTCAATACACCTCGTCTAGGTGTACCTTCAATACACCTCAAGGTTTGTACCAATGCTTCTCCATGACTAGTATGATGGGAAGACATTAGGGCTTAATGAGTGTGACCATTTTTCTGTCTAGTTCATGTAGAAGCTTAACCATCTCAATAAAGTTTGATCTTTAGGATGATTGGAGAAGCTTATACCAACTTTCAATCATGCTAAGATTGGTAAAGATGTATACCAAACCAATAGACCCAATAAATCCCACTCGAAAATATGGTCTTTAGGGGCGGGGTGAGATGTATGCGGACCTGACCTCTAACCCAACACGTTAGAGTGGCTGTTTGCATGAACAATCTAGTAATTTTGGTATAGTATCAAAATTAATATGGTTAATATGAGGCATGTGAGAGTGGAATAGTTGAAGGTGGAACCGTGTCTCATTGGAGCCATAGTTAGTACTTAGACATTGTCACAATATGGTGTCCATATCTTGTTAGGATCCCTAGTTAGTAGTTAGACATTGAAGGTGGAAGGAATCAACACAATTGAATGGTTAGGAGTGACAAAGGAGGGCCTGAAAACATGATGGACTTTCAGAGATGAGGCTTTTTGGCGAAGCCAAGTCAGAATAGGGTGTTCGTATCTCATTAGGCATACAAGAGAAAGTATGTTTTTCTTTGTACTAGGCAATGGGAATGCATCTTATGTTACTGAAAGTAAAAAGGTTTGTAAAAATGGTAGTGTCAGGAGCTTGAATAGTGTGCCTCTTGCACCTATAGCATACATGAAGACGGAGGTAAATCTCGAATTGGATTCTAAATTGACGGGTTAGTGTGAGCTTATCCATGCGGTTATGCACTCTTCGAATAGGAATCCATCTTCTGAAAGATCCTGGCTTTCGTGCTTTGGTGGGTCTCCGAGATCCTTTCGATGACCTATGTTGTTGAAGGGATTTCTATATAATCCGATCGATTGCATAAACCCGCGGTAGCAGCGGAACTGGGGAAAGTATACAGAAAAGACAATTATTTTCTATTTAATTCATATTAGATTAGTCTTAGTTAGTGATCCCGACTTAGTGAGTCCTTTCTTTCGTGATGAACTGTTGATGCCAGTCCTACATTTTGTCTCTGAGGACCGAGGAGAAAGGGGGCTTGGCGGGAAGAGGATTGTACCGTGAGAGAAGCAAGGAGGTCAACGTCTTTCAAATATACAACATGGATTCTGGCAATGCAATGTAGTGGGACTCTCATGTCGATCCGAATGAATCATCCTTTCCAGGGAGGCAAATCTTCGCCCGTTAGGTAAGAGGATAGCAAGCAATAAGTAACCTCCACAATGATAGGCTTTATAGGAGGAACATGAGTAACCTTGATCAGCATTTGGTTGCTAAGAAATAATACTAGGAAAGTCCACCCTACTATATTGAATAAGATAGAAAAACCATGAGCAACAAAAACAATTCSCAAATGCTGAAACTACAACACTAATAACACTTTTGAGGCTTACAATACCGAAMAAATATGCCACTGGTTTGCTTTGGTCACAACATGAAAGGAATCTTGTGCASAAGAACAGAAAAAAGGATCAACATGAAATTGGGAGCCACTGAAAATAAGAGGGATTATGTATATATGCCCATTTGAAATAATAGAAAATTAGAAGGTATGCAAATAAYCAAGTACCTTGCAATCACAACTATATCTCCACGACTGCTGAGGTGCATTCTGATGAATCAACATTGTACGAGTAACCTCTATGAGATCTCCATTTATGCTTTCTCTGATTGCATTTTGCTGAGGGCTAGATGTAGCATTCCAGCTGTATTCATAAACCTGGTGTCGCAGGAGAGATGCTCATTCACATTACTCTACGAGGGGTTGTGACCACAAGTGCGAATTGGATATTCGTTCCTTAAACTCAACGATTTTAAATGGGTTGTGTAGTCTTCATTTTTAAAACCAGCCTCAAGTGTGAAGAGAAGCCTTCATTTGGCTAAGGATTCACAAATTGAGGATTAGTATGCTAATGATAATGGTATTTGTATGGGTCGGTGAAGTGCTATCAACAATATTTTGTAAACTTCCATGAATTACTATTCCACCACGAAAGACAATTATCATACTCCTAACGTTGCTCAAGGAGTAAGGGAGATCTTCCATCTCTCTTGCCTACAACAATTCAGCAGACCTATTCACGTTACGAACTACAGGATATAAGAATCATGGAATATCCCTTGCTCCAATAAGATCAATGTTGAATTACATTTTTTGTAGCTATAAGATTAAATCACAATGTTAACATTTGCTTATTTGTTGCAGTGGCAGGCAGGATCTAGACAACAAACATCTCCATCTGGATTTGGACCAGATAAAACTAATTGGGGTTGGAACTGGTTGGAGAGATGGATGGCTGTTCGTCCATGGGAGAATCGTTTCCTCGACATTAATACGAGAGATGGACTGAAGATTCAGGAGAATGGTTCTGCTAAACAAGAGCAAGAGCAAGAGCCCAACATCAGGAACCAGTTAAAATCTGCTGGCAAGAAATCCATTGCTTCAAACCTTCAATTAGAATTTCCAAATGAGAAAATGGGGCAATCTCATTCTGATGGCTCTGGTTCTGACCCTATCAAGTCAACTAGCATGCAAGAAGCACCTGCSACGGTGTGTATTGATCCAACGTCTAACGCATTTCTTGCTGATTCAGTYGGTGAGCTGAGATTGAGACCTGGTGTGGGGTCAAGATCCCACAGCAATCCAAGAGAGAGATCCTCAATCTTGGGTAATCAGGGAAAGAAGCGACAGTCGCTGCCTAGTAGTGGTTAGTCCATCTCTCTCTCTCTCATGGGGAACCAGAAACTAAACCCTAAACCTCTTAGGCTATGTTTGGCAAACTAGCTAGCTTAAACTAGTCATGTTCGGTAAAAACTAGCCGATGACCTAAAAAGACATTGAAAAATTAGTTGGAAAAATACAAGAGGTGTGATTGGAAAAAGTGAAAATGGAGCTTATTGAGATGCTACTAGAAGTAGCTTTTAAAAAAGCTAGCTTATGGCTAACCAAACGAGGTTTTTCCAATAACCTCAAAAAATAAGCTAGCTTATGGTTGCCAAACATGCCTTAACATCTAGAGTAGAGGGGGCTGCTTATGGACGAGTATCACATTAACAGGTTACTGTATATTCTGAAATTTACTAATGGTCCTAATGAAGTTCCTTAGTATATTTGCAACCAATAAAATATGTGAAGATAGTTTTTATAATAACTATTGAATTTTATTCACTCTGAATAAATACGTCCTCAATGAAGCCTTTTCTTTTAAAACTTCTTGGGGGCTAAATGGTGCCCTTAAGAAATTGTAAACGCTATTAAACTAAATAAAACAGATTGGATGTGATTATATCCATATACTCATCAACTTGTATCTGGTACGGATATGGATATATCTGTTTCTACTGGATACTGGTTCTTGTGTTGTATGCATTTATTTAATATAGAACATATTGCATAACTGCCCAGCGAATGTAGTTTTTGCTTAATTTTCAAAAAGATAACATTAATACAATGTACATCCACAGCTCCTTTAATTCGAATATTATGTGGATACCTATTGAACCACAATCTACCGTATTTTACCTGGGACTCCTTGATTCATTTTGGTTTTAGTATCCCTAGATCTAAACCAGACCAAACAATCTCATTTTATCACATTAGGGGGTGGGGGTGGGATCTAGCATTGTGTAGTAAACCAATGGTGCATTGTCAAATTTTGCTTACTACTCTAGCGTCTAAACCATGTAAGACAGGTCTCTCCTGTTTACATGTGGCAGTAAAACTGTCCACTGTAGTATTCATGGGCATCATGGGTAGATTGCACTAACATTAAACTTAGCAGTTCCAATAAAAGGCTCTTAGATGGTGTTTGATAAAACTGAATGAATATGTGATGAATGATTAAGAATTCCAACTGTTTTAGAGGTTCTGTATAGAATTAATGTTGAATGAAAAATGATTTTTTGATAAATGTTCTGTATGGAACATAAGATGCGTTGGAATGGGTGTGTTGGTTTGGCGTTTTCGGAATACTGTACTAATGAATGCATTTGTGTTAGTTAAAACAGGCATAGCTTAACAATCATCAAACACCATCAAAATATTTAGACCCGTATCAATATAATCCATCAAAATACTTGTTGAACTCTTGATGGGATAAAWAGCACGTAATAATTTMTATARCCGTACGTATAAAATGTCCAAGTATTTGAAGTGATGCCTTTTCTTTTTTTGGATTTTAAAGTCTTGAAAGAATAATTTAAGACAACAACCAGAACACTGGAACTGCACCAAATTTAGCTAAGCCATGTCTAGGTTATCTTGTTTCGTTTTTAACATATGGATGTGCATCCAGTGTTGAACTGTGTGTATAACAGTTGGCCTCATGTATCCTGGTAGCCTCTTTCAGTTTTAAGGCTAGGCAGGGTTATAGTCTTTTGACACTTCTCTTGTGCAAAAGGGTTTTTAAACGGCATCTCAAGCGCCTCATTGCATATCAGGTACACAGCCGCCTGCTAAGAGCCGAGTGCCCACAAGGAGCCCAATCCTTAAAAGGAATTGTGACTCCCACGCTATGGTTGAGGCTGGAGCACTCGCCAGTTTGTGCTTGCCGTTGGGCCATTGGTGTCATTTCTGTGTGCATCTTAGGAAAAGAAAAGGACTGAAAATGCGGATCTTACAAGCTCAGTTTATTTTTTTGGATTTAAACAGGCAAAACAGGGCAAGGTGTTGGGAGTCAAATGGCTAGACAACCTGGTAAATGTGCTACAAAAACAAGCACTTGACTAGCAGCAGCCGAACGACACTTCAGACCATGCATAGTCCTCCCAATCGGCTCAGGAACTCAACAATCACTGCAATTTCAGACGTTTGTGTATACACGGGCAGCTCATGCACTCAGGAGTTATTGATCATGTTGTCGGAGAAGTGAAAGAAAATGATTGGATTTATTTGGGAATGTTGTAATTATCAGTTGTCGTTATTTTGTAACTAGCAATAATCATTGTTGTTATATCGATGATGGAGTATGTGGGAGAAAACTTCTGTACAATGTGGAAAGACATGATGTGTATTGTAAGATGTCATTCAAATCAAAATATGCAAACTCCATATTTGTACAAATTATGTAAATCATCTTCATCCATCGATTTTATTGTTTAATTTTATGAAATATTTTAATGAAATTATTTAATCTTAAAAAATTGTTTCGTATAATATTTTTTTGATGAAACTGTTTTATATATGGTTATGAAATTGTTTTGTATTACTTGTGAAATTTTAATGAAACTGTTTCATTCATATCTTTTTTATTAATATAATGAAGATGATAATATTCATGATTAACACTCTCCACAATAAAATTGATTAATCAACCATTCATAAATACAAAAAGAAAATGAATAAAATAAAAAATTATGATTGGTTGAATGAGGTTTGTATGATTTGTACAAATAATGTGGTTTGTAAAGTAAACCTCCTCTATATATATACATACATATACATACATACATACATACATACATACATACGTGTATATATATATATATAGAGGAGTGATCAAATAAAAACCGCCCTCATTTGTGTAAACCGTGCAAACCACCTTCATCCGTTGATTTCATTGTTTAATCTTATGAAATTTTTTCATGAAATTGTTTAATCTTGTGAAATTGTTTCATATAATACTTTTTTTGATCAAGTTGTTTCATATAT
>NC_037543.1:13334319-13336990 GCF_001531365.2 Cynara cardunculus var. scolymus
TACCAAGTAATCACAAAGATACACAATGTGATATCCATTGTGATATACTGTGATACCTTTGTGATACCAACTATTATACCAACTCAAACCATAAAAACAAAAGCAAATCCATTGTGATACACCGTGATAAAACAAAGAAAATAATGAAATTGCATATTGTGATACAATTCATAAAATAAAACTACCGGATACACTGTGATACACTTTGATAACCCGCAGTTATTTTACAGCCTTGCAATGAATACTCGGAGATGGAGAAGAGTGCCAACGATTGCATTGTAGTGGTAGAAGACTGATTGGTCGGAGACGAAGAAGAGTGTCAACTACGTACCTTCTATTGTAACAACCTCTCTGTTCCTTCACAGCCACTGCCGATTTCTTGCCGGAGTGAACTTCCGGCATCTGGTCAACATAACAGGCCAAATTATCCACATGGGGACTCGTCGGAACTCCAGAAACTCGCTGTAATTGCAAGCATCCAACAACAAAAGACCATCGGAGAAACAGGGATGATAATCGCCGTAACTGTCTGTTTCTTGTTTTTAGGGCGTCACCACCTGCGACAGCGGGAGTTGAGGGCGGCGAGAGTTGAGAGGGCTCATCGTTACAGTCGTTGATCTCTGCGGATTTTTTGTCGGCGTTCGTGCTTCTCAGAACACGCTTTCGAATATGCGAGAACACGTTTAGTGATGATAAAGGAGAAGATGAGATGATTGTGGAAGGGGGGGAAACCGTCGATGAAGAAGTAGATGGGGGTGATGGTGGTGGCTGGAGAAGAAATAGATGAAGGAGAAAATAACATCTAGGGTTTTATGTATATAAACATTACCAAAATACCCTTTATATTATTTTAGGATATAACATTAATTATTAAAATGATTGGCTGAGATTGGATCTCACATTTACCACAAACTAATCAGTTCTCATTTGATTAGGCCCCTATATATATATAGACGAGCGATCAAATGAAAACCGCTCCCATCTGTGTAAATCATGTAAATCAATCTCATCCATCTATTTTTATTGATCAATGATCAAGATTAGTTTAGTTTATATATATATATATTTATTTATTTATTTATTTATTTATTTATTTATTTTATAATAACGAGAAGGGCAAAATGGTAAATCCAACCACATCTTAAACCTCATGAACCTGTTTCATAAAACATTTTCACTATTCATCATGCACCCATTTCATGCATCTTAAACCTCATCACGCACCCATATCCTCATGCACCCTATTCATCATGCACCCATTTCATTATACACCCATTTTATAATCATTTTCACTTACTCTATGCATCAATTTCACCATGTATGAAACCGGTTTCATCATGCACGCATTCCATAATTATTTTCACTTACTTCATGCGCCAATTTCACCATGTATGAAATCGCTTTCATGAATATTTTTTTATTCTACTATTGATTTCATGGATTTATTACTCTAATAACTTACGATTTTCATTAATCTTGACAATAATAAATCGAAACACAATATAACAACATCGAATTTTCAATATTATAATTTATTTAAATATTTAAATGTTACCATTTATAAAATTTTCTTTATTATGTTGCCTTAATTAAGATTTATTAATAATTTCCATATTTAATAAAAAACAACGCAAATGACCAATATACCCTTAATGATTAAATTTAATTAGAAAAAAAAATGGAATTTTTCTATTGGTCGAAATTAGTTTACACGGTTTCTAAGAATTGCATGGTTTTCATTTGAACGTGCCCCCCCCCCTCTCTCTCTATATATATATATATCTACAACCCTAATAAATAAGTAACTTTTGAGACATGTGTTCCATTCCTGTGCGCCGATTACTGTGTTTTCCCGCTTAAAACATGTATCTAGACACAATTTCTGCTTTCAGTACAAACATACTTGTGCATGTGACACGTGTCAAGGTTCACGGTTACTATACATGGTCCTGTTTAAACCGCCACTGCAGAGTAATATGAGGTAGATATTGCAACATTCTCATATTCAAGGCCAACCGACCATCATAGCGTCTATCAACGAGTTCACAATGAGAGTTGTTGTTTAACAGGTGCCGGTTATCATTTGCACTAGATTGAATCCGATTGAATGAAGGATCACTGTTAGTGTAACATTATTTTTCGATTTATCATGCAGTCTGCTGAATCGGAATCACTACACCTTCATTCATCAAATTTCAGTTCTGAAGAGAAGTCTAACGTATTCTTCACGCCACCCTGAATGTATTTCGTAAATATAAATGGATGGAACTATTTCTTCTTATTCCAGGACTGATCATTGTTGTCACACCCCGCTAAAGCGGAAACACGAGGCGCGACAGTTAGGAGTTCATCGCACTAGGATATATTTAACACCAACCATACATTCATAGCCATAACAAAAAAAAAATCCAAAGTTTAAAATTACATTCACCGATTACATTTCAACATAAACAAAGTTTTTAACAAAATAAGTTCGTTACAAAAGGAGTTCCTTAGCTTATGTTGCCCAATGTGGATGCAAGCAAGAACGTAAGATTATCTACTTTTCCACTACCTTCTTATTTCCTGAAAAGCATATTAAAGTCGAGTGTCAACTACAAAGAGTTGGTGAGTTCACAGGTTTTATATGCACAAAATGATTTCAAATGCAGCAAATCCCAGTTATAAGTTT
>NC_037543.1:13337760-13348534 GCF_001531365.2 Cynara cardunculus var. scolymus
GCATAACACAGTTTCTGCCAAAATTCTAAGTCCACAAAAAGGTCATTTTTGGGTATCTTCCAAAAAGACAAAGTTTATTAATTTTTTATCTACTGAAGTTTAGTGAGTTAAGACTATTCTGACAAAAATTCATGACATTTTGAGTTGCTTAAGTCATCCAAATGAATTTTGCAAAATAATGGTATACAGTACCAATAACAGATTACATACATTCAATAATGCATTCATTTGGAGGTTTGAATCTTCACCATTTTTAGAAATTCCAATGGGGTTTTAAAGATAACCCATAACACTAACAAATGAGATAAAAATCACTTAAATCCAACCACTTTTGAGAGAGATATGGCCATTTAAACAAGCATGTATGAATCTTCCATTGCTGGACAGATTGCGCAATCTTTTTGTTTTTGATGCTTGCACCCTTAAAACTCAAAATATTTGGATGATTCTGAATGCTACAAATAACTAACCCATTAAACTTGAGTTTCAAAAGAAAAATCAAGTATTTTTGCTAATTTTACCAAGAGATATGCATGCAACAAGTTAACTAAAAATCCTGACCACAGACAGATGCACACGAATTTTGTTCATAAGAGTTGAGGGGTCAAACCTCAATGTTTTCTTATGAATCCAGTTGGAACAAAAATCTAACTCAATGAATATGATTCTAAAAAGAAAAATTAAAGATTTTGGACTTTTTTAGACCAAGTTATGGTCGTCCAAAGTCAGACTTAAAATTCTGACAGCAACCGGAATACATTTTCTTATCAAAACCAAACTTTTGAGCATTCAAATACACAAAAATGGTGGTTTCTTTTGCAAAGGCTTATTCTCACCACCACATAACATAAATGACAGAGGAAAACACCCAAAATTTGGGAATAATTATGCTTGCAAAGGCCCCCAAATTCAGATTCGGATTTTTGATGCAAAAACACCCATTTTTGGATGATTTTTCACAATTTCTTGTGTTCTTTGATGGAAGTTCCTAGATTTTCACCACTTATGGATATTTTTCATATCTTTTGGTGTTCAATCTCACTTCAAGAACATCAAGAATGTATCATTCTACTTGAAATGTAAATAAGTGTGGAAAAACATCAAGAAAAGGCACTAAAAGTGCTCCAAATGACTCAAAAATGCAAAGATATAATTATACCTCTAATTGTATGATGATGACCACTTGATACTTCACAATTTCGATTTTTATTGGATGAAAAAGGGGCTGGAATCTGCTGTGTTCTTGAAGAAAAGAATGAATGTGATTTAAGCTTAGAGTGAGAGAGAGAGATAAATATGGATGGTTTCCTTCTAGAGAAATGAAGAATGATTTTGAAAATGAAAAAAAATTAATGTTATGTATGTGTGTGTGATGGGGGTGGCCGGCCCCTATATGGGCCCCCATTTTAATTTTTTTTATTTAAAAAAAAAAACCCACAAGTTATCAGATACGAAAATCGTTTTATCGCGTAAGACGTTTTCTCCTAAACCGCACTCTAAATTAGCTTAAATATTTAAATAAAATAAATTTTATTTGTAGAAATATAAACTCCATATTTTATATATATTAAATATTAATTTATGTAGTTTGGCATTATATAAGGTGTGTCAGTCAGTTACGAGCCGAAACCAGGCTTTCTAAGTAGTTTTTGGGATTTCTACGCTACTGCCGGAATTTTTAACAGACTCTTGCCTAATTCAATCTAAATAGATTCTAACGAAGGATTTTCACTAAAATAATACTAATAAGTGCTTATCGGGTGCTAACCTGAGAGCTGAAACTTTGCCGGATGTCACAATTGTCTTATTTAACGAGCACCGTAAAATGTCTTATTCTTCTTATTACATTGTGTTTCGTATTTGGGATTGTTTTTGTAATTGGATTTTGTTTCGTACAACGATCTGTTAATTGGTCAATGTAATTTGATACACGGTTTAATTATTATTATTTTTTTAATATTAAACTTGTTTCGATGATTAGAGAATTTTGTTGTTGTTGATGTTCTTATGTAGGAACATTGCACTACGTTGAGCCTCTCCTTGTCTTTCCTTGCCTCATACAGAGTGTAATGACATGAAAAGGTGCAGTAGAGACGTCTTGGAAAAGGAATAGACAGGAAGAAAAAGGATTAGGTATGGTAACGTCGAGATGGACAAGAGATACACAGAGGCTCTGGACTTAAGTGTTGAGAAAGAACTCTCTCTTGATGTCCTACGTTGAGACCTCGCTTCAGAAGTAATATTCGTGTTTCATATTTGAGATTGTTTTTGTGATTGGATTTTGTTTCGTGCAACGATGTATTAATTGGTGAATGTATTATGGTACACGGTTTCATTATTATTTGTTTTTTATGTAATATCCAATTTCTTTGTATGAGTACATAATTTTGCTGTTGTTCTCTGTTCTTATGTATGAACATTGCACTTTCTTGAGCCTCTCTTTGTCCTTCCTTGCCTCATAATATAAACTTAATTAATCACAAAAGAAGTTGCAATAGAGATACACAGAGCTGTATCTCTTGATGTCTTATGTTGAGGCTCCGCTTCTTGATATAGATCTGCATCCGTGCTTCATACAGAGATACATAGAGGCTCTGCACTTATGTATTGAGCAAGACCTCTGTCGCGCCATGTCTTACATTGAGGTCCGCCTCTTATTCCGAAGTCGTTCTTCATACTTTTAACTCCGCACAATTTCTACACCCTCGTGTCTCTCAAGCGTCATTCCATTGTCCATACAGTCTGTAACAGAGGCTTTCCACGTGCTACGTGGTCAATCGGAGCCACACTCCGTGCTTCATACAAAGCTACCCAGAGGCTCTGCACTTCATATAGACCTTAACAGAGGCTCTCCATTTGCTACGCGGTCAATCGTAGCCACACTATGTGTTTCATACAGAGCTACCCTGAGGCTCTGCACTTCATATAGACCTTAACAGAGGCTCTTATCGTGCTACGCGGTCAATCGGAGCCACACTCCGTGCTTCATACAGAGCTACCCAGAGGCTCTGCACTTCATATAGACCTTAACAGAGGTTCTATAGTTGTCATGTCATCACTCTAACCCTGCATCCATTCTTCATACAGAGCTGCAAAGATGCTCTGCACTTAAGTGTTGATAAAGACCTTTGGCTCGTCATGTTGTACGTTGAGGTTGTGCTTATTACTCTGAATGCGGTCTTTAGACTCTTAAATATGGACTGTCACCGTCGTAAACTATGGTAGGTTATTTTAAAATATATTCTTTTAATAGGTAGTCATACAGAGGTCTACAAAGGGTCTGCATGTATGATGCAGCGCTACATGCTGGCTTTACATTGTTCGTCTTCATTTAGGAGTTTTTCTGAACATTGTGTGCCTCCTGCAGACCTACGTAGACGATATGCATCTTACTCTGCATCAGCCATTCAGACGTGCCAATCTGGACAATATGTTTCGTAACTCTGTGTATCTACTTCAAACTTGTTATCCTCATTCATAATTATGCAGACTTATAGGAATGGACACCGTTCGTCTTTAAATCTGGAACTTCCCGCTAGCCTTGCTCAATATAAATCTGTTTGTATTCATAATTATTTAAAATAAAAGCTTTCACTTACAGACGGTCACCAGCTGTATCTATAATTTTTCAAGTAAAGGAGGTGGGATGCAAAGCATGCCAAGCCATGTGTCTTCCCCCCATTCGCTTTTGCCTAACCATTTCGGCTCTCGACGTATTTTGCAGCTCACATGCCACGTGTCATATGGACACAGGTGCTGCGTGAACCGCTCCGTTTATCTGACGTTTGGTTGGTGCATTACACTTGAGTACTCTATTTTATTTTGTATTTAAACAAACCCATCCCCCAATTTTTCTTTTACGCTTTCAAAGTATTCAAGAATCCTCGTCTTCAAGCTCTCAAAAACCGCCATTGATATTTTTGCAAGTTCTTAAATCAGTTTATGCAACCGCAATCCTTGTTGCAATCATTCATCTTCGATCTTCTAGTAAGTACTCAAACCATCCTTCTAGTTCAAATTAAAGAATCAACACCCAGTTCTTTTCAAAACCCTAACTGTTCAAAAGCTTTTATTTTCAAAACCTGCAACAATGTCTTCTTCAGACTCAGGGAACTCTCAAACTCACACCAATACTCTCAAAACTATTGAGGAATCCAACCAAAATTTGGTTTTTCTTCCAGTGAAACCCAACAACCATGCCCTTCAACTCTCACTAGACAACTTTGACCAAAAATTCCATCCTATTATTGATATCCTCCAACACCATTTCTTGAACCCTGCCCTGACGAACACCGATGATCTTGTCCCTGAAAGATTCATCCAAGAATTCTGGCAGAGTTGCTCAGTTACTGATTCCCAACGAGGTATTGTTAGAGATTTTTTTGTGCCATCTACAAATGAATTCATCACTGTTCGCATTTCAAGGTCCCTGTTTTCACGAGTTTTGCAAATCCCTACGAAGACGGATTTAGAGCTGAATGAATGTGCCCCACTTCCATCTGTAGATGAGATTGTTTTCTTCTTGAAGTTCTTGGGATACAACCAATCCATCCAGTATCCTTCTCAATACCGCCGACAGTACCTATCCCCAATGTGGAACACCCTGTTCACATTGGTGAATTGATCGTTGACTGGGAAGATTGGCAGCTTGGACATGTGCTCCACTAATATTCTACAGATCATTTATGGCATCTTTTTTGACTTATCACTCGACTACTCCTTCCTCCTCTACACAGAGTTCAAGGCAGCTGTCGTGAAGAAGTGCCAAGAGGTGGCTAAAGGAAAGGAACTGCCATCTCTCTTGTTTTCTCGCTTTCTGGGTCTTCTTCTAAGACCAGTTATTGATGACAACAACATTGACGTGGGACGGCTGCCTGTGCACAAGGTGAATGTGCTCACTCAATACAAATCTACGGTCAACAAAGAAGGCTATGTTAAGGAACGACCAATTCCGAAGAGGATGAGGCAAGGGAGGACACTCAAATGGCTGAGGCAGAAGAAAAGGGGGTGAGATTGGAAAAAGAAAGAGAGAAGAAGAGAAAGAGACTAGAGGCAAAGAAAAAGAGACTAGAGAGAGAATGAGGAAGGAAGAGGAGGATAGAGCTGAACGAGCGAGACTTGAAGAAATTGCTCGTTTGAAAGCAGAGGAGGAGAGAGTCGAGAGAGCAAGGCAAACAGAGATTGCTCGCCTCAAGGAAGAAGAAAGATTCAGAGCAGAGGAAGCAGCCAATCAAGGCTTGGGGCACTTCTCTAGCTCTGAAGAAGAAGAAAACCAGGAACATTTTGATGATGTTGCTGGGTCCAATACATCAAGTGACGAGAGTGAAGACACAGAAGAAGAAGGAGAAGAGGGAGGAGGTGTAACAGCTGCTATGCCTAAGGGTAAGCCAGAGCAGCCTAGGGTAAATAAGCACATCCGTTTCGACAGCCCAACTCCCAGTGCAACTGAATCATCTGACGCCGGTGGTCGAGACACGAAAGTCATTGAAACAGAGGTGCACACCTCGAACCTAACCCAACCAAATCAACCAGAGGTGGCATCTGCTTCTGGTTATCACAGTCAAAGGGACGCCACACCACAGGGAAGACCCTCTCAAAAGGGTGCAACCTTTGAACGTATAAGTGATATGTCTCCCCATATCACGCTACTTTCCCATACAGAGAAATTCGTTTCCTCTGCACGTGTAGACTCCTCACCTTGTTCAGAGTAAGGAATAGGTGCACATGACTTTGAGACTCTCGACCAGTCTCTAAGTCCACTCATGGAGAGTCCTCTGGCCAGCTCTGAACCCTCCTTGGATACTCTCCTTGATAGAACAGCGGTAGTGAATTCTCCTCAAGAAGAACAACAAGGATCTGCTGGAAGTCCTTCCCCAACCAACATCAACCAAGTCGTGAATGAAGGCGTCCCTAGAATGGGGACTTAATCTGGCCCATTTGTTGAGCCAGAGGTTACACAACCAACATATGTTACAAGGGAAGAGTTGCATTCCCTTTTCACCTCTGTGCGGTGCTCCTTGGAAGAGCTAAAACTCATCATGGCTCATGTAGAGCCGTCCCCTTCTGCACTTGCTTTGGATGAGATACGAGCATCCTTGGCAGTATTGAGAGCTGAGTCTTCGAAAAATGCTTCTCGTCTCGATACTTTGACGAAATTGACGGCACAAAATGCAGAGGCCTTGCGAGAGGTCATAGCTTCCATGCAGAGGGGTGAGGCGTCCACTTCTTATGACGCCCAAGCGATCATCCCTATGAATGTACCTATGGACTATGTCACTCAGAGCGCAATGAATGCTCTGGGTGACAGACTTCTACAGAAGGTGGCGAACTTCACATCCGATTTCAATAACAAAGCCACGAAAGCAGCGGCAGCCATCACGTTTGCTCTGGCCAAATTCGAGTATCGATCGGAATTCGAGATGCGACGGGTTGGCGATGCAGTCGAAGATCTCCTCAAAGTCTTTGAGGAGAAAATCAAGTCTATGCCTCAAGCAGAGGAGTCGAGGCCAAAAAGACGAATGGATTCTTCTCCATGTGCTGAGTCATCGAAGAGGAGACGACTTGACGATGATGAGGACCCAGACCAGTCTGGTCCTCAAAATCGTGAAGAAGGGGAGAAATATCCAACAGCCATTCCAAGTGTTACACCTACGGCTTCCCCCTCTGCACCCACGTCCTCTGCCCCTCGCCAAGCAGCACAAGATTCTTCAAGGCAGAGGGCACAGAGTCAACCAGCGCCAGAACAAGCAGAGGTGCTCAGAAAGGGAAAGATGCCCATGGCATCCCAGGTAGAGGCAGCTGGGCCACAAAAGAATACAGAATTGATAGATCTTCTAAATATTTACTCGTCATCTGATTCAAACCTGGCTTTGTCTGCATCAATGGAATACGCCATGGACGCAGGTGCTCCAATAAGAGGAGAAGAAGAAGAGGTGGTAGCAGTGAATGTGGTTGATCCATCACTTTTGCGCATTCCTCTTGCTGTCCCTCTAGAAGGCATCACGATTGCTGCTCCTCTACCATAAAAGAATACACACAGAGCTAGGGTCCCTGCACAAGGGACTAGAGTAGTCCCACCTGCAATGAGGCAGAAGGTCCCCATCAGGCCAACCAGAGCAGAAGATGAAGAAGGCGCAAGCAGTAGGCCTAAAAAAAGGCATCCCTCTGATCACGTTCAAAAGATTAAGGAGAGCATGGATGCAATGTTTACGCCTACACCCCTTGATAAGCCAATAAAGGACAAAGCAAACAGCGAGGAAATCTACCAATTTCTCTACAACCTGCGAGAAGAGACACCAGTCCAAAAGATCAGTCTTCATCCAATAGTTCAAGAGCATATCAGGCAGAGGTTCCTAGATCTCTACACCCAGCCCATCTCTGCAGTCCATTTCGTTGATGGCATCAAGCAAGTCATGGACATCAAGAAGCGTACCTTCGCGCATAACCAGATTATCTTCTATGAGTATACGGTGGAGAGGTCTCGTAGACAGATCTGCAGGTTCACAGATTGTGACCTTATAAATCTGAATCTGTAGGATCTTCTCTCTCTGTTTTACTTCACAGATCACAAGAAGGACAAAGGGGTCAAATACGTTGTGGCCAACTCTGCTATAAGGCAAACGATGACCGACCTTCTCGACTTCAGAAGCAAGTTCGATTTCCAATTAGCTCTGGATCTGGGAGTGGATCAATTGACTGTCGCTGCACCAAACGAAGATCTGCAGGGCATCAATAGCATCCCTTCTTGGATTGTGTTGGTGGAACCAGAAGAGAGAGTAGTATTTTGGAATGCACAGAATAAGAAGATCTTTTTTTGAGATATGCAGAACTACAAGTATTCAAACTCTACCCTGCGGTACATCAGAGATAAACTAGCCAGGAGCAAAGACAATTCCCCAGGAGCAAAGGAACGGGCAAAAATCATCTTAACGTCAATTCGCAACATGTTAGAGTTTCGTGAACTTCTTAGGAAGTTCATCAGACTTCAAAATGTTTAGACCTTATGTTTTATAAGTTTTTTTTCCTATCTTGTAAAGTCATTGTTATTTCCATTCAATTGTATTGTACTTTTTAGATAGTTAACGAAAATCTGAAATTCCTTTTAATCTCTGGCTTCGATTAGACTTTTTGTTTGTTAATTCAATTAAGAGCCTGCCTTATTTACTCTTAGGGGTGTATTGTTAGACCCCAACTTTCGTGCTTCATATAGACCTTAAGAAAGGTTCTGAATGTGCAACACGGTCACCAAAATCTTGCCTCCATGCATGACACAGAGCTACACAGAGGCTCTGTACTTAAGTGTTGAGAAAGAGCTCTGTCTCTTCATGTCCTACGTTGAGGCTCCGCCTCTTCATCTAAACCTTAACAGAGGTTCTGCATGGCCTATGCAGTCCCTCAAACACACACTACGTGGCTCATACAGAGATCTACAGCGGGTCTGTATTTAAGTGTTCAGAAAGAGCTTTGTCTCTTTGAAGGTGGGTTTCAGAGTTCCGACTGTGTGCCGTATCAATTTTAAACTCTGGGAATGTTCTTCACCCTCGTGTCTGTGAAGGTTGATTCCGTTCTTCATACAGACCTTAATAAAGGTTCTGCACGTGCAAAGCTTTCACTCTAACCCTGCCTCCGCTCTGCATACAAAGTTATGCATAGGCTCTGCATTTAACTGTTCTGAAAGAGCTCTCGATCTTCATGTCCTACGTTGAGGTTGTGCCGCTCGTTCTGCATGTGCTCTGCTTTCAATCTGAATCGGAGTCCGTGTTTCATACAGAGCTACACAGAGGGTCTATATTTAAGTCTTGAGAAAGAGCGCTTTCTATGCATGTCAAATGTGAAGGCGCTTTGTGTTATTCTGAAGATCGACTTCAGACTTGCAACTCTGGGTGGTTGACGTCTTAATCTCTGGGAAATTTGGTTACGCTTGTGTTATTTTGAAGATCGACTTTAGACTTGCAACTCTGGNTTGGTTACGCTTGTGTTATTTTGAAGATCGACTTTAGACTTGCAACTCTGGGTGGTTGACGTCTTAATCTCTGGGAAATTTGGTTACGCTTGTGTCCTTGAGGCTTGATTCCGTTCTTCATACAGAGGTTAACATTTAATTCTCGAATAAGAGCTCTGTGGATGCACATATTAAGTAGAACATTGCGTTCCTCATGCAGAGCTACACAGACGATCTGCATCTAACTCTGGATGTGCTTTTCAGATGTGTAACTCTGAATAACATGTGTTACAACTCTGAGTCTGTTCTTGAGCTATGTTATCCTCATTTGCAAATTAAATTTCCAGACTGATTGGTGTGGAAACCTGTCCCAGGGCACGTGGAAACCTGTTACACCGCCTGTATCTCTAATTTTTCAAGTAAAGGAGGCGGGATGCAAAGCATGCCAAGCCACGTGTCTTTCTTCCATATGTTGTTGCATAACCGTTTCAGCTCTCGATGCTTCGTGCCGATTCTCATTCGATTTCCTATTACCAAATCTCGGTTTAAATAACCCTTTATTCCCCAAATTAAAATTTTAATGCTTTCAAACCCTTTCTCCATATTTCTCTCATTGTTGTATTCTACGAACTAAAAACCAACTACCGCCATTGACGATTTGTGACCTCAAGATTCCCCCTCTTTTACTTCGCTTCAATCGATATTCATTGCAAGTAAGTTGATTAAGTCCAACATCTGCACACAAAACACAAAATCAACCACCAATTTATACATTTCTGTGAAACCCTAACTTTCAGCCAACCACAAACCAGGGTCATTTTCTTGCTCACAAACCTGCAAATGTCTACATCCACATCAAACAATTCTCAAACACAGACTACTACCCTCAAATCCATTGACGAATCTACTCATACCATTACTACACTTCCTCTGAAACCAAATAATCACGCACTTTACCTCAACCTAGACAATTTTGACTCTAGGTTTCACCCAATCGTTGATAACCTTCAACATCATTTTCTCAATCCTGCTCTTACGAACTTGGATGACGCTATTCCACAGCGTTTCATTAAGGAATTTTGGCTCTCATGCGACGTTACTGAATCGCAACGTGGGGTTGTTGGATGATTCTATGTTCCCTCGACGAAAGGGTACGTTTCAGTCCGTATTTCCAGATCGTTGTTCTCTCAAGTCTTACAACTGCTGACGAAAACGGATCTTGGCCCTTGTGGAAAAGGCATATGACATTCAAGGTCAAAGGGCCTAATCTTTTAGCTTTGAAATGTATAAAGAGGCCTCAAATCTTCAAAATAAGTTAAATAACCAACTTGTTGATCCTCTCTCTCAGTGATTTGATGATAATCCCTTTTCACTAAAACGTTGTATTTATGTTTTTGTCTTTTCAGTTCCATTGATCATCATTGAGTCTGTTCAGTGATCGCTGAAGAACTTGTATAGTAAATCAATCAGAGACAGCGATACTTCAAGAAGACAACACTCACACCAAAGAACCTTCAGCGAATGTCGAAGACTGAAACTGAAGATTAGAGACTGGCGAGTACGTGATCTGAAGCGGTACTCAGTGATTACAAGCCTGTCTACAAATGTGTGAAGACTGCTCAAGCCTCAGTGAATGCTGAAGAGACCTTCAGGTTATTCCAGCATTCAGCGATCAAAGGAAGCTTGCTTAGCATGACTATTGTTGTCTTGTCCTTATGCACACAAAGGACAAACCCATATCCTTATGAAAGTTGGTACGGTACGGAGCCGACTAGTCGACTCTATTGTCCACCAACTTTAGGTAAGGATGTCTGCTCATGAATAGTGCTTTTT
>NC_037543.1:13348954-13352954 GCF_001531365.2 Cynara cardunculus var. scolymus
AAAAGACAATAGCTCTCTTGCCAAACCTCCCCGGTTTGTCCGTGACAATTTTAGTCTCTGAAAGAACGGATGTCCCTCTTTCTTGAAGGTGTGGATCCTGAAATTTCACATTATATAGAAAATGGACCATATATTCCATTTGCTATTGCTCCGGCTGTTCCAACAACAGCTACGACTGCCGCGATTCCTGAACGGCAGATTCCAAAGCTCCTACATCAATGGAGCGATGAAGACAAGAAAAAATAGCTATAGACACGCGTGCTCGGTCTATAATAGCTATGTCTCTTCCTGATGAGATTTATCACTCAGTGATGAAACTCAAATCTTCTAAATCTATGTGGGACACACTTTGTGTCCAATATGAAGGAACCACTCAGGTTCAAGAGACCAGAAAGATCAATCTAGTAAGACAGTATGAAACCTTTCTCTGTGGAAAGTCTGAGACGCTGTCTGAAGTACATCAAATATTTAACTGTCTTCTTATTGATCTTAGGGCTGTCGACAGGGAATATTCTAATTCTGAAACTTTAACCAAGTTTCTAGAATGTCTTCCTGAGTCTTGGGACACCTTTTCCATGTGTCTCAAGATGCCTAATGACATGTCCACTCTTTCTCTTTCTACTTCATACGAGATTCTGCTTAACCATGAGCAATCTCGTCAACTGAAGAGGAATCTTGTAAAAAATTCCAGAGAAATAAAAAGCTCTATTTTGGCTTTGATCTCTGAAGCTTCTTCAGTTGAAACTTCATCTACCCCTTTTGTCTCTTCTCTTCCTCCCGTTGTTATCACGGAGATAGACTCTTCTATCTCTGAGGATATTCCAGAATCTGATTTAACAGATTTTGATGAGTCCCTGGCACTCCTGACTAAGTCATTCAGGAGGTTCGCCAGTAAGAGCAACTTCCGCAGATCTCCTCAGCTGTCCCTCAGGGAAAAGCCAAAGTCTGAAAGAATAGACAAGGCTTCAGCTGTCTGCTACAACTGTCACCGGCCCGGACACTATGCAGGTGAATGCAGATCAAAGAAGACTGCAACGCCATCCTCCAAAGCTCCTTCCTCCTTTAGGACCAAAGATGAGAAATATTCAAAACTGAAGGAGAAGTACAGGAAGATGAAGAACAACCAGCGAAAGGCTAAAGGCCTTATTGCTGAAGAGCATGACTGGGCTGAGTCACCCGATGAATCATCCTCAGATGAAGAGGATACAACCTATATCTGCTTGATGGCCATAGATGCAGATGAAGGATCTTCAGAAGCATCTACTTCCTCTGAGTCATCTTCTTCTTCTACTCAGGATGTCACAGGCATATGGTATCTTGATAGCGGATGTTCAAGACATATGACTGGAGATAAATCCCTTCTAACTCATTTCAAGGAAGAAAGAGGACTTCCGTAACCTTTGGAGGAAATGGAAAAGGATATACCAAAGGTTTGGTATATTAACCAATGGTGCAACAACTTTCAAATGTGTTGCATATGTTGAAGGACTGAAGCACAATCTTCTTAGCATTATTCAACTGTGCTTCTTAGCCTTGGCCTAGTGGCCACCTCCTTCCGTAAATGCCTTGCCTTGGGCGTGCCCACCCGGGTTCGATTCCAGGGGAGGACAGGTTGTCTTTTCCGGTGCTTGCTTATGAGGTATGGCAAGTAGGGTTCACAAAATGTGGACCACGGGGCCATGAGGTCCCCGCCATTAAACCTTTTTTTAGTCAACTGTGTGATAAAGATTATACAGTTAATTTCTTAAAGAATTCATGTCACGTTCTTGACAAAGATGATAAGGTAGCTGTAACCGGTTTTCGTCTAGAGAATGTATACATCATCAATATGAATTCTTCTCTCATCAAGAATAGTTGCTTCTTCTCTAAAGCCTCGTCATATATTAACTGGCTATGGTACAAACGGCTATCTAATCTCAACTTCAAGACACTCAGTGAGCTGTCAAGAAATGATCTCGTCACTGGTCTTCCTCAACACTCTTTTGCAAAGGAATCTCTTTGCTCAACATGTGAAAAAGGAAAACATACAAGAGCTAGCTTCAAGTCGAAGAAAATCTCTTCAGTGACTGCGTCTCTTCAACTATTGCATATGGATCTCTTTGGTCCAATCAACGTGCAATCCATAGCTGGAAAGAAGTTTACACGCGTCATTGTTGATGAGTATGCCATGTACACTTGGGTCTTCTTTCTCAGATCCAAAGATGAAGCACCTGAAGAAATCATTTCGTTCATCAAAAAGATAGAAGTACTAAACAATGCTGAAGTACGATGTATCAGAAGTGACCATGGCACTGAATTCAAAAATAGTACTATGGATAACTTCTTTGAGGATAAGGGAATCTCTCACAACTTTTTTCAGTGAGAACTCCTCAACATAATGGGGTCGCTGAAAGAAGAAATCGAACAATCAATGAGGCTGCTTGATCAATGCTCAGCGAATCCCATCTCCCTACTCAATTATGGGCTGAAGCTGTCAACACCGCTTGTTTCACTCAAAACCGATCGCTGATCGTTAAAAGATTCAAGAAGATAGCCTATGAACTCTTCCATGGACAAAAGCCTTCTATAAGCTTTCTTCACATATTTGGTTGTACTTGTCACATTCTCAACAATCGCGACCAACTTGGAAAGTTCGATCTTAAAGCTGATGAAAGAATCTTTCTTGGATATTCTTCAGTATCCAAAGCCTTCAGAGTATTCAACAAATGAAGACAGACAATAGAGGAATCTTTTCATGTCACCTTTGACGAATCTCAGTCAGCTAATTCAAAACCCATCTTAAATAATGAGGATGAATTAGAAAACTGGAAGTTTTCTCACTATTGACAACCTGAAACTTCTTACAGTGCTCCTCTCAACACTAAATCTCCCGAAGCTGAAGATGATCCACTCATCATTCCAGTTACAGCTAGTCACTCCACCGCATCTTCTTCAAAGATTGCTGCAGTGCCCATTAGCTATGTCCCTCCTTCTACTTCAAACATTGATCCATCAGTGAAAGAAATGTCTTCAGTTTCTGAACCCGTTTCAGTCGCTGAATCTGAGGCTCCTTTGGAAATAGTACCTATTGCTGAAAATATTGCTACTGAAGCCTCATCTTCTATTCCTGAACTTACTTATTCAGATGAAGCTCCTCTACCGGCTCAGCGATGGACTAAAAGTCATCCAATTCATCAAATTCTTGGTGATCCAGATGCAGGTATCAAGACATGTCGTGGTCTAGGTAATATATGTCTCTTTGTCAACTTTCTTTCTTTAGTTGAACCCAAGAAAATCAATGATGCTATCTCTGACCCTAGTTGGGTCCTTGCTATGCAAGAAGAGTTCATTGAGTTTGATAGGAACAAAGTCTGGTACCTTGTCCCACGTCCATCTGACAAATCAGTGATAGGTACCAAATGGGTCTATCGTAATAAGTTGGATGAAGAGGGTGTGGTAACCGTAACAAGGCTCGGCTTGTTGCTTAGGGTTATAGACAAGAAGAAGGGATCGACTATGACGAAACCTTCGCACCGGTGGCTAGACTCGAAGCAATTCGACTCATCCTAGCCTTTGCTGCCCATAGAGACTTTAAAGTCTTTCAGATGGATGTAAGGAGCGCTTTCCTTAATGGGAAACTTCAAGAGGAAGTTTATGTTGAACAACCTTCAGGGTTCCTTGACCCTAAGTATCCAAACCATGTCTATAGGTTGGATAAAGCTCTTTATGGGTTAAAGTAGGATCCTCGTGCCTGGTTTATGATACCCTTTCATCTTTTCTCATCTCTGAGAAATTCTCTTGTGGAAAGATTGACCAGACCTTATTTCTTAGGAAAGTTAAAGGTCACATCATTCTCGCCAAATTTATGTCGATGATATTATTTTTGGTTCCACTAATCCCTCTTTATGTTTTTGTTTCGCTGAACGCATGAAGAAAGAATATCAGATGAGCATGATGGGAGAACTAACATTCTTTTTAGGTCTCCAGATCAAACAAATAGATAAAGGTATCTTTATCAACC
>NC_037543.1:13353394-13357636 GCF_001531365.2 Cynara cardunculus var. scolymus
AAGGTTCCTATCTATTGTGATAGCACTAGTGCTATTGCTATTGCAAACAACCCTGTACTTCACTTCAAGACCAAACATATAGAGATTCGATATCATTTTATCAGAGATCATGTTATGAATGGTGATATTGAACTTCACTTCGTTCCAACTGACACTGATGTCTTAAAACTCTCACTGAATCTTTCTTTTCAGTGATAAAATGTTTTAAACGGTCTTATCAGTGTTTTGTTAAATGCTGTATGACTCTTTGTTTTCTTAAAAACTTTTTGTTTTTAAAAGAAAATAGTTAATGAACCGTCTTTATGACGATATTCTCTTTTTACTATGTGCGACGCTTTAAGACACGCAAAAGCTTTTGTCATTACGCTACCTCATTTAATGCCATCCAATCATGGATGAGAACATAGTATCTTTTTCATCATGACCACTTTCCCGAACCGTCGTCTTTTTCCCTCTCATATTTCTTCTCTCTCCTCCTACATATAAATATGAGACTTCTTCTTGACTTTTCTTTTTACGCTTTCAATATTCTTAATCGAACCTCTGCAAGAATTTCTCCAAAGCAAGAATCCTCTAAAATCTTTAAAGCTCGTTCGACCTTTTCTCTCATACAACTAAGGTCGATATCTTATTCTTTTTCTTTATCTTCTGTTTTAAGAAATATGTTTAATTTGTTTTAAGAACTTTGTTCTCTTAATACATTAAACAACAAAGATTATTTAATCAACTCCTACTTGGTTATAATCTTGTTTCTTTATACACATTCCACTTGATAAACCCTAATCTTTTAAGGTTTTTCAAAAGAAGTTTTTACTTGTTTCAAAAACCTTTTCTATACTCTTACCCCAAAAACTCTTAGTTTATTTCTAACAACCTGTTTGCTCTACTTCTTATTATTACAAACAGACGGCAGCCAAGAACATCAACTTCTCCATTGACGAGATCTTCATCAAGGCCAACAACCACATTGCCTTGTTGGAGATACCTTCTTCAAAGGCGTTTTACCAAGACGCGGCTGACTTCCTCAAGCAGTCGTCCTTGGGTTACGCACTCAACCATGAGCCCATCATGGTTAAAGAACTCCTTCAGCAGTTCTGGTTCACTGCTGAAGTTGTTGAAGTTGAAGTCAGGCCCGGACGCCAAGTGGGGCAGATCAACTTCACTTTCAATCGCATGGAAGTGAAGTTTGGCGTCACCACTCTCAGGTCGGCTCTCCGCCTTCCCAAGGGCCCCTACGATAGCAAACCAACCACCGCCGAGATCATCAAGTTTCTCAACGCCATTGGCTATCAGTGGCCAATGAAGAAGGACTCCAACGCTCCTCTGAAGTCCTTGATAAAGATTGAGAAGAACAGGATGTCAGCTGTCTGGCAATACCTGGTTTCTCATTTCATCCAATGCATGGGTGGAAAAAATGGAGGTCAGGACCAGGCCTCTAGGATCGCCTTAACCATAGGCGTATATGCGATTCAACGTCGCAATATAAATTATGTTGCGATCATTTTCGATGACCTGGTGCTCAAGTTGAACAAGCGCCAGCGAGAAAAGGTGGTGCCTTACACTAGGTTTTCAAGCTTGGATCCAGGATTCTGGATCATAAGCTGAGGGACATTGATGTGGCACTAACTTGTATTGTGTCCATCACTACCTCTTCTGCTCAGGTGGCCATGACAAGGGTAACCCCCCCCCCCCCGGCGTCTAGCCAAGCCACCAAAACCCCTTCAAAATGACCCTCTCAACCATCTATTGGTTCTCCTCAGAGAGCCAAGAAGTCCAAAAAGGGCACAGCCACGTCTAGTTGGAGCCTCTCAAAAGGCTTCAGTTATTGAAACTAGCCTTATCCCCAAGGCGTCTTCTGCTAACCCTCCTAGCTCTTCAGTGATCTCTCCCATCACTGTCGTATCAGTGGTACCTACCCCAACCGCCTCAATGACCCAAATCACTTAAGGTGTGAATATTAGCGCCGCCACCGCTGAACACCCACATCTCTTCCCGACCGTTTTCTCTTCTCCTCCTTTTTTGGTCTTTACACATGTCGATGATGTATCAACGATTTTCCTTCCTGATACTGAGACGCACACCACTAGACCTGAGGTTGCTTCTCTCGATGCTCCTCAGCATACAGATGTCCATCCTCTCGACGACATCTTTGATCACGCCAGTGACAATCCTTTAGATGTCATTGATGGCCCCTCAGGTATTCCATCTTCCTACCCGTTCTTTTGTATTAACCGTGAGCCCTTAGTTCACACTTCCTCTCTTGTAGATCCTTCTTCGATGCATCAATTTGATGCTCAGGGAGAGGAAGAGGACGAGGCGAGAAAGACGATGAAGGAGATGAAGAGATTGACGATGACTATGATATGTCATCAGACATCAAACTTCTCCTTCCAACTGTTGATACCGTCCTCTGTAGGATCAACGAAGTCCACCAGGAGATGCCCGGTCAGGTGATCTTGATGCGAGCTTCCTTGCCATCCAGGCTGACGTTCAAGAAGTTCAGAGTCATCTCCAGACTCTCCAAGAAGCTGTTCAAGCCAACACCAATGCCATTGCTGTTCTTCACAGTAGGCTGACGATGCTCAGGCTACCATTGATCAGCAGACTGGTCTTCTTCAACAGATCTTGGATGTTGTCCGTCAACCAGCTCCAGTGATTCCACCTTCTTTCTCTTCCAGTGATCGCGCCCAGCTCCATGAGACGCGTGAGGCAACGAAAACTCTAGGCAGTGCTTTGTCAAGTCTAGAGGAGATAATGGTTCTCCATCATCAGCGTTTGGACGAACTCTCTGGCCAATTCTCTCAAGTATTAGCCAGAGAGGAGGAGATGAGGTCCAGCGCTGGTGAATCATCTGATGCTGCTCCTGCTCCTTCTCAGGCCGTTGGTCGTTGAAGAAGGAAACTTGAAGGTATTGTTCAATATCCCTCAAAAACCTTTATTTGAAGACTCTACCTTTCAGGTAGTGATTACTTCAAACTATCAACTTCATATTCCATCAACAACCTGTGGTCGACTGGAGCGGGTACCTAATCACCCCGTCTCCTATGCTCCTACCGACCAGCAGATGTCTCAGCTAAAGGAGTCACTCGACCATACTAGAGTAAAAATTCCTCTTCGTACCTTTAGTGGTGGTGAGTTCGACTTCCTTTCTGAAGCTGAAAGACTCGAGGCATTGAGGGGCTGAAAAAGAGTTAGAGCTTCAAAAGAAGCAGATTGAAGACAGCTTGAAGCTGGCCAAGTCACTAGCTGAAAAGGTCCTCCCCAAGAAAAGGTCCAAGAAAATGGTGAATGCTGTCCAAGCCCAGGCTAAACTTCTTTCTATTGTAGAAGCTGRGCATGAGAAGAACCTGAAGCTGGTGGAAAAGGACAAGCGATGGAGCGAAGCAAAGCTGAAAAAGAGAATCAGTCCACGCCCGATTATCAGCGTCAGCATCAGCGGACGTTCTAAAGATGGTGGAACACTGGTCTCAATGCTCATCACCAGGGACAATCTTAATGTTGTTACCGAGTACCCTTCCTACCTAGGCCGTTATGGATACAGCGAATGTATGGAGATTAGACAAGCCATTCATCGATCCAAGTCGAGACACAAGACACTTATCGAGGACACCATCAGCGAGCTCATCAAAAGGATGTCCAGGTATGTCAAGGTTCCCGACAGGCCATCTCTGAAGAAAGGTGGAAAAAAGAAACTCAAGCTCTCTGATCCTAATGATGGACCATTCCTAAGGAACAAACATGAAACAAGGTTCTCCTTAGATGAAGTCCTGAAGGGTTATCAGAGTACAGACATTTATATGCTGAATCTTAACTTTTCATATAAGGGTCCCTATACACCCAACTCTATGCATTTTAAACCTGAGTTAGGAGTTATATTCCTTGACTATGAAGGTGAAGTCAGATTTCAGAGAATGTCAGAGCTACATCTATCTCCAATGGGTCATCTGGTTTACCTCTTGCTCTGGATAGATGATAGCATGCCTGGAAAAGTCGTAGATCTAAAGATACGAAGAGAATTCCTACGTCGAAGAAACCTTGGTGAAGATGTACCTAGTTACATAGATCTAAGTGTTCTAGAATAGTTTCTCTTTGTAACAACAATCCACTTTTCCTTGTAACTTCTTGTAACTACATCTATGTCCAATGATGATGATGATAATAATAGTAATAATAATAGTAATAATAATAGTAATAATAATAATAATAATAATACTAATAATAATAGTAATAATAATAGTAATA
>NC_037543.1:13358951-13367374 GCF_001531365.2 Cynara cardunculus var. scolymus
GGTTTCACTGACAAGCATATTTATAATATGGCTCATCGCATGCTCATGTATAGCACTGTTTGTAAGAACACAGGTAATACTGATAAAAATATTGCCAAAATGATTATAGCRGRTTTTACTGGCCAATTGAAAGGTTGGTGGGATAATTATATTCCCCTTGAGCAGAAAAACCAAATTCTTAATTCAGTTAAGAATGAAGATGGTCAGGAAACAACAAATGTTGTTTATCCTCTGATTCTTACTCTTATAGAGCATTTTACTGGTAGGTTTTCTGATAATTGTGAAAATATTAGAACCCTAATCAGTAATCTTTGATGTAAGACTCTTACTGAGTTTAGATGGTACAAAGATACCTCTCTTTCTCGTATATTTGAGCTCAAAGACTGTAATAATAGTCATTGGAAAGCCAAGTTTATTGATGGCCTTCCACATCTTTTCGCTGAAAGAATTCRAAAGATTCTGAAGAAAGATAATATATCTGTTCACTATGATGATTATACTTATGGCCAACTAATCAGTACTTGTGTTGCAGAAGGACTTTCTTTATGTAATGATTTGAAATTAAAACATCAAATCAGAAAGCAGAATCTGTTTGAAAGAAAGCAACTTGGAGATTTTTGTGATCAATTTGGCATGGAGGTTCCTTATAAGAAACCTAAAAGAAAGTTTCACAAAACTCGTGATAAAGATTCTAGTTATCGCCATTTTAAAAAACGTTTTAAACGAAAATCTTTCGATAAAGATTTACAAAAATCCAATAGAGCTGAAGACTCTAAAAAATCAAATGATTTTCCTAGACCCAAGAAACATTTTAAAAATTCTCAGGGTTTTAAGAAAAATAAAATTATTTGCCAAAATTGTGGAAAGATTGGCCATTCTTCAGCAAATTGTTGGACTAAGAAAAAGATTAATAATTTGGATATTGATCAAGCAACGAAAGATTCTCTTTTAAATATCTTTTTGAATTTCAAAAATTCTGATGATGATTTTGAATCAAGTACCACTTCTAGTGTCCATGACATTGATGAAGATGACTCTTATTTATCTTCTAGCTCTGAAGATTCTGAATCTTCTCCTTGCGACGCCTGTGCAACGGGTCATCCTTGTGTAAAAAATTGTCTTAATGTTATTCAAAATGACACTTTTCAAGACAACAATGATGAGTTTTATAAACTCTTATCTCAATTTCAGGATCTTAATATTAATGTTTTAACTGATGAAAATGTTTTAAAAATTTTAAAGAAAATCAAAGATCCTATTCTTTGTTCCGAAATTCTAGATAATCTAGAGTTTGATAAACCTAGTACTTCTAGTAATCTTTCTTCTAATCCTACTCCTATCAATAATATTGATTATTCTATGAAGGAAGTTAATCGCCTTCTTCAAAATAAACATTTATATTCCAAAGAGATTTCTGTTTCTGATCTTAACAGAGAAGTCAACATTTTAAAAGATGAAATCAAGACTTTGAAGGAAGACAATATTTTACTTCATAAGCATATCTCTGTTATTTCTGCAAACTATGATTTGTTAAATAGGAATGCTCCTTTTCATATTTCCTCAGAGAATCCTTCATCCTCTGATGAGCATATTCCTCCTTCCTCTGATCTTGTTCAGAATACAGACAATGCGACTCTTTCTACAATTAGTAGAATGATATCTCAAAAATGGTTTACAAAAATTACCCTTCTCATAGATGGTCATTTTCAAAAAGATTTTTTAGCTATGATTAATAGTGGTGCTGATTTAAATATTATTCAAGAAGGGCTTATTCCTAGCCGGTTTTTTGAAAAAACTTCTTGCTCTCTTTCTCATGCGGGAGGCGGTGCTTTGGATATCAAATTCAAGCTTTCCAATGCAAAGATTTGCAATCAAGGTTGTTGTATTACAACCAGTTTTCTTTTAACCAAGGTTATTTCTCATGAAGTTATTCTTGGTCTTCCTTTTTTATATCAGCTTTATCCTTTGACTCGAATTGACGAGCATGGTCTTACAGGAACTTTTGACAATAAAGCTATTACCTTTAAATTTATTGACCAGCCTGTTAAACGATTTCTTGATATGCTTCAGGAAAGAATTGACCGCAAGACCTTTCATCTTTATTCTCTCAAAGAAGAAATATCTTCTTTAACCATTGCTGAAAAACTTTCTAATCCTCGTCTTTTATCCAAGATTGATTTCATTCATAATGATTTCTCTCTTAGTATTTGCAATGATCATCCAAATGCTTTTTGGGACAGAAAGAAACATATTGTTTCTTTACCTTATGAGGATAATTTCTCTGAGCTTAATATCCCTACTAAAGCCAGACCTTGTCAGATGAATTCCGACTATCTTGTCCTTTGCAAAAATGAGATTTCTAGTCTTCTTAACAAAGGTCTTATAAGACCTTCTCAATCGCCCTGGTCTTATACTGCTTTTTATGTCAATAAACATTCTGAGCAAGAAAGAGGTATTCCTAGATTAGTGATTAATTATAAACCTCTCAATAAAGTTTTAAAATGGATTCGACATCCTATTCCAAACAAGAAGGATCTTCTTGATCGTCTTTTTCAAGCCCTCATTTTTTCAAAATTTGATTTGAAATCTGGTTATTGGCAAATCCAGATTGCTGAAAATGATATTTACAAAACTGCTTTCAATGTTCCTATGGGACATTATGAATGGAAGGTCATGCCTTTTGGTTTGAAAAATGYTCCTTCTGAATTTCAACAAATTATGAATGATATTTTCTACCCTTATAGCAATTTTATTATTGTTTATATCGATGATATTCTKRTYTTCTCCAAAGATATTGAGAGTCATTTTAAGCATCTCAACATTTTTAMGACCTTAGTTRTCCAAAATGGTTTAGTTATATCTAAGCCAAAAATGTCTTTATTCCAGACCAAGATTAGGTTTTTAGGTCATAATATTGAGAAAGGAACWATCATTCCTATCCAACGCARCATTGCTTTTGGTGATAAGTTTCCTGATAAAATTCTTGATAAAACCCAATTACAAAGGTTTTTAGGTAGTTTAAATTATATCTCTGCTTACATCCAAGATTTGAGTCATTATACTTCTCTTCTTTATGACAGACTCAAGAAGAAWTCTTGTAGTTGGAYTGATAATCATACTTTAGCAGTCCAGGARATTAAGAAAAAGGTTAAAAAYCTTCCCTGTCTCATGCTCCCTAAYCCTTTYTGGAATAAGATAGTAGARACCGATGCTTCTAACTTAGGTTATGGAGGCATTCTTAAACAAATTGATCCTATATCYAAACARGAATATCTTATYCGTTTTTATWYTGGTAAATGGAAGAATGCCCAATTAAACTACTCTGCTGTAGTTAAAGAACATTTTGCTATTGTCAAATGTGTTTTAAAATTCCAGGATGATTTATATAATCAAAAGTTMTTGATAAAAACTGATTGTAGCTCTGCTCAATTCATGTTTAGAAAAGACTTTAAACATGATGTTTCCAAGCAAATGTTTGCCAGATGGCAAGCTCATCTTGCTCCTTTCGATTTCGATATTAAACATATTAAAGGCATGGATAATCACTTGCCTGATTTTTTAACTCGTGAATATCTTTCTTAACTTTCAGGTTCTTTTTATGGTGTAATTTCCATGTACCTCGCATGAGCTCTTATAGTTCTTACTCCTCTTAGAGGAGGTGGAAGTTCCTCTTATGGAAGAGGAAGAGGCGGTCGCCACTCCTCTAATAGGGGAAGGGGAAATAATGTTATTGCCCAGGTTGGCAAGCAGAAGCTTATAGCTTCCGACTTATCACAAGAGAAGTATATCCAAGGCTTTTTGGATGATATTCCAAAAGATCATCCTCTAGCTGAGGCATACCTTAATTATATTAAGGAAAAGAAAGCTGCAGAATCTTTGGCTGCATCACATTCTTATGCTAATATTAGCAAGGAGGATTCTTCAAACTCCCAATTCCATGAATCAGAAGCAAAAGAAATCATACTTCTTATTGAGGAAAAAGATCTTCAATGGAAAGATAATCTTGATTTTCTTTTAGAAAGATATCTTAATAAGACATCTTTTGTCCATGGTTCTTTGAAGCAACGTCAATACTATGAAGGCTTACTTCTTTCTACAAAATCTGTAGAAATTACTCATCATACTTCTAATAGCAGAGATGAGATTAATAGTAACTTCAGTTTTTCGAAACTTGTTATTAAAAAGATTATATCTTTTGAAGAGTGGGGTTTCTTCCCTCTTGCTGAGAAAGAATGGTTTTCTCTGATTCATAAATCTAATTTTAAGTTTAACTATTGGGATTATATCCAAAGTTTGACTAATGTTTTGTTATATGATAATGAGAACAAAAGACATTCTTGGTTCTTAAAAATTTGTGAAAATTGTTTTCATTCTCCAATTCCTAATTGGTTTTTCTTGTGGTGGAAGAATTTTGGAACTAGTTCTTCAATTTTTCCAGAACATATGAAATCTCATATTAAAAATTGGATGTTATATTCTCCAACAGTTAATAACTGTAAAAAACTCTATCAGATTGATAGTAGTAATATTTGACTATTCTTTATTAAATTTGGCATTCCCTGGATCTGGAAATGGAAGCCAATATTTGGCTATGATAACCTCATGATCCCTTGTATCAAACGACAAGGGCTTACTAAGTATTGGGATAAATTAGATCGGATTTGTCCACAATCCTCCGTTATTGAAGGGGCTGAACTCTATGACTCTATTTCAAAGAAAATTCAGACTTATCAGAAAGACTTCGAAGCCAGTCAGGCAAAAGCAAGCTCAGAGATTCCGAGCCCTTTCCAGCAATTTTCTCAGAAATATGCTGGTACTCTTTCAAAAGATGAAATTGTGGATCTCTACATAGAGAACATGAAGAAAGATCTCCATCAAAATCTATCTCAACCATCTGACAGTTCAATGAACTCAGATGCTCAACATGATGCTCAAAGCATAGAAGGCTCAGAAGACCTGGCCATCTCTATTGAAGACGCCTTAGAAACACTCAAAGATTCCATTAAACAAGGTAAATGACTTTTTGACATTTTTGTCAAAATTTTGTCATCTGGCAAGTTATTAGTCACCTTTTGGTCCTTATGGCCGACCAGCTTTTATAAAGCTTATCTCACTTTTCTTAAAGGTCCTTTACTTTTATAAAGTAAAATTTTTTCTTTTATAAAGCATTTGAGCCAGCTGTCCTTGACAGGGGTTTTTCTTTTTTGTATTTATAGAGAGGCCTGTCTCTCTTCTTGAGCAGAGTTTGGATAGGAAGGAGTCTCGAAGTAAAGTTTAGTTTCCATTTTCCTCTGTTTTGTAAAGGTGTGTTTCCGGAATAAAACGAACAAGCTACCGACAGTGGTTAAAGCTCTTTGTAAGTCCAATGCTTTTTATTTTTCTCTTCTTTTATTACTTCCAGTTTATTGCCGCCTTCATGGCAGGCTAAATTAAGACTTTGAGTTAAAACATGTTTTTGATTTGACATATCAATAAATTTACATGGATCGGTTTATATGTTTGAAATATAATAAAGATCTTTAATAACAGTCAAGTCTACCTCAGAGATCTCTGAGACTGGTTTTCACCCGCTAAGGCCAAGAGAGCCGTTTAGGGTATTTAAAACCTTGGTTTGAGGTTTGAGGTCAACTTTTTCTGTTTTGAATGTTTTTGTTAAGTCTGGGACATAGATGGTATCAAAGCCATGTTTATTTATTTTTATATCCTTTCAAACTCTGTTTTAACTCAGTCCTTTCCAGTCTTAGATTCCTATGAATCTGTTTAGATCTGGGGGTGATGATACTGTTCATAACAGTATGACTGAGGAATATGATATTCCTCAGAGCCTTGAGCTTTTAAATCATTGGACCATTCCAAGAGTTGAGTCTAAACTCATTTATAAAATAGGCACCTTTGAAAAACTTGGTTTAAAACATATTGTTAAAACCACAGAATCCTCCATTCCTCTTCATAAAGATGAAATGATGATTCGTCTTTTAAATAAAAAAGATATTTTGCCTTATTTAAAGACTCATAAGTTTTTGCATATTGGTCTTGTCCAAATTGCGTTTAAACCACTCACTCTGGAAGGATTACCAGAAAGTTTTCTTGCAGCTCTTAGAGATGGAAGAAATCTTGACTGGCAACAATCCTTGATAGGAATGATCCAATCCAGTCTCGCCCATGGCCCTGTTTATTTTGATGTATATCCTAATTTAAGTCTTTCTTTATCGGATGTTAATATTTTTGATTCCTTAACATTAAATGTTAAAACACATGGTTATAACTATGCTATAGGTACAGAAGTTATCTGTATTTGTTATAGAATTTATTTTAAACCTTTATTTACTCTTAACCCTAGATGTAAAAGAGTTGATAAGGATATTAATGAGACGATTCTCATAGAAAGCAATTTTAATAGATCTAAAATCCAGACTCGCAGATCTATCAAATGGGATGAAATAGTTTTCCCCGAAGGATGGTTTCTAGCTAGGAATATTCCTAGACAACCTATTGTCCAAAGTGATTTTAGCAATATCACCCAGACAGATGATGGAACTGTCTATGTACAGTTTGACGATCCTCGAAAATAATAATAATAATAATAATAATATTAATAATAATAATAATAATAATAATAATAATAATAATAATAATAATAATAATAGTAATAATAATAATAATAATAATAACCGGATCTTGGTTATTACCCAAGGTATGTAATATGTGATTATTTGGTAAAATGATTGCGTGATAACGTGATAAACTGATATGTTTGATACGTGCTGGTGTGCGAAAATGTGCATTTAATTGGATGAAGGAGTATACATATTTATTTGTATTTATATATATATATATATATATATGTGCATAAGTGTGCATGTGGGTGTAGGGTTATTATATGCATATAATATATGCTTATAGGTATACACGTGTATGTAGGCATGTATGTGTTGGTAAAGTATATGCATAGGTGTGCATGAGATGGTCTATCATGCAAACACGTGGCTTGTTTAGATAGCCCACTTCCCCCTTTTGGGAAGCTATATAAAGAGGTGTAACCCCTCATTTGGCTTGCTGCCATTTTGAGAAGTTGAGAGCTCTTAAAGTGAGTGTTGTCCGGTTTGTTAATTAGAGGTGATTTCAAGTTGGTTGCAAGTGTCAAGCTGCAAAAGGAATCAATTTCTGGAGTTTTGGTTTCAAAAGCTTTATAATGTGAGTGGTTTCTAAACCTTTTTGTATAAAGATTTTATTGGTTTCAATTACATGCTTCGTATTATTTTTTATTTGAAGAGAGTATGTTTATTTTTTTGTTCTAAGTGTTATCCGGACAAAGCTTGACCGGATAAGGGTGTAAACCGGACAAGCCTTGTACGGGGTATTGACCGGATTAGATATCCGATCAAAATGTGAAATTTTTCTAAGTCTGGTGTGTTGACCGGATTATATATCCGGACAAAATGGATTTTTGTTCCAAGTGTTAATATGGATGAGGCTTGATCGGATTATTGACCGGATTTGTTATCCGGATGATTATTTATAATATCCGGGTTTCGTTAACTCGTACAAATTGGGTTAAGTGAATTTTTGGTTGAATTATGCATAATATATTTGTATCCTATGCTTAACCAATTTGTACCCTAGACTAGTTTTGCGTCAAAAATGAGTTTATACCTATATTGACGTAAAGTTGAGAATATAAACTTCAAGGGTTAAAACCGCCAAACAATTAAACTTTATATATATATATATATATAATAAAAAAATAAAAAAAATAATAAAAAGAAAATTATATATATATATATATATATATATGTGTGTGCATGAGAAGGCGGTGATGCAGCCTACTTCTCCCATCTCATTCTCTCTCTCTAAAATTCTCTTGTCTTCTCTCTGAATTTTACGTCAAGTTACTAAGAAGATCGAAGTAACAATTATATATTCGGAATCCACTCTCCGAACCTTTCTTAAAGGTATAAGTTTCATTCAGTTTCATTAAGGTGTTTATGTTAGGGTTATTTAGACCGGTTTATAAACTGTGCTTATATCTAAGTTTACGGATTGATTTTGTCAAAATCATGATATATTTGATGTTTAGGATGCTAGTACTGGTTAAATGGATGTAGAAATAAAAAGGATATATTATAGTTTCAATATGATTAGATTGTGGGTAAATGTTTAACCGTACACCAATTGTTCGGTTAAATGTCGGAAGGAGTAAAAATGCATGATTAAACTTAGGTTAACGACCATTGGACTTGTTTTACTGTTTAGTATGTTGAAGTACGTTTATAGTATGTAAATGTAGCGAATCATGAAAGTTGGATCATAAAAGTTAGTAGGGAATTACGGAATCGAATTTTACCGTAACTCCCATACTTTGATAGTGTATAACTCACAAACCGTAAGTCGGAATAAGCTCGTATTTTGCAGTCAGGAAGATC
>NC_037543.1:13367474-13404923 GCF_001531365.2 Cynara cardunculus var. scolymus
GATGGTGCATGGAAGGTCTTACACTCAAGCATGGTGGAGGCATGGTGGAGGTATGGTGATGGTTAGGCTATGCATCCCATGTCCATATAAAATGTATGACATTTTGTTATGCATGAGAGTTTTTGGTCTTGCATTTTTCTTTCTTAAAACCACCTACAACAATATGCTCCCTTTTCTTTCTAAGTTCTGAAACCGTGACTAGCATCACGAGAAGGCAAAGGATTTGGATTGTTTGCGTGGATACCGTGGAGGCATCAAGCTTTGTTTGTTGCTGTGATCAAAGTTTTGCTAACTGTGAGGTATAATATCGAAACACCCGATTTATTCCGGTTCGTATGGGTCCTTGGAGGGTTACGGTTTTATTTTCCGCTGTGCTTGAGATCCCGTAACCCAACAGAGTGCACATTGAAAGATCAATAAAAAATGCCATTAGTCATCATAGGTCATAGAAGAACCATCAAATTGATGAACAAAGCAAGAACAATCAAATCATCAACGCTTTTAGTACAAGAAGCAATTATAAAACCAACAAACATCAAACTATTCAATCAAATTCCAAAATCTTTCCACTTAATCGAATAGTAAATATCGTGTTCATCATCTTTTCAGTGATTTGATGATAACCCCTTTTCACTTATATGTTGTATTAATGTTTCTGTCTTTTCAGTTCCAGCGGTCATCACTGAGCTTGTTCAGCGGTCATCACTGAGCTTGTTCAGTGATCGCCGAAGAACATGTATTGTAATTCAATCAGAGACAGCGATACTTCAAGAAGACAGCACTCACACCAAAGAACCTTCAGCCAAAGTCGAAGACTGAAACTAAAGATTAGAGACTGGCGAGTACGTGATCTGAAGCGGTACTCAGTGATTACAAGCCTGTCTACATATGTGTGAAGACTGCTCAAGCCTCAGCGAATGCTGAAGAGACCTCCAGGTTATTCCAGCATTCAGCGATCAAAGGAAGCTTGCTAAGCACGATTGTTGTTGTCTTATCCTTATGCACACGAAGGACAAACCCATACTTTTAAATGTTAGTACGGTACGGAGCCGACTAGTTGACTTTATTACCCACCAACTTTAGATAATGATGTCTGCTCATGAATAGGCTTTTTGTACTATTCACTGTAGCAAAGGACAAGCCTTCCTCTTAAGGCTTGGCACGCACTCTAACCCTATCATATCGCATTAAATGAACATTTAATGCATTGGGTACAAATAGAAGTGTTTCTTCTCCATACAGAGTGCGCGCAACACTCTCTCTTAACCTAATTCTTACTTTAAGCATTCTAGAGCTTAAGTAAAAGAACTTTTCTTTACAGCATTTCTTTTCTCATTTGCTAAAATTCTGTGTGTAACCAAAGATTGTTTAGATAGGTTTTCTTACCTTATCTTTCCACAAACAGTCTTGTAAAATTTGTATTGATCTTTTCTTATCAATATACATTTTAAATTTGAAAATATTGTGTTTGTATTCATCCCCCCTTCTACAAACTGTTATACTTATCTTGTAGACCCTCAAGGGACCAACAAATGGTATTAGAGCAGTGTTCTATCTTTTTTAAGTCGTTCAGTTGTTTTTCTGCATTATTTTATCTTCTTCTCTAGATAACTTTACTGCTTTCAAATGGCTTTGCAAATCACAAACACACACACACACACAAAAGACAATGGCTCTCTTKCCAAACCTCTTCGGTTCGTCCGTGGCAACTTCAGTCTATGGAAGAACCGGATGTCCCTCTTTTTGGAAGGTGTGGATCCTAAAATTCCACATTATATAGAAAATGGACCATATGTACCATTTGCTATTTCTTCGGCTGTTCCAGCAACAGCTACGACTGCTGCGATTCCTGAACGACAGATTCTGAAGCTCCCTCATCAGTGGAGTGATGAAGACAAGAAGAAAATATCTATAGACACTCGTGCTAGGTCTATAATAGCTATGTCTCTTCCTGACGAGATTTATCACTCTGTGATGAAGGTCAAGAATTCTAAATCCATGTGGGACACACTTTGTGTTCAATATGATGCAACCTCTCAGGTTCAAGAAACTAGAAAGATCAATTTAGTAAGGCAGTACGAAAGCTTTCTCTGTGGAAAGACTGAAACGCTGTCTGAAGTACATCAACGTTTTAATTGTCTCCTTATTGATCTAAGGGCTGTAGGCAGGGAATATTCCAACTCTGAAACTTAACTAAGTTTCTGGAATGTCTTCCTGAGTCTGACACCTTTTCTATGTATCTTAAGATGTCCAATGACATGTCCTCTCTTTCTCTCTCTACTCTCTACGGGATTTTGCTTAATCATGAGCAATCTCGTCAACTGAAGAGGAATCTAGTCAAAGATTCCAGAGAAATGAAAAGCTCTCATTTAGTTTTGATCTCTGAAGCTACTTCAGCTGAAACCCCTTCTACTTCTTTTACTTCTTCTCTTCCTCCTGTGGTTATTACAGAGATAGATTCTTCTAACTCTGAGGATATTCCAGAATCTGATCTATCAGATTTTGATGAATCTCTGGCGCTTTTAACTAAATATTTTAGGAGATTCGCCAGCAAAAGCAACTACCGCAGATCTCCCTTGCTGACCATTAAGGAAAAGCCAAAGTCTGAAAGAATAGACAAGGCCTCAACAGTCTGCTACAATTGTCACCGCCCTGGACATTTTGCAGGTGAATGCATATCAAAGAAAGTTGCGACGCCATCTTCCAAAACCCCATCCTCCTTCAGGACCAAGGATGAAAAGTACTTAAAACTAAAGGAGAAGTACAGGAAGGTGAAGAACAACCAGCGAAAGGCAAAAGGTCTTATCGTTGAAGAGTATGATTGGGCTGATTCATCCGATGAATCATCCTCTGATGAGGAAGATACAGCCTATCTTTTCTTGATGGCCAAAGATGCAAATGAAGAGTCTTCAGGGGCATCTACTTCTTCTGAGCCATCTACCTCTTCTACTACTCAGGTATGTATCCTGAATGAACCCTCTTCTTCCTCTAGTCTATCGGCACTAGATACATTGATGGTGAATCTTTACAATGCCCTCAATGGTAAATCTAAAGCAAAAATGCTTAATCTTGATTTTCAAGAACAGTTGAAGATTTTCCATTCTAAGATCAAAGAGCTGACCTTTGTCGAGGAAAATCTTAAGGATTAGGTCATTGTAAACCAAGCCATCACCGTTGAACGCGAAAAGACTATCGCTGAGCGTGAGCGAGCAATCGCTGAACTTAAGGCTGAGAAGGCTACCATTAAAGGGTGGTGCAAAGCTTCTCTCAAAGCCTCTGAGATCATCAACGCTCAGATCCCCGCCAAGATAACGATTGGTCTAGGATTCTCCTATGATCAGGAAGAACGTGTTACAGACAGGTCGATGCTCAAGTTTGGCACCTTCGTCTCTTCCATTCCTAACACTTCTTCCTCTCAGTCTTCTTCTACTGAGAGTCATCTTGAAGGAACTCCTTCGAGTTCTAGTTGCAAAGACAAAGGTAAATCCGTTGTCACAACACCTCTTTCTAAGAAGTCTAACAAGTCCAATAGATCAAGGTCTATTCCTTCAGCTTGTAAATCTTCTTCTTCAGGGACTAGGAAATCTGAACCCTCTCAGAAATCCGAGTCTCAGCTCAAGGTGAACTTTTCATCAAATGAATCCAAAGCCTCAAAGGTTCCTCCTAGAACCAATGAGAAGGGAATCCTTGGAACTGGTCCCTCTTCTAATATGATATTTCCTAGCCCTAAAGCTACCTTCAGATTTAGGAAGTGCAAACACTGTGGTGAAAAAACACATATTGCCAACAAGTGTCCTTCTGCCGCCAAGGCTGGTTCACCAGCTAAGGGCAAGAAAGTAGCCAAGGCTGAGAAATAAACCAAGGCAAAATCATCCACTAAAGCTGCAAAAGCAACCAAAGTGAAGCAAACCGCTGGAGCCTCTTCTTCAGGCTCAGCAAAGACAACTCCTGCTGACAAGTCTTCAGCATCAGACGTTGTAATTCCCACCTGTGAAGCCTTTTCTTCAGGCTCAGTGAAGACTTCCACTGAAACTACTTTAGTAGTGACAGAGGATGTTCCTTTTTCCTCTCAAACCTCTTCAGGTTTAGTGATGCCATCTGCTGATACTGATTCTTCAGCACCAGTGGATGATGCCTCTAACAACGCTGGACCCCAATAGTTAGGTACCAATAACATTCTTAAATTGTTTCTTTGTGCAGGACGTCAAAGGTATATGGTATTTTGATAGCGGATGTTCAAGACATATGACTAGAGACAAATCCTTGCTAATTCATTTCAAGGAAGAAAGAGGACCTTCCGTAACCTTTGGTGGAAACGGAAAAGGATATACTAAAGGTTTTGGTATATTAACCAATGGTGTAACAACGTTCAAACGCGTTGCATATGTTGAAGGACTGAAGCACAATCTTCTTAGCATCAGTCAACTGTGTGATAAAGACTACACAGTAAAATTCTTGAAGAATTCATGTCACGTTCTTGACAAAGATGATAAGGTTGCCTTAACCGGTTTTCGCCTAGAGAATATATATATCATCAATATGAATTCCTCTCTCACTGAGAACAACTGCTTCTTCTCTAAAGCCTCATCAGACATTAACAAGCTATGGCACAAACGACTTTCTCATCTCAACTTCAAGACATTCAGCGAGCTGTCAAGAAATGATCTTGTCACTGGTCTTCCTCAACATTCTTTTGCAAATGAATCTCTTTGCTCAGCATGTGAAAAAGGAAAACACACAAGAGCTAGCTTTAAGTCTAAGCAAATCTCTTCAGTGACTGCATCTCTTCAGCTATTGCATATGGATCTCTTTGGTCCAGTCAACGTGAGATCCATAGCTGGAAAGAGGTTTACACTTGTCATTGTTGATGAGTATGCCAGGTACACTTGGGTCTTCTTCCTTAGATCCAAAGATGAAGCACCTGAAGAAATTATTTCGTTCATCAAGAAAATAGAAGTACTCAACAACATCAAGGTACGCACTATTAGAAGTGACTATGGCACTGAATTCAAAAACAGTATTATGGATAACTTCTTTGAGAACAAGGGAATCTCTCACAACTTTTCTTCAGTGAGGACTCCTCAGCAAAATGGAGTCGCTGAAAGAAGAAATCGAACAATTATTGAGGCTGATCAATCAATGCTTAGCGAATCCCATCTCCCTACTCAATTCTGGGCTGAAGCTGTCAGCACCGCTTGTTTCACTCAAAATCGATCGCTGATCGTGAAAAGATTCAAGAAGACAGCCTATGAACTTTTTCATGGAGGAAATCCTTCTATAAGTTTTCTTCATATATTTTTTTTGATTAACCTAGATATCCAACCCGCTATGCGAACCAACTAATCCCAAGGTGACCACCTGCTTTGCAGATAGCCCGGAGTCACCGCATTTGAAACTCTGTGGCCACAAGAGGATTTTTTTCCTCCTTTGATTTGAACATGGGACCTCCTGGTACTTTCTTCATATATTTGGTTGTACTTGTTTCATTCTCAACAATCGCGACTAACTTGGAAAGTTCAATCCCAAAGCTGATGACAAAATCTTTCTTGGATATTCTTCAGTATCCAAAGCCTTCAGAGTATTCAACAAATGAAGACAGACGATAGAAGAATCTATTCATGTCACCTTTGACGAATCTCAATCAGCTAATTCAAGACTCATCTTAAATGATGAGGATGAATTAGAAAACATGATGTTCTCTCACTATGGACAACCTGAAGCTTCCTACAATGTTCCTCTCAACACTGAATCCCTTGAAGCTAAAGTTATTACCCAATAGGATATATGAACCTGTATCATGAAAGTAAAAAGGAGGGCATTTAATTATAAATGCTCCTATTAATATTATTGGTTTCGGTATTCCTCTATCTAAACTTACGATATCTTTGAATATTCCTCTTCCTCTATGAAGTCTTAAATCTTGATGATATTCTTTAGGATAACAATCTGGTTTACATATACATATCCCTGCACCACAGTCTATATAAGCAGCAAAGTATTATGCCTTATAATCTTTATAAGTAATTCCTACAGGAATATATATACTGTAAGGACTCGTCATTTTGGTATATATATCATTTTCCCATTATATGTTATTTTTAACCCATAAGAGGTTATCTGATAAGGTTTAACATTTTCTAAAAAGGTTAATCCTAACATAATTTCTAATATATTGTTTTCATTTTATTTTTCTATTAATAATCTTAAAGGGATTATTTCCTGTCCAAATCTGAGTACTGTCTCTATTGCTTCACTTATTTCATGAAGTTCTCCATTAAAATTTGTATATTGATGGGGTTCATCTAGTTTGTGTTTTTGTAATTGTTTACACAATTTGTCATTTATGTAGTTTTCATTGGCTCTTGTATCAATTAGTATATTTATAGGAGAAAACTTTGTTCCATCAAAATATTCACCTATAAGTTTATAGTTTTTTATATTATCCTCTCGGGATATCAATATAGGATTAAATCTTTCTGAATTTGACAATCTTTTTAAAGAGTAACTACTTACCCCTGTATTTGAGAAAAGATAACCTAGGGTTAACAGAATAAGATGTTAACAAAGGTTTATCTTGAAGATCTAAATTCATAGGTCTAGAATCGATTTCTTCTATTTTTGGCAAGTTAGGTACCTGCACTTGATATACTTCATTAAATAATAAAGGAAAATCTATTGTCATTTTTATACTAAAACAATCTGAATAATGAGTATTAGATATATCATAGGAGATAGCATAAGTTATCGAATATGGTCTGTTTTGTTGTTTGAAAAAATCTATTCTTTTAAAATCTTGTAATAAACTTAAAGTTTTATCAAAGTCTTTATCTTGTATATGATAGGAAATTCTTGGATAAATATTGAATTTTAATTTTCCATATTGTAAATTTTCTTTTAATATACCTAAACATGTTTCTTCTCTATTTTTGATTCTATTATCCATTATGGCTAGTTCAATAGGAGAATTTATTCCTTCTTTGAAGGTAGATTTTATAATTATTTGTATTGCTCCTATGTGTACCCTTCCTAATGTATCTCTAAAATCAAGTTTTATTTTACTTAGTTTATTTTGTATGTCTTTTTTGGACAATAAAAGTATCATTACTTTATTACAAGTCATATGTATATCTAATGTCCTTTCTTGGATGTTTAATCCATAAAATAAATGGTGATTTCTGGGTTTTATCCCTAACCTTTCTAATGTATTTATTTTAAATCCAGAATAATTAGATAATGAAAAGTGTTCACGTTGTATTTGTTTCAACCTTTTCTTATCTATCAATATTTCCTGTCTATATTCTCCTCTTTGTTCATCTTGAAAATCGATTACTGGGTTAGAAGAACTTGCAGAAGAAATTTCCAATCTATTCATTTTCGGAAGAAGTATATTATGTATCAGTTAATAGAAATATACTTTCATTAGAATCTATGTCTTGAAAATCATTAATTTGAATAAAATCTCCATCATTTATCATTTTTTCAATATCTTCATCTATTTAAAATTTCTTAGCATTTTTATTAAATTTTTTGGGACATTTATTAACATAATGTCCTATCTCTTTGCAATAATAACATCGACATTCTTTTGGTTTTTGTTTTCTTTTAAATGTAAGCTTATATGTTCTATTATATCCTTTTTTCTTGTAATATTTTGTCTTTCTCTTTTTAAAAAATCTCTTTTTATATTAACTTCTCTTTTTATATTTCTTTTTTATCTTTCCATAATAATAAGAACTATCACATCATATCATTAAGGGTATTTTTGGTCTATTACAACATAAAGATATTTTTCTTTTTTTTAATCCTTTTGTCATTTTAGCTAAAATAGCATCTCCACACCATTCACTTAGTTTATCTCTAATGTGTGTTATCCGTTTTTCTAAAGTGTCTCTAAATCCTGGATCATATGTATTTATCAGTTTTTGTCCCCATGGATAAGGTATCTTAGCAAAAAATAATGGCAGATAAGCATATGTATCAGACACTTGATTATATATATGGTAATAATAATCTTGAATGACACATATATATCTATCAATTTCACACATATCACATAATTGTAATCTTAACAAGGCTGTAGAATATTTTTTAATAGTATTGGAATCTTTTAAAATATTTCTTTCTACATATCTTGTTATTATATTTGATGCTTCATTATCGGTTCCAAATATGATTTCTTTAACCGTTGGATCTAAATTTTGCTAATATCTTAACTATTTAATAATGTTCTTTCTAAATATCCTCTTATAGTATTAATATCCATTTTGTTTACTGAAATTGCTGTTCTAAAAGTTGTTTCCCATTTATCAATTGCCTCTTCTGTATTACTAACGCAATCCAAATCTAAATATATTCCAAATGGATTAATCGGTTCATTTTTCATACTTTCATAAGGTTTATAATTTTCTTTTTTCCTTATCGTGTTCATTATTGTTGCATATCCTTGAGTGAGTCTATTAATTTCTCTTCTTATAGGTATCTGATTGCTAGTGTCGGGAGTATCATTAACACTAGGTATCCAATTTTCTTGTTTTGTCTCTGGTTTTATATTTATGAAATTGTCATTAATATCCATATCTCCTATTTGTGTTATTAAATTATCTATCTGATTGTGTTTCACTTTCTAATTCTGAATCAGATTTCATTATTTTTATAATTTCCACCGTATCCTTTCGGTATTTTCATGCTAAGTAATTGTTGTATCATTTGATCTTTATTATTGAAATGATTAACTTTTTTATTTTGACTATTTGACTCTATTAAAGTCTCTAATTTATTTAATTCTAAAAGTATCTTTTCTCCATAAAAATAATAGTTTTTTGTATTTCTATTAAATCTTTATCTATTTTTAAAGGGTGATCATCTTCTTTTAAATGAATAAAATTATTCTTATCCATCAAGGTGAATTATATCCCCAATCTGAATCATTTACTATATAATTTGAGTTTGTAAACTCATATCGATCATATGTAAAATCTTCATCAGAGATATAATTTTCAAAATCATTTTCGAAATCGTTTTCAAAATCATCATAATTATCAGTAATTATATAGTTATTCTCATAAAGAGCTTGAAGATAAAAATCTTGTTGGTGTTCTAAATATGTCGGCATAAACATAGTATGCCTATAATCTATTAATCTCTCTATTTCGCCTCCCTCAACGAAAAACCGGGTGGCTCTGATATCAATTTCAGAGGGGTCCATGGAAAAACCCAACCAATCTACTAAATTAAACGAAATAATATCTACTATAAAATCTGTAACGATATTTTCTAATCGAAAAATAATAAAATCTGCAAAATCTCGATGAAGGTAATCTAAAATATTATCAGTCATTGTTATTGTTATAACAATTGTTAAAACCATTTGTTATAATATCAAATGTATTTAAAGTTGTTTAAAAAAGTTTTCCTTACAATTTCAAAAACATTAAACAATTGAATTTATTTAAGAATTACATAAAATAAATGGTCCAACATGCTTCCACACCTGTCTTCTTCTTTAACCGAAATATCACCGCGTCATGCCATGAGACTTTTAACATGCATTCCAGCCCCAACCTGCTGTTGTAACAGGTAACTTCTCTATGGCTCCTTCAGCAATATCCAGCGCAACCTAGTTTCTTTTCCTACGTTAGGTATATAGAAAACTAATATGGATTTTTGTTGGAAGGTTTTTCTATGTAAAACAAAAATAATCACAATTGTATATGGCTTAGAAAATTATAAGAAAATTATGGAGATTTTTTATTTCATGGTAGCAAAGTACATGAAAAAAGGAAAAATTACAACGGCTTAGGGTAGGATTGCCTCCTCCCTTTTCTCTCCTATCTACATATACATCTTTTTCTTCTTATCTCCTCCCCCTTGTAACTTGTATCATCTTCTTGGTAACTTGTAGTCTTCAATCTTCACATGGGAGTGCCTCCTTCTTTTTCTTCATTGGTTGTTTATGGAGATCCCTTGGGAAGGGATTTTTTTATCTATTTCCATAGTCACGATTTTTACACATGGGGTGGGTCCCATGTGTCTAACTTATCTGATTATCAGATGCTAGGTTAACACATGTATCTTCATTTGTCTCTTTCTCCTTATTCAGAGAGCATGACGGATATCTGCCTCGGTTATGTCCTCTGAATTGACATATATTGAATTGGGATTGAGGACTTGACTTTATGATCCCTTTATCTAATAAATCTATTTTTGTTCTCAGATAATTCTCAGCAGCTTTAGGTGTTGATTTTGCTGGAGAGATCATTACTGATGAATATATCTTATTTCCGTCATATGTGCGAAATTCTCTTTTAAAGCTGGCTTCCATTCCCTGTAGGATGATCCGGATGCCCAAAGCCCTTCTATAATGGATATCATTTTCACAAAACTTTTGAAATTTTGCTTTTTTATTAGTTATCGAAATTGAAAAAGCTTCAGATTTTGCTAATTGAACAAAATGATAAGTTGGATATCTATTTTCTTCAAAAAAGTCTGGTCCTGCAGATAAATTTTTAGAACCAGTATATCTTTTGGAGTAATTGTTGGGTTATTAAGATAACAATCTCTAACACCCATCATTATCCAGTGAGGTAATTCTGAAATTTCAGGGAAATCAGGAGTAGTTAGATATATAGAATTTATGGCACCAAAATCGTACCAATGTTTGATCTCCTGAGGAGTTGATCTTTGAAGATAATTGATTTTGGGGTAAATTCCAGAAAAATCTACATATCTTAAATCTGTTCCAGAAAGATTATATAAATCTTTCATCATAGAAGTTTGGTAAGTAGTTACTCTTTAAAAAGATTGTCAAATTCAGAAAGATTTAATCCTATATTAATTCTGGGGTAAGTCCTAGAAAAATCTACATATCTTAAATCTGCAACTCTTCTCAAAATCTCACTCAAAAGGTGCTGAGTTGGAATCCCATTCTAATTCTAACTAAGGATTCTTGTGGAGAATTAATTATTGGAGATAGACAGACCGGTAAAACTACGAGATTACCCCAAGGATGCCTTCGGCATCCAGGGGTCACGGACCGTCGCTCAACGAATAAAAGTTACTCTAGGGATAACGGGTTGATCTTCCCCAAGAGCTCACATTGACGGGAAGGTTTGGCACCTCGATGTCGGCTCTTCGCCACCTGGGGCTGTAGTATACTAACTATTTATACCGGAACAAACGGTTATCTCGATTCATTAGAAATTGGACAGGTATCCTAAGTTGTTCTGAAACATTTTCTAATGAAGAATGGGTCCAGAACTGAAATGAACTGAAGCTGTGACCATTTTGAACTCCAAAAATATATTGATGTGAGCGTTAAGCAATACATTCTGAAGGTAAATGTTTCTTAGGGACTGTTTGGTTGATTTTTCATTAAGTCTTGTATGGATAAAATTGACTGTATGGATTTATCTGTTTGTATTGATTGAGATATGTTGTTGTTCGCTTGTTGTGCTGAATAAATGGTCTGAATGTCATAAATGACTATTTTACCTCTCATTGTTATAAGCACATACTAACATAACAGTTTGATAAATATGCTGAATGGTGATTCTAAACAATAAAACTATCAAATTAAACAGCTTTTAGAATATCAAAACTTTATCAACATCCTCTTAGACCTCAACCACTATGCCAAATGAACCAATATTTGTACACAACTTGAGCAATTGAACTAATAATACCTATAGGTGAAGACGTCAAGTAGAACCAATTGAATCAAGTTATTTCAAAAGCAAAGAAAGATCAACTACCCAAAACCAAAAAACTAAAATCCAAAATCAATTGTATCATCAATCCAAGTAATCACAATTCTTCAAGGCATTCATCAAACACTTTATTAGCTTCACCTCCACTCTGTTGTTTCTCCTTCAACTCGCAATATTTGATTGCCAAAGCACATGGTCTACAAGCAACTCTCCTATTTAATTGCATTAGCTCCTTCAATAAAACAAAAGCAGAGCAAGAGAACCATGAAGAAAAATATTGTTGATGTGTTGTTAATGGAGCAAAAAAAAATGTGGGACCATCCATCTTCACTTACCGATTATAAATAGACATCAAGAATCAGTAACATATGCAACTTCTTCGGTTTCTTTCTTCATCCATCGACACCTGCTAACCTTTGATTTCTTCACCATCCACAAACCATATGAAAAAACTCATATGAAGAACAAACTAACATGAAGCCTCATATGAAGAAGCAAAGATCTGAAGAAAGTTTACCTCAATGGAGAGAAGGAACACAAATCTGAAATCGTCGACGAGGAGCATTTTTGGAATCGCCGACAGAGCAGCTTCGATTGCAAGAGGAAACTGGAGGATGGCGAAGGCTTTCAGAAACAGAGCGTTTTTTCAGAGAAGCAAAGATGTTCTTTTTTAGAGAATTTAGAGCTTAGCGAGTTCTTTTGGGCAGGATAGAGGTGGAAATAAAATGTTTGCTTCGATAAAGCTTCCTCCCTCAAGCTTAGCGATTAAGTCACTATCTATTTGATTAAGCTAGTACCAAACACCCTTAGATAGCTGAGCGAATAAGCTGAAGCTTTCATTAAGCTCATTAATTCCCTACCAAATAGGCCCTTAGTGCAAGCCATAATACCACCCATCATTTCCAGAAAAAGCTTTTAACAACAAAGAAGGCTACTGTCTAGCATCATTTCATTGACTTCTATGATACTTTTGACCATGACAGATATGGAGTTTGGGAAAGCTCAAAACATAAACACTGTATATTAGTGTGTTAGCTTTCCATAGAACTTGATGTCACATTTATTGGTACTCGGAAGAGTGATATATAGTAAAAATGCCAAAGTTGCACAAATTTGTCAACACCTTATGCGTTAATACGTTTCAGCTTCATATCCACCTTCTTGTCTATGTGCAATCTTTGATTGGCTTGTCTAGAGGTAGCCTTATCTCTGATAAGATTTTCCAGAGCACATAAATACCTTTATAAATGAAATATTAGCTCCTCTAGTCTTTGAAACTCAAATAAGAAAACAAGGTTACTATCAAGCAACATTACACCAACTTCGACACTAGATTAGACCATGATACCTCTTGATTTTTCAAAAACTCAAAACATAAAAAGTGTATCTTGGTCTGTTATCTGTTCAGAGAATCTAAATTCACCCTCTTTGAAGCTTGGACGAATAAGATATGATCGATGTACCACAGTCGCCTAGATCTGTCTAGCAACTTTTTTATTCAATGTGTTAGCTTATGGTTAAATGAACCTTCAGATTCTATGGGCCTTAATATTAGAGGCTCTAGGCCCTCATATCAGAGGCTAATCAGGCTATGGACCTTCTATCAAGTAGCAGATCTGACTCGATTTATAACAATATTGCCTCAGCACATTACATTCCTTTTCAACGATACATCTGACCCTTCTACAATTCAAATCTCAAAAAACTCAAAACATGAAACTTGTAGATCTGTTTATTATCTATCCAGGGACATTTGAATCACCTCAATTGGTGATGTGATTAGTGAGATATGAATGATCTAGCACAACATCACAAATTTGTCATCATCCTAATTTTCATTAATCACCACAAAATTGAATCACGTTAAGCACTACCAAATCACACTCAAAGTGTTAATTTTAAAACATTGGTTCTTGACATTGAAAATGATTCTTTATCATATTTATAATATCTTATAAAGCAAATTTAACAAAAGTTATAAAGTCTTAAAATACTAAATGACCAAGATACCATTTATACACTTTTTCACTTTTTCACCCTCTCTTCTCCTCACATGCACTCACCCTCTCACAAGCGATTTTTTTTAAATTATAATTTTAAATTTATACTTTATACCCCTATAATTAATTAATTAATTTACTTTACGTCATTTACTTTTAAATGTTTCATTTTAAACTTTTATCGAATTAATATACATAATCGTATATCAATTAAAACATGTTTAAAAAATACATTTTTATTTTAACAAGTTGCACCATTATAATCGTCTCTTTAATACCTTCGAAATGAGTCCAATATTGAATAATTTTTAACTTAATTATATTATTATATATTATATATACTGTGAAAAAATATTTTTAATATTTATGATTTATATTTTTATATTTATATATATATATAGGGGTGAGTTCAAATAAAAATCACTCAATTTGTAAAAACCGTGAAAACCTCATTCAACCAATCATAATTTTTCATTTTGTTCATTTTTTTGTAATTATGAGAGGTTGATTAACAATTTTTATTGTGTAGGGTGTTAATCATGGATGTTATCATCTTCATTATTTTAATTTTAGAGAAATACATGAAACAGTTTCATTAAAATTTCATTAAGTAGTATATGAAACAATTTCATAACCACATATGAAACAACTTCATCAAAAAAAGTATTATATGAAACAATTTCACAAGATTAACAATTTCATGAAAAAAATTCATAAGATTAACGATGGATGAGAGTAGTTTTTACGGTTTTTACAAATTGGAGTAGTTTTCATTTGATCGCTCCTCTATAGTGTATATATATATATATATATATATATATACTATATATTTTGGTGTTATATTGTCCAAATTGCACTATATAATATGTTCTKRRKTWWTATKKWAWTRKATATATATATATATATATATATACATGTAGTAATTCAACCTTAATCTGAGTTTCTGGACAAGAAAGAGGGTAARCARTTGAAATTTCATTCTAAAACTYATCTTTTTTGGTTTTTTCATGGCTTATGATATGTTAAATTTGTAGTTTTCTTTATTAGTATTGAGTGTTTATCTTAAAACTCAAGTTTTTTGGTTATTTGTTCTTGATGTAAATCGAACACATTTGTGGAGTCGTTTAAATATATTGATTTTAAACTGTCATACAATTTTTTTCATCGATAGTCTGTAATTGGAACCATAACTCTTATTTATTCAAATTGTATCAATATGTAAAGACCAAATGTAACTTATATCATCGTTAAATCGTATCTTATAAAACCAGTAGAACTTCAAAATCGTTAAAATTCATGGCTCCCGCCGCATTCGCGGGTACACAACTAGTCATTTCAAGAAACAAAATCTCTCGTAAGCAATTTATCGAACACCTTTATGCATAATCAATTTTATTTATCTTTGATTTTTCTTCCACAACTATCATTCTCATTATCGATCTGATGAAAATATACTTATTGAATCGAATATGAGTAAAATAAAAATTGAACTTGAATATAAACATATTCAAATACAGATTCGAATGTAATTCTTTAAAACAATTAGAAAATAGAGTATAAAAACGATGAATAACACAGATCTAGAAATTGAGATGAAATAAACTGGATTCAATGAGATAAAATTGGCAAATTCGATTGATTTGATATGAATAATCAATTTGCTATGGTATCAATTATTGAAATCCATATCTCATATTAAATCAATAATCAAAACAAAATATGTAAAATGGAAGCAATTTAGATCAAAACAATTTAGAAATGAAAGGACTATAAATCAATATGAAGAACAACATGAACATAGAATCATAGTCATTATAGCCATCCATCTTACAAGGATTGAAATAATGGGGGTACTTGGAGATGAAATGTTTTCAAGAAATAGTGATTTTCAAATTTTCAGTAACTCATATTTTTATAGGGAAATACAAGGAATAGTGAATTTCCTACTTTACGTTCAAGTTTTCCTTTTCACGCTTTTAACACTAAAATCAGGACTAACATTAATATTTGTCTTAATTCCAAAATCGAGAAACTAAAGATTAGACATAACGAGGATGACATATCAATGTCTCGTATTCAATCTGGATATCGAGGACAAAGGGACATAAATACTTATACTTATAAATTATAACGATCACACGGTTTGTTGATTAGTTGAATCACCAAACTTCATCATTTGGGTATTGATGATTTATTGTTAGATGTATATCTTTGTTTATAATTATAAATACGATTTATAATTATTGCCAACATGATAAAGTCTCAATAAGTCACATGCATAAAAAGTATATTTGAATAAGAAAAATAAATAATTAAAGTGTTTAATTATTATATTTGATTTTGTGATATTTAATCTAATTAAATATACCTAGATCAAAGCTAGCTTGTTTGACAAACATGCGATAGGATAGGATAGGATTGACAGGTAGTGACTTATTAATTATGTATGTGTAAAAAGGATAAGCATGCTTTAGAAGATATGAGATCTTATAGAAGCATGTACCACTATTCCAGACATGGTACTTATAATACTAGTTTATTATAAGAACCATCATTATACTTACATAAATATAGAGCCATTGTGAGACAATGACAAGCTTGGTTGCAATATCTAGATCAATTCTTTCTCTCTATATATTTTACAAGCTGTTCTTTCTCTCATCCATCCAAATAGTTGGATACCATATCTAGCATTTCGGGGAAGAAAAAGGATCTCCTCCTTTGGCTTTGTACGTCAACTGGGTTAAGATCATTTGCATGGATACCGTGTAGGCAACAAGCTGAGTTTGTCGGCTTAGAATTAGCATAGGAAACCTAACCGACCATTTGTATCGGATCAATTAAGGTTAATTGTGAGTAAAGCCCAACCAATCTGACCCAAAGTGTAACCAGTAAGGACTAACAATTACGGTATTTGAATAAGAGATTAGGCCTTCGATAACCAATCATGTAACCGGGCCTTAGGGACCGAACTACTATACTAGTTTTTAAACTTTTAGGTTGTTGCATGCCAACTTCTCATTGGCCAATGCTTTTGTCCTTTTACCCTTTGTATTAGGTATTTATATGGATCCTGTGATTATCTTGATCACCTTGATGTCTTGGCATGGTAGAAGAAAAGGGTGGTCAATTTTCAATTCTCTCTGCTTTTACACAAGATTTACTAACTGTTCAAGCTGGCACGCTATTTTAGTGGCAAGTGATTTCAGAAGAAGGATGCGACTAACACCAGAGTCAAAAGTGGCTTGTGTTTGCCTCAAGGATTACTTGGATAGCTACAACTGAATACAACACATCCAATCACTTGAGAATAAACTTACCTATATTAATGACGAGATAGTCAAGAAAATAAGGAACCCAATATATTGGGACTCAACCAACATAGGGTGAAGAAGAATTAGATCTGGTGAGGCTTTTACGATCGTTCCGATATACAAACAACTGATGATTTTTAGTGGACGACCTTTTGAAAGTTTAAACAACTTTCACATCTTATATGGTCTTAAATAACTTGACGAGTCTTCGAAGTCTACATTTTCTTCTTTTTTGTTTATACTTGTAATCAAATAAATAGAATTTTATTTGATCAAAGTATAGAACATTTTTTTAATGTGTGTTTGTAATTTATAGAAATATAATATGTTAACATATTAACATAAGTTGACATATATTACCGGGAACATGTTAACATACTTTCAAAAACTCAATCTTGACATGCCAGATATGGAAAAACAAAAGACCGAAGTGCCTAACCTTCACAAAAACATGAGCAATTGAGGGTTGCTTATCGGTTCAAAAAAAAGTGGGAGTTCTCACCAAAACCCAAGTGTTCTTAATGGGTTTTGCCAAAAAGTGGGAATTCTCACCGAAACCCAATGGGGTATATATATATATATATATATATATATATATATATATATATATATATATAATAAAGAAGTTTGAAAGTATAAAAAAAAAAAAAAGGAGTACTCAAGTAACTAGTTATACCAATCATGATGCACAAATTTTTTAATTGGCAAAGTGAGATCATGATCGTCATAACCAGTTATGTTTTTCAGCACTATGACTGACCATAAAGAGACATGTTATCTGATTTGGCCATGTTTAGTTGGAATGATATAAAAAAGAACTTGGGCTTTGTTTCATATTCGAGTCAAGTTTTTCCATGATTGAATTGGTTTTAATCTTTAAATCATATTCGAGTCAAACCGAGGCCATCTTATATTTATTATAGGTACATGTTTAACAACCATAAGTTAAGTAGTGATTCAAAGAGCTCCAAGGGTTCTTCCCATTCTTTTTTTTTTTTTTTCCAATTCATACCTCTTACTTTTTCATTTAATATTAAACAAGTTCTTTAAGATGATTTTACATTGTCATTTACCTTATCAACCACTTATCGCATAACTAATCACTTATTGTCTCATACCAGTAACATACGCTTACACGGTAAGACATGATGGTTTTATCAACAATTTGACCATGTCAGTTTGTTAACCAAAGATCTTAATCCTATCGTGCCACTTTGCTAACTCAGAATCTTACTCAGTAAATGAATGTGCGACTTTTACCCGGTTGACATTTACTGGGTAAGATACATTTATACTCTACTTATTTTATCAGATTCTTACCCAATAAGCGTACCTATTTTCAGCTAGTAGACCCTTAAGTCTCAAAATTGAACTTAGAGGCCGTTTATCGAATGCTTACGCACTTACAAACAAGAGTCACTACCTTCACTTGCATTATTGAGTAATATTCTCGATCATAAAAAACGGATTGTTGGTAAGCGTCTCTTACCCTGTCCTTATCATGCTCACCTGGTAGGTCGTAAATGACCCCTTAGACCGTATGTCATTGAGTTCAGAAAAGATGCTTTACATACAAACATCAGTATCTTCCCATCATAAAAATCAAATACTCTGCCCACATACCATACAAACCATGCTTCAAACCACACAATGAACATGAGGAACATAATTCAAGATACAATGCTGCATCTTCTCTTCCAAGACTCCAGCATTATAACCCAAATTAAGCACTAAATTAAGAAATTAAGAGTATCAACAACACATTTTTCTACACAAAGCATGCATTTATGGGTGTCTTATTCAATCCCCATCTTAACACAAAACAACAATATAAAAAAGCATACAAAAACCGTTGATAGAAGAATCACAGAATCGCTCTTCCTACATAAGCAAGAAGGAAGAACGAATACACAACTTATTCAATAAAAGCATATTGCAAAAAGCAGAGTATTTGTCTCACTTGGTCCACCAGTGAAGGAAGTCCTTACGCCTGTTGATCTTCTTCTGCAACTGGAGAAGTCCATATAAGAGAGCCTCGGCTGTTGGTGGGCAACCTGGAACGTAAATGTCCACTGGCACAATCCTATCACAACCCCGAACAACCGAGTATGAGTAATGGTAGTATCCACCTCCGTTTGCACAACTTCCCATCGAAATCACCCACCTTGGCTCCGGCATCTGGTCATACACCCTGCACCAATAATCACCCAATCACTTCGCTTTACCCATTATATTAGACCCGGAGGCTGGAGGTAGGGTCTGGGAGAGGTAGGATGTCAGCAAATAGCAAACAAACCAAATGGTTGTTGGACCAATGGTATCAAGTAACCTAACCTTCTTAGAGGCCAAGAGCTCAAGCCTCACCAAAGGTAAGGAGGTTGTGTGAGTTTAATTTGCCGTATATTATAAATATTATATGCTAAAAAAAATAGCAAACAAGATCCACATAATCACCACAATAACAGTGAAAACCAAACCAAACAAAACAGACCCATTATATCCCACTGGCTGTAGGGTCTGTGGTGGGTTATGGGTAGGATGTAGGTAGACCTTACCTATGTCTCTGTCTCAAGAGATAGAGACGCTGTTCCTTTAGCTTATTGAAATTATTTTCAAAAAAACTGTGGCTCTTCCTTTAGCCTATTAGAAACGCTTTTATATGAGCTTCACAAATGGTTGATAACAATTATGGAGCTCTCTTTAATCAACTATTCATCTATCATGGTGCTTTCTGCTACAAAAATCCTACTACATTGCTCGAGAATAAAGCAAAAGCAACAGCGAAAGAGAAAACAGCCATTTGAGCCAAACTGGTAGGTACAGGTTGCAGGAATTCTACGGGATGATTTTAAAAAATTTACTTTAGATGCCTATGGGATGAAGAAAGTAACATTCATGCTACTTGTTTACATCAGATAATCTTATATTTCAATCAATTGATTCTATAGTCATCAGGAAGAGCTTACCTTTCATTAATATCAGAATCTATAATATGTATCTTGAGCTTAACTCAATAATAACACAGTTCTTCAAATAAAAGTAATTAAGCCTAGCCCTTAGGTCCCATTATGAAAAAACTAACAGACTGTCCTAAGAGATAACAGTGCTATTGAGAGGAAAAAAATCGAGACTACCACAAGATAGGAAGTAAGCCTGAGGGACAGCTTAACAGGTAAGGCCTTAGGTTTGCTCCCCAGAGGGACCAGTTCAAGTCCCTTCAGGGCCGCTGGAGGGTATGTCTAGGTGTTAACTTGAGGGCCTCATGAATTAGTCAAAGTGCGTGACTGGTCCGGACACCCACGATTACCAAAACAAAAGTAGCAAGTACAATGACAATTAACTAGCAGGAACCATTTAGAAATACCAAGGTTCAATAGCTTAAGGCCACAATACCTATATGACTTCCGACAAGCATAACAAGGTAAAACAACACCCAACATAACCTAATGGAAATTCCTAGTCAATTTATACAAATAACATTTAAAAGATTAGTGCTCAACTGTCTTGTCTAAGAGAAAAGTATGCAACCCACCAGGTAAAATATATGCCACAACCACAAGAGCATTAAATCAGAATGACACGAGGACAAAATGTAAAAGCACACATGTTGCTAAATGTACGTAAGTCTACCCCTTCGAACAGCAATGATATAATGTATGACCACACCCAACGTATCTATTTAAGCCCATTCAATAGTCTAAAACTGAGACCAAGCATATGATGCGTAGAAATGGCTTCAAGTTCTACAACTCCATACCCTAAAAAGTCGATCAATCTGACAGCAGTTTTTTCAGACAAGTGAATAACACACACTTCAACCCTGAACAACTAGCTCCTATTAATACCATATTAACCGGATATATTCATTTTGTATTAAAATGTCCAAAGAAGAAATGACAGTAGTACACATACCCAAGAAAAGAAGATAAAGGATCTCCCAAAATCAAGATTAGTCTTGTATGAATGAAGTTCAAGATTTTTCAATAACATATTAGGGGCTGTTTGGTAGGCTCTTAATGGTTACATTAAGAGCCAATCGCTGAATCGGTCAGAGGTTGCGTGTGTTTGGCAAAAAAAAAAAAACAACCTCTTAATGGTTACAAACACCTCTTAACCATTTTGCACCTGGTGCTTCACTCAACCATTGAGACATCATTTGTTCCATCTTTACCCCTCCCACCCCTCTCTTCCAGCGTCGCCTTCACCGTCTCCATCCAGAGTTCACGTCGCCTTCCACGAGTTCACGTCGCCTTCCATCTCCGCCTTCACCGTCTCCATCTCCGGCCACCTGCACCGTCTCCATCTCCGTCTCAAATCATAGAACCCAAAAATCAAATCATAGAACCCTGCACCCCTCTCTTGTTGGTCACCGGAACAGTCGATCGAAGTTGGCGACGGAGAGGGATGGCAGAGGCGGAAGGCCTGAGCGGCGGCGACGGAGGGGAAGGCCTGAGCGGCGGAGACAGAGGGGAAGGCCTGAGCAGCGGCGACGGAGGGAAGGAGAGATGGTAGGAGATGAAGGGGGCGATGAAACTGGAATGTATATACATATATGATTTTTGTTATTTATAATTTAATTTAAATTATTTAATATTATTGAGGGTTAAAATGGTAATTTGTTATCATTCAGAAAACATTTACCAAACAACCATATTTCATTCAGTACTTAACCATTCTGACCCTCTTAGCCATTCTGACCTCTTAACTATTCTGCACTAAATCATTCAGCAACTGCCAAACAGCCCCTTAACTTCATATAAAACCACAAGTTCAATGCTACAATATCAAGTAAAGTAAGAGTCTAATCATTGGGCCCCATATCAGCATAAAAAATCTCCACTATTTAGCATCTATCATATAAATTTTCACATCAACAATTCAACATCACTCTTCCAGGCCTTTTCTATAAAGATACTATGGAATATGAATGATGTAAGAGGATAAGAACTTAGCTATTGTGCTTGGGCAGCCCGTGTGTTGGGAAAAATACTATCTATTGATGCAACTACCACAAATGGAAAACACCCAACTAAGAACGTGGCGACTATATTCCTTGATGCATCGTTGATCATAGTAAGATACTCATCAATTTAGAAAACCAAAACAAAGGATTCAAGCAGCATAACAAAAAACCTACCAATCAAACGTTTCGCACTAGCTCCCAGTGGCCTTTTGGTCCACCAGTTTCCTATCAAACCTCTTGAACAATGTGGTTGTGGGTGCCAGCATTGGCATCAGTTGTTTTGTTATTAGTTTGTGGTTGCCATCTTAAATTAGAAAAAGGAAAGGCCTCCACAAGTATAACCAATCATACAGTACACAGTCATGAAACCCTAGAATCCAAAACAAAAATTTACAGCACAGAAGCTCGGATTTCTATTTGCAAATAATTTGCATACAAAAATAATCATCAAATTACGAATTACAGTCTTGAGTATGCTAGTTCATTGTTAAATATATATATACACACACACATACATATACATATGAGAGGTAGAAAAGGGCGTACTTGCGAAGAGCGGGGGCCATCTTGTTGGTGAGAGTGCCAGCAACAATCATACAATCAGACTGCCTAGGGCTAGGCCTGAAAATGATCCCAAACCTATCCAAATCATACCTAGCAGCACCAGTGTGCATCATCTCGACGGCGCAGCAAGCGAGACCGAAAGTCATAGGCCAAATAGATCCGCGACGTGCCCAGTTCATCAGATCGTCGACCTTCGAAATCACGAACTCCGCCGTCTTAGATAAACCTTCTGCGGAAGCCGTCGAAGGAGGACCTGGTCGAGAGTACGGCGCCGGTGAGGAGAAGCCTTCAGCTAACGCCGGCTGGGTGGTATGGATCGATGCGGTGGCTCTTTGGGAAGACGCCAGCAGAGCGAGGCGGTGCGATTGTCTGGCGAGGAGAGCCATCGGAACCCTAAAGAGAATCTCGCAGCGTAGAGAGAGAAAGAGGGTTTGAGGTGAAGGGTATTGTTTTCTGGGGAAGAAGAAGAAGAAGAGGGGCGTGGCTTGCTTAGTTTGAACCGGGTCGGGTCAATTTCCCCCAACTGTTTGGAGTTGCCAATTAATGTTGGGCTTGAAATGATCGATGATTCCGGTGTCTTCGTGTTTAAACCGATATCATAAATCAAATTCTTCCCAATAAATGGTTATTAGTATTTTGTTACGCCACGTTAAAAGTAGGGCCATTACAAGTTTAAACAAATCATTTTTAATGATTTGAGCGGTTCAGTTGTCTAGTCCGATCTGAAAAATAGCTAAATTGTTTAGTCCAGTCTGTCTAGCATACAGTTTGAATATTTCTTTGAACGATTTGGACCGAACCAACAGCCAAAAGACACATATATTAATTACGTTTGATTTCCTGTTTTCATTAAGGTTTTAGTTTTTACTTAGCAATTCTCCGTGTTCTTTAAACCAGCAAAACACCCAAATCCATCAAAAGTCAAATTCCAAAATTTTAAATCGTCATTTGATTTGCTCTATATTTGTCTAAAATTTCAACTATTGTTTGTGAACTTGTTCAATTTGCTTAATATTTATTTATTTATTTTAGAGATAAATGTTTCTTTTATAATTCAGTATAATATTTTTAGCAATGTTATATTGGCAAAAAAGTAATTTTGCAGAGTGATGTTATGATTTTTTAATTTAAAGGTCATAATAGAGCCAAGATGCTTAAACCGATCAGACCATACCGTCTTTATGTGATTCGGTTTGGTCCGTTTGTTCGATTTTGGAAATTTTTTTAAACCGCCATTGCGGTTTGGTTTGTGGGGTCAAATTGTCCATACGAACTGCGGACACACTTAGTTAAAAGACATCATATTTGGATAGAAAATCTTATCATACAAAGGATCAATAGGACTCGTTAAGGAACTTTCAGGTGTAGACTGACCCTATTTTCAAACCTGTTACCAACTGGACATATGGATAAGACGGTAAATAACCACGTTTTTGTAGATCGGAATACCTAGGATTTACAAAAATTGGGTCTTGTCAGGAATGTCGAACCTGGATAAATTTACTTATCCCAAAATCACAAGTTCCATTCCTGACTTCTTGTTCCACCAATGAAATTAAGATACATTAGATTTTTATTTATTTTAAATTTATTTAATTCATATTCACATTCTCTCTCCAATTATGTATATTCATTCGTGGAACCGTGATTTATTTGGACATGACTTGGGCCAAGAGACTTGCTCCAAACCAGAAATGTGATCTACTCTGATTCCCAATACTCTAAAGGGCCATTCACCAAACACTTTCAAGGTAAGCGTTTACCGGATGTTTTTAACTTTATCGTGTGAACATGGCGAAGCTGAGAATCCTACACAGTAAGCATTCACCATGCGAACTTGTATGTGACTTTAATGTCGCCTAAAAAGTCATATATATATATATATATATATTCATTTATTTATAAAACTGTGGATGTTTAAACAAACTTGCATGAACATCAACTAATACTGTAGAATCTTTTTAAGTTAACATCCATAAAACCCTCTAATTGTCATAACAAGACTCAAACTAGTGATCAATCTCGAGAAACAAACCCATTGTTTGACCCGTGACCAACCCCTAAGAGTTTGGTCCTTGCTTTGAACAACTATTGTTCAAAACAAGAAATAATGTTACCATTTCAGTTTTCATCTCTTTTACTTTTGAGTCATCCTTCCCTCTTGTTCCGGCCAATCTCACTCTCACTATTTAGCTTATAGTCCTCACCTTAATCGTTTTCAGTGTTTTGCTGTGAAGTTTCAAGCGTAAAAAACTGATCTTATGAAAACCACCTGATCTAAGCCTGTCAAAGAAAATAACATAAAGGAGTTTGAGGTTATTGTGTGTAGCTACAATATTTCAACCATGGACATCATTGTTTTATATACTAGTGTTCTTGGTGATGGGTTCTAATTCTATGGTTGCTTTCAGTTTCTTCATCACCAGCAGTTGTCATCGTCTTCATCTCTACGTACATTTCTTCGATCATCGGCTTCCAAAATCGAACTCGTGCATTTATAAACCAGTTTGACACCTATATATAGTCATCAACCCCGCTCTATAATAACCCAATGAAATAGGGTTTCATTGGGTGCCATAAATGTCTAAGGGGCGTTTACCAAACACTTACCCGGTAAGCGCTTATCGGTAAATTTAACACTATCATTTACTTACCGGATAACACCGAAACGGTATCGTATGCAACAATTTACCCGGTAAGCGCTTACCGTGGTAAAAGTCGTTGCCTTCATTTACCATTTACCGGGTAAAACTCTTGGTCCTTGTCTTGCTCTTATCGGGTAAGATTCTTGATCCTTACCATATTCATCCGATAAGGTAAAATGACTTGGTGTTCACTTACCCGAGTAAGCGTTTGGTAAACGGCCCATAAGTGTACTAATGTACTGTTTTATAGTACTGAGTTTATAGGTCAAACACTTGTGTGTCCTGTGTAAAAGCATTGCAATAAGTTCATAAAACATTTTTGAGCATCTTAACAAGTTTTTTATGGTAGTGTTGAAATAAAATGTCAATTAATTTTCTTTTATATGATATTATTTTAAAAAGTGCCATATAAAAGAATTTGTTCAGATGATACTTCTTCAAAGTGTTCTTATAGAAAACTTTCGTAAAAACTTGTTAATGCATTTCAAAAACATAATATAAGCTTAGCGTGATACTTTTAACACATAATTGTTTGATCTTATAAACATAAATCCTACAAAACAGTCTATTACGACACTTGGACATTTTTGACGTCCAATAAACCCGATCTTATTGCAGTGATGTATTCAAAACAGTCACATACCTGGCTCCTTGTTAATCCGCTTTTAACAGCCAACAACTGTTTCTCTGAATCCTTCGGATACCTGCATTTGATGCGAAATCAACTCAATCAGATTCGAACACGAACCTTGATATACGGTTTTCGTTTTTGTGAAAAGCAAACGAGCTTACGGGCGAAGAAAGTTTTGAAAAATCCATTCTCGCAAAACGGAAACCGATTTTTCAGGCAAACCTCTTTGTGGTTTCCACAACTGTTGACCTTTTCCTCTTAGCCGCTGATGTGCCCAATGCTTTCGTAGAAGAGACGATAACTCGGATTCCTTTGGATCGATTTCGTTAAGATCGGGTCCAACTGCAAGAATTCGATTACGTAATCTCTTCCTTAAGTTGTTACGGAATAACGAGATTGTTTGAAGAGCGAAAGAAGCATGCATCCGCGGATCCAACTCTGTAACAACATGGAACGCAGACTTTACTCTATGAACCTCACTTAAGCATCGGTTAAACTGTTCATCCACCTGATCAATACAGAAAATATCATAAGAGACTGTTTTATATGACTTAAGTTTATTGAAACAAACAATTGTATGTCTTATGTAAAAGGGTTACAATGAGTTTATAAGACGTCTTAAGAAGAGGATCCAAAGTTTTTTAGAGTGTTGTCACAAAATAAATACCACGTTTAAAAGCATATTATAACGCTTTTACATATAACTTGTACAGTATAAAATAGTTTATATATAAACCCGATTTTGTTGTAGAAGGTGGCATCGATGGTACATACCTGTTGTAGTAAAACCAGCAAATGTTTCCTTATTGCTTTGACTCCCAATCCTCTTAATTCAGGATGATTGTGACCCTCAAATCTATCATTTAAATCCATCTGTTTATGGCTCGTTTTCTCGACATCTCCGAGAAAACAGGTCGTGATTTCCGAAAGAATTTCTTGAATCATAGTAAGATACCTTTTCGATCCAGATTGATGACTTTGCGACAATAACTGGATCTGCCTATCATCGTCAAAATCTGACCTCGATGACGACATGCTCTTACTGTTACAAAAATGATCTTGTTTCGAGTTGTCCATCAGCAAAAGACCGCTGATACGCGAATCTGTATCAAGATTCAACGACGGCCACCCGTTACTGTCTGAGCTGAGACTAGAGTTGTTTTCAGAAGAAACCCACGAATCCATCTGCGTGTGGAATCCGGAATGTTCCTTCGGAGGTTCGAAAAACTGGTTAGAATGATCCCATTTCGTATTTACGTAATCCGCAATCATTCGGTCGAATCCAAAATGTTCATAGGCATCATAGGATGGTGCTTCATCAGTGTTAACAACTGAAGGGAAATCGGGTTGAAAATGTTGAGTGAGATCTGTATGGTTTATGGGAAAGTTATGGGTTTGATCAAGAAAAGTTGGGAAGCTTTCATCTAAAATGCCCAATGCCATACTCATTCCATTGTTCTCCATTCAAACTCCAAACCTACATCACCAGCAACTTAATCAACACAAGTTCAATTTCATGGAAAATAAACACTTTCATGTTCCTCCCATCAAATTACGACATGTGTAAATGTAAGTGTAAGTGTAAGGGTAAGGGTAGTTACGTAAATGTATAGGGTGCATTGATTTAAATTTATTACTTTATTTGTCGTAAAATAAATGTAATAATATGAGAAATATATATTTCTTAATTTATTAAATGACATTTAGTTGTATCTTTCAATTTAATGATAGAGGGTTAGGTTTCGATGATAATAAAACTTATGATTAAAATAGTAAGAAAAGAGTTTCCATCATTGTATTAATCTTAATTAAAGATTAACATTAATATAGTGGACCAAGATACACCGGATCAATTCTCGTGATAAACGCAATTCATGGGATGAGAGTGAGATTAAAATTGATCAAGGGTCGAGATCCCTTCTTTTGCTTTTCGCTTTAGCTCGTATTATCACACGATTCCTTGTCTAATGATAGAAAGGGTAATCAATTTCACCATCTCATAATTAATGGTAAAAATAGAAAGCAGATACTTATTTCGTAACAAACTAAAATAAATTTGTATACATTTATTTTTGGACAAATAGAGTAATTTATTTCTCAAAAGTCGCTTTATCTTTATCCAAATACAGTTGGTATAGAACGTAAATTGACCATGCTTCACAATATCATATCACAAGTTCAGTTGTCATATCTTACATATTTTATATGTACGTAGTGACTTATCAGGTTGGGTTCACATGAGACAAGACTGTTTTGATGAGACACGTGAGACAAGTTTTTTATACTTGAAACTTCACAGCAACGTTGTGAAGATAAAAAAAAAAGCCGAACCTTTACAGCAAAGACACTGTGAAGATTACCTTCACAGTGTTTTGTTGTGAAGTTTCAAATGTAAAAAACTTTTCTCACGTGTCTCATGAAAACAACTTTGTCTCTCATAATCCCAAAATCGACTTACCAATATTGCATAAATGAACGTTAGATTTCTTTACGGATTATAAATCCATGCAAATCGTACTCCGACAACTTTACGTAAGACAGAGTTTAATTTATTTGGGTTGTGATTTTAAATATCTTTGTGATTTTAAGCTCATAAAATTAGTTATTCATGATAAATAATGCGAACTACATAATATTTATAATTATTACTATTGATTTAAATGAATAATTGATTCTTATAAATATCGTGTAACATTTCTGGTCCACCAACAGGGGATTCTTATCCTTGTGGACCCTTCAGAATAGTGTTTAGAGAAATTTCCACACATTGATTGTATCATCTTTTGGTTTTATTGTATATTGTATGAATTTAATGAGAGTTGGTTTCAAGTTTGTATGATTATTAATTATACCTCATGTAAAATTTTACAGTTTCAAGTTTGAATAACTAAAAACTAAATTTACTGATATTGTAACATTTTTATATAAGACACAAATCATTTATCATATAAATTTAAGACCAAATTGCATGAAAAAGTAATGTACTTTAACTTGATTCCTATTTCGGGTAACGTACTCTCAAAACTTCTATTTTGATATCTAAGATGTAAGGTTTTAAACATTTAAGTATCCGGGTAACCGGTTGAAACATTAACCGATTATAATGTTGATGTGGTAACCAAATTAGCAATATTTGCTGACGTGGTTAGTGACATGTTTTTTTAATTGAAAATTAGTCTTCAACGGTTACCCAAATATTTAAATGTTTAAAATTTTACATATTAGGTATCAAAATGAAAGTTTTAAAAGTACGTTACCTAAAATAAGAATCAATAGAAAGTACGTTACTTTTTCATGCAATTTGCCCTCAATATTTTGTACTTAAATAAATGTGTGACCAAATTAAACCATTCTACTCGCAAAATAGATAGTCGTCTTTGAATTAGTCGACTCACATAACGGATTGAATATCCAGTTTAATTAAAAAAACCCACTCTACTTGCTCAAAGTAATTTACCCCCCCCCCCCCCCAAAAAAATTCTTCACAAAATAAACCACCAAAACTTTCTTCTGATTAATACATTTTTATATATATGATAATTAGTTTATAACATAATCACAAAATACATGTAAACTCAAAAAAAGCAGACAACATTTACATGCAAATTCAATCTGTTAGTAACAAATCTAACAAACTCAGTATATCACATCTGAAAGTAAATCTCATAGAACAGAGTACACATATACCTTACTTCATGAGAGGTATACATACCGTTAATTTTTGGAAAGACCACCGATTTACGAAAAAGATTTGGGAAGCTTCAGTTACTTACGACACCACGGTTTTATAAAATATATTTTTATTAAAAAAAATGGGAACATATATTTGAAAGAAAACCAACCTTTAAAGAGGAATTGAACCTTGAAAGATGAAGAATAGCCTCCAAACCTTTTCCGTCTTCACCACCCAAAAGAGAAATGAAGATGAAAACATGTAGGCAGCTTTCTTTATATCCTCCCTTCCCCCCAGAAGTTTGGACTTTAGCAACTCATATAACCCACAATCTTTCTTTCTAAATATAAAATAATATATGATTTTATATATTATTTAATTAAAAATTCTTATTATTATTTAAATAAGTAGATATAGGGTCATGTGAAATAACCTAATTTTAATGAGATCTGTAGAAAATATCGGAGCCTTTGGATGACTTTTTTTAATCTCGATGAATCTTCACAACCATCATAGCAGAACACAGAATCTGTGCAAAAAGCGAGCCCTCCCATGAAAAAACTGTATCTTCACAAGAAAAATACACCAAACCTTTATAAGAAAAAAAGAACCTGATCATTCACACGGTCTCTCATGGTCGTATGAAAAACGGATGCTCTCGCATCATCACGATCCTAAATGACTAATTTTTATACATAAATGAAAACGTACATTGTTATATACTCCTTTTTATTTATTTATTATAATCTTATTTAAAATTTGCTTGAAATGCTATTTTGTTAAAAAAAATTATATTATGTAAATTCATAATTCAATAATTTATATATATATATATATATATATATATATATTAAAGAAGAAACCACATGCAATGATGTGGCCTCTTCTCAAAACAAGAAAATGATTTATCTTTATTCTCCTTTTCTCAAGCTTCTCTTACTTTAATATTTTTTTATGTTTCATATTCACATTCAAGATCCTTTAATTAGGTTGTTTCAACCTATTCATGTTCCCTCTAATAAGTACTATTTTAACTCTCATTATTTCTCTTTATTCGGTTATAATTTTTCATCTTCTCTTCATGGTACACCTCTATAATAATCTCTCAATTATTCATTTCTATTCATGTATAATTTTATGGTACATCTCTATGATAACCTCTCTATTAATCTTTCAATTCTACCTCTCTATTCATGTATAATTTTGTGGTACACCTCTATGATAATCTCTCTATTAATCTCTCAATTCTTCCTCTTTATTCAGTTATAAATTTGTGGATGCGATTTGCATTTTTGTTGATTTGAGGTGTCATTCAATAAGACAAATCATAGTATGAGTTTTTGCTTATGTAAGTATAATATTTCTTTTTTTAGTCAGAGATATTCACATTAAAGTTGGAATTATGTAGGCATATGGAGTTTTTGTGTGATAAAGTGACATATGAATCCTTGAAGAAATAGTGTAACATTGGATAGAAAAAAAAAACCTCTCAATTATTCCTCTCTATTCAGTTTTTGAGGTGATTTGCACTTTTGTTTATTTGAGGCGTCATTCAATAAGAGAAATATGATATGGGTTTTTGTTAATATAAGTATAGTATTTTCGTCTTTCAATTGTAAATATATTTGCACTAAAATTGGATCGGAGATATTCACATTAAAGTTGGAATTATGTAAGCATATGGAGTTTTTGTGTGTGAATAAAGTGACGTATGAATCCTTGAAAAAATAGTGTAACATTATTTAAGAAAAAAAAAACTCTCAATTCTTCTTCTCTATTCAGTTTTTGAGGTGATTTGCACTTTTGTTTATTTGAGTCGTCATTCAATAAGATAAATATGATACGAGTTTTTGTTAATGTAAATATAGTATTTTCATCTTTTAATTGGAGATATTCACATTAAAATTGGAATTATACAAACATATGAATCTCTCAATTCTTTCTCTCTATTTAGTTATAATTTTGTGGGGGTGATTTGCATTTTTGTTGATTTGAGGCGTCATTCAATAAGAYTAATCATAGTATGAGTTTTTGCTTACGTAAGTATAGTATTTCGTCTTTTAGTCAGAGAATTCACACTAAAGTTGGAATTATGTAGGCATATGATTTTTTTGTGTATGGATAAAATGACATATGAATTTTTGATGAAATAAGATAACATTGTTTAGTATAATAATATCTTTTAATCTCCCAATTCTTCTTCTTTATTCAGTTTTTGTGGATGTGTTTTGTTTTTTTTGTTGATTTGAGGAGTCATTCATGAAAACAAATATGATATGAATTTTTGTTTTTGTTGATGTTAATCAGTCTATTGTGATTTTTTTTCCTTTTTTAGCATTGAGCTTGGAAATTATTTTCTAATATTTTTAATTCTTAAAGAAGAAACCAAACATAGTGAGGTGTTATCCTCTAAACATTATAAACCCATTTTTTTCTTAGATTTTTTATTTTTTAAAATATTTGATATATATAAAAGACTTTTCCATTTCTATATTTAAAATATGAAATTCAATATAATACATATATTTTATTTTACATAATTTTATTAAAACCTCTATTTTCAGGATTTTTTTTTATAAATAAACCAAACTATGAACTGTCTAAAACAAATCTAAAAAGCTTGAACAAGTCAAATGAAAAAATAACAAATAAATCAGACTCTTATATATCTAGAATGGTCATAATATTAGCTATTATTTTCATTTTATGCAATCGCATGTAGGAAAAAAGTGGTTTCAATGAGGTTCTTGACCAATGTTGCAAATGAGTACATCATGAACCAATATAAGCAAATTGCAAAAATATTCAATAATTATATCAATGTAAATAACAACACAATTATTGCTTGGTGAATATAAATATTTTATGAAAATATATGTAGAAGATAAATTGATATGTATTATGGTAAAATAATTCTCTTAATACACCTCATGATTGTAATCAATATTTTCACATATTTTTTTTATGATTTTGAACCAATCACAAAGTTTGATATAATAAAAGATTGATATATAAGACTTAATATATATATATATATACAATATTAAAAGAACAACCAATAATGATAAGTTAGATTCATATATCAAAGGTAATGTTGATTCTTATTAGTTTAATATATAAATGTGATCATCGACTTATTTAGCTAATTTCAATAAATTTTTAAAAAATTTATCGTTATCGCACAACGCGCGATGTCAAACACTAATATATAGTAAATTATGTACCAATTAGAAGAAGAACATATAATTATGAGAAATTAATGCCATTTATCAGAAGAAAATAGGATAAAAATGAAATTATATCAATATGCAAAGTTTTTTTTTGATATTATATATTTTACATGATTGGATTAAAAAACTCAATTTCAAGAGAAACTTTTAAATACTATTAAATATACATTTAACTATTTATTAAAAATCTGAATGTTCAAAAAATACTTTTTATATAAAATATATTTATTTTAAATTATATTATTTTATTAACCAATTGAATAAAATTTAATCAGCTATTTATCATGTACACCAAACAATCCATTTGAATGACCGTTTTCGTTCTTATAGGTCAACCAGACATGAAAATGGAATGTAATTTATAATTTTTTTAAGGTCACGGAGGTTTAAATACGGTGACTCCGAAATATCTGCAAAGCAGGTGATCGTCCTAGGATTAGTCGGCTCGCATAACGGGTTGGACATGCAGATTAATAAAAAAAGAAAAAAAAATGGAATGTAAGGACTTATTTTCTTATTATTGCATCAACTTATAGATAAGATCATGCTATCTAGTTCGTCGGATTTTGAAGAAATTGAAAGGAATTAGAATAGTTAATTGCATTGACCAAATTTCATTTCATCGATTGTAGAGCTCATTCAATCGATCGTGAAGCCAAAGAAGAAAGAAAAATGAACGATCGTTGAAAAGATGGAGTTGGAATATCATTCAATCGATTGTTCATCTTTTCTATGTGTTGATGTTCCTCTTTAATTAGGATTTCATATAGTGGTCTAGCTGGTCTTGCGTTTGCTCCATTTTTGATTTCGATTTAGGTCTAAATAGACAGCTTGTTGCTTGGTGTTTTACTCGGTAATAGTTTGATTTGATAAGGCATTGTTTGTTTTTTTTTTTAAAAGCTCCTATCAGTCTTTTATATCTGATTTGTTAAGAGGTAGAGTCATTCAGGCTGTTTGTTTTTTCCAAAATTTTCATAGACACTTATGTCTTATTCTTCTCTTATCTGGTAAGAGGTAAATCAACATCTTATTTGCCTCTTATTATTCTCCAAACTCTTAGCAATGACGTTTCTCAATTGTTAACCTTGATCGATCATTTATCTCAATCGATTCTTACCAAATTGACCCTCACCTGTCTCAATCGATGTATTTTAATATGATTTAAATGTGTTAAATACCATTAACGACATATTTTTGTTTAAATGAATGCTAATTATATAATTTAGATGTAAATTTCGTAATGATGATGAATAAATATGTGAAATTGTATAAATTTATCTATAAATTCAACAATATAATTTTATAATGACTAAATTAGACAATTTAAACAAATTCAGACATTTATCAATTTGCAAAAACAAACAGTCTTACTGATTCAAATTTCAGATTTCAACACCACCTTTTATTAATCAAAAGTAAAATAAGACTTCAGACTTCAACACCTCTTAAAAAACAAAAGTCACCTAAGTGTCACTTTGGATCAGGGTTTTGGTATTGGTAAACTGTTTTATAAAAACATTGGGTTTCAATTGATTGCTTCTACCTGATGGAAGTTAGTTTTTGGTTATTCCGTTTTTGTGAAATGTTTATTTAATTCGATTGGTTTTGATTCGAACAAAAGTTTGGTCCTCAAATTTGTTAATGACTAATATAGTTAGGGACGTAGATTTAGAAAAATATTTGTCTCTTCCCAACGTTTGCATATTACGAGAATAAATGTGGGTTTTGGTTTAGAAAAGTTTTCCATCTTGGTCCTCGAAAAGGGTTGAAGTGAATTTGCATAATAAATCATCACCATTACTCAGTACCCGTTAGTATGTAGTATGTATGCTTCGTTTTGTCATGTCTTTACTCGTTTTATTATTTTCTTGTTTTATTTATTATAGTCAAATTAATTAGTATAAAAATCAAATCACCAATCCAATTCTCATAGCTAGGCCATAGTCTAGAACAAATTTGTGTTTAGTCCATCGTCTCTTTGTGATCGACCCCGTATGATATACTTCTTGTACATTTGCAGTTACAAATTTTAAAATACATCAACTTTATGGCGTCGTTGTCGGGAAGACAATCATGCTAACATGCTTTTTCGGACCTACTAGTCTGCGTCGTTATTCCATTTCTGTTTTCTTGTTTCATTTCTGTTATCTCATGGTTTATTTGGTTTAAAAGTATTTGAAGTTTTTGTTTGTGTAGTTTGGCCAACTTGAAGACTAGAATGAAGAGTCACAATTCACAAACAAAGGATGTTGGATAGCGAGCCATTGAAACATGTGTTTGGTAAGACTAAGGGGTCGTTTACCAAATGCTTACTCGGGTAAGGGAACACAAAGTCATTACTTTACCGGATGGACATGGTAAGAATAAAAAATCTTACCCGATAAGAGCGAGACAAGAACCAAGAGTCTTACCCGGTAAGTGAGAGCGACGATTCTTACCACGATAAGTGCTTACCGGGTAAATTTGTTGCATAAGATACCGTTTTGGTGAACTAGAATCTTACCCGGTAAGTAAATGATAGTGTTATATTTTACCGGTAAGCGCTTACCAGGTAAGTGTTTGATAAACGACCCCTAAGATAGTTATCACCATTAGAAATGATGTGTGATATTAGCTCTATCTCGATAACTGTCTCTTGTATGCTATTTTTATTATCTTCTCTATTAAGTGATTCTTTTGTCAGGTCGGACATCATTGATCCTTCTTTTTTACCCCTTGTTTAGTTTTCGGTTATGAGTTGTGTAAAGTATTCTACAACAAGAACATATTGTTTATCGGACTGTCATTCTTGTGTTCACGCAACCTATACGAATCGGTGACCATTTAAGTCAATCATTTGACTTTCACCGATTCATACATTTTTTCCTCTATAAGATAATTGTTCGTCGAGTTCATGATGCTAATCGAACACCTTATCCCCCTTAACGTTTAATTCTGAAGTTAAACTCGTGACAATGAACGAGTCTTCATGTATTCCCTCAATTTTCTACAACCATAAGTTCCCCTCTCCTTCCCTGTAATTGTCTCAATGGTCCTATTTGCTTGTGGGTGAGTGTTTTTCTTTTGCATATAGTCTAGATTAGGTTGTTTTTTCTTCTTTAAATTGTTTTTAATTGATTTCCGTTGTGTTAAGGCTCGTAGTATACATCTCGCACTACATGATTCAAGTGATTTCATTGACACACACTATTAAGCATGTGGTTTCACATGCTTTTTAGGATTAGTTTGCATACCATAGTCCCTCTATGTTACAAACGTGACTATATGGATAGATTTGCCTAGTGAGATTTTAGCATGTAATCAAATCTGATATGATCCCATTACAATCTACATGCACATGCCTGAATATATTAGTGTTCTATTTTGTTTTACTTGTTGAATTGACGTTTTTAAGTTGAAGTCGACTTATATATTTTGTTGTTTGGGGACGAGTTCAAATGTGAACCATAAACTCATTAAGAACCAACTATTCATGACGAATAAAGTGAATACTGAAATTATTCACGATGAATGCCATATGATACGAATTCAAATATGAGAAGAACAGAGAAGTAGAAGAAGGATAGAAAGAAGGTTTGATTGCAATTAAAAGCGGAAAATTACCAAAACATAGATGATCACTGCACCAGGAAAACTTCCCTCTCTCAAAGCGAGGAGCTATGAGTCACAAGTAACTATTTAGAAAAATAACCGAATGCCTAGAAGCTAAAGGTATCCCCCCTATTTATTAGACATATTCCCAAAGCAAGGTAAAAATAAACCTTATCATTTCTTGGACCGTCTTACATATACCTTCAAAACTTTGGGCTTGGGTAAAACATCCAATTTAGGAGGATTCGTAACATTACTCTCTCCTTCCAATAAAGTCTTGTCCTCAAGACTTAGATACGGAAATTGGCCCTTGATTATGCTAGCATCCTCCCACGTGGCTTCTTCTCGGACCTGCCCTTGCTAACGAATTAGCCATTGATCCACTGATTTTCCGTCTTGTTCCACTATACGTCTCTCACAAATCTCCTGCGGCAATAAAACATCCTTGACATCGAATTCCAACTCAGGTGGTAAGAGCTGTGTCAACGTAGGTGACATCACAACTTTTTTAAGTAAAGAGATATGAAATATGAGATGGATACGTGACGTCGGAGGTAATTCTACTTTGTAAGCAACTGGACCGATTTTTCCGATAATCTTGAAAGGTCTAAAAAATCGAGCTGCTAGCTTCTGATAAATTCGTTTAGCAACTGTCATCTGACAGTACGGTTTCAGCTTAACATATACCCAATCACCAATTTGAAAAGTTCGACGTGTTTTATTTGCTTGTTCTTTCATCAACACTTGCGCATGAGCTAGTTGCATTTTGAGTTGCCTCAAGGCTTCATCTCGATCACGTAATTCCTCCCCCACAACTTCCACTCGTACTTCCCTCAGAATAAACTGAACCACCGTCGGTGGTTTACGGCCATAGACAATTTTGAATGGTGACCGACCTATAGAATTGTGAAACGTCAAGTTATACCAAAACTTTGCCCACGGAATCCACAATGCCTACGAACGAGGCTGATCAATGGCAAAGCACCGCAAATACGTCTCTAAACAACGGTTTATCACCTCTGTTTGACCATCCGATTCCGGATGATAAGCGGAGCTCATGTTTAACGTCGTTCCTTGCAAATGAAAGAATGTTGGTCCCGAAAGGGTCTACAAGATAAGAAACAGTTTGTAGA
>NC_037543.1:13405023-13422787 GCF_001531365.2 Cynara cardunculus var. scolymus
AATTGATTAATATATATATATATATATATATATGTGTATATATATATATACTATATTATAAAGCATTTGACAAAAATTCTTAAAAACCATTTTTTATGCATAAAGTACTATATATTGATGCATATTACTTAAAATTCAGGATTACAAGTAAATTATGCATAAGTACAACTTGTTAAAGCTTCATGTTTGAATTCGTGTAATTAATTGAGGATAAACATAATCAAATAGAGGATAAACATCTCATTTTAAAATATAAAAAAATCTAAAATATAATTAGGATAATTATCGAGTTCTAACACAATAATTAACTATTATCTTTAAAAGAAAATTATATTACTAAACCAAATATAAATTACTTCGTTATTAAACTTAAATTAAATTATTATTAAAAATTTTGAATTAAAAAAATTACACAAAAAATGAGGAATTTTAAATAGTTAATTTGATACTAATATCGCTTATTTTTTTTCAAAATTTTATATATTCAAATTTATATTTCATTCAAAAATAAAAACATTTTTTTTCTCAAAACCACATAAAATCGCATTATAACATCGATAGACCCAAAATATAAAACGAAACATTAGAATCAAAATGTACATCGCTGCATTGCGCAGGTACCCTTCTAGTATATATTAAATAGCTTGGTAAAGGTATGTGTAGAAAAATCAGGAGCTCAATGTAGTCGACATCTATTAAACGACCAATCCAATAAACTCCAAGCTGGGCTATTAAGCCACAATTGAACACGTCTGTGTGGATTATCAAACAAGCCATATGCCCTTATTCAGTTCTTTAAGACACAACTAAACAACCCCTAAATAACATAAACTTTATACAACTCATTAAGAAATAATATAAACTTTTTGAATGTTTTAATTTTTGACTGAAATTAATTTTTTCCATAGAAGAAATCAAAGGATTATTGGTCTTTGGCCCAATAACTTATTTTGGTGTCCAATACGGTACCTGTCTTATATTGTATTAACAGTGAAACAATAAGTTTTTATTATATTTTTTTGTAAGGGTGTCCGAGCCAAAGCCCGACTAATCCCCGGTAAATTTGGAGGCTAAACATGACCCCACTTAAATATCGCCAACACTCCCCTCCTAGGACTTGAACTCGGGTTCATGACTATGTCATGCCCAAGCCTTTACCACTAGGCTGGAAGGTCTTTGACAACAATGAGTTTTATGGAGTCTCATATGACACCAAAATGGATTTTATTTTGTCCATGTACCAAACATAATCTAAACAATGAATTCAAGACTCTTTGTTGACATCACATGAGGGTGCTTTTTGTTGTTTCAAAAAAATAAAGTTAAAAGGACTGATCTTGTAATAGTGTGATTTTTATAGGGGATGGATGCAAAGTCCTTAACTTTAGGGACCTGCATGAAAATTACCCTGTTATGACTAAACAACAAATCCCAACCAGCAAATCCATTCGGAAAGGACATTTGATTTCTTCCTTGTAACTAAAATCCCTAAAGCTGTTGCAAGTTTTCCAAAATGGGTGCTCGCAATTACGCAAAGAAACGCCATTACCTTCTATTTCAACTTCCTTAAAGCTGTTGTAAGTTCACACAATTTACAGTTTCCAGTTTTGTTTAATTCTCGTTAGCAATGACAGGTTTTGCTGGTCTCATACCTTTTCGTTACAGGAAATGTGGATTTTTTGCTTTTAGTCCTATACGTTGGTGATGCGTGTTGGTAATCTGATAGTTTTTTTTGCAGTTTGAAGGTCATTTGAGTGCGTCTCAATGGTATGCTCCCTGGGAGGTGGGCAGATGACAACCCTTCTGGAAGGAGGGAGTACATCGCAAATAATGGCAGGTAGAAACAAGAACGATCTTTTCGTTTTCTAAATCTATCGTCATCATCATCGTATTTCGTTTTATTTGTTTGAATTATCCTATTCTCCCGTGGTGATCTACGTGTAATAATATGGGAAGAGGTGATGGCTAGAAAGGGTAAGGGGTAATTTAATTGCTTGCCTCTGTGAACTATGGATTCTTAGTCGAGGTGGGCATAGATTTTAAGCATATTTGAGCATGTAACATATGATGCTTGGCTGAAGAGATTTACTTGCCCGAGGTTGTTGAAAGGAGATTGATGAATTACCTCAATACATTATATTCTCTGTTTATTTATAGTGCCTTTGTAAAGATAATATATGAGTTCTCTTTGTAAGAATTAAGAGACGAACCTTGTGTTTGCTATCAGCACTTGGACATTGTACAATGGAAATGAGTCAATTCGAGTACATTCAAAATACTTGAAAGTAAAAAACATGGATGGAAGTAACATAAGCTCAGATGGGAATACATTAAAATCTAAAAGGGATCTAAGGACATGATTACAATAAAGATAGTTTCCGTAGAACATAGAAAGGCGGGACTAAGTCTTTTTTCCTGCTCGTGTGTATGAGGAGAGTTTGTCCCCTTCTGTATAGGAGATCTCTTGTTTTTGGTCTAGACCAGCTAGTGTATCAACTGGGGATATGTATCTTGGGACAGGTATACATGACTATTATTGCTAGAGGTAAGCCAAGTGTACTAGAATTGCCTTTTAAATGACCAAGTGTTCTTGCATATGAAATCTACTATTTTTCTTTAAAGGTTAACTTCATGTCGACATATTAGGGGAGGTACCAATGTGGCTTCAACATTACTAGATGCTAGACAAATTTCATCGTGAAGTCAGTGGTTTCTTTCTCAAGTTGTAGTTATGAATACAACCTTTCCTTTGTTTCTTTATCTTTCATGAACAATTTATCTCATGTTTTGTCTATTCTTTGTGAAAAAGAATGACATTTAATTCACTGAACAAACTCTTGATGTGGTTGGCTTCTTATGATTTATTTCAATGAGTCGTATCAGATACTTCAAATGCAGACTCTGTTTGATATTGTTGGCCCTTTCTAGTTTTTACTTCCATTGGCCTGCTGTAGAAAATGTGCCATCAGATTGTTCTGTGTTTTTTTCACCTCCATTTTGGCCAAAAATGTTATGCTTGTTTTCTTAACTTCACTTAACCTGTGATGCTTTGGTTTCTGTTTGGTGGTAATAGCTCATTACCCTTTTGCCTTGTGTGGTAGGGCATGATTCATATATAACTGATTTAAGTAATCTAAGTTTGCTTGCCAAACATTCAACCGTATGTAATTAACTGCATATGTAGGATGGTTTGATTTACTTACATTGGTTAACTCAGTTTATAGTCAAAGAAAGATGGATTGCAAGTGTAGAATGTCTACTACCAGATAGTGTTATTATGTAATATATTTGAGTAGTGAAATTTCATAGAATGTATGGGAAGGAGTATACTTTCAGGAATGTGGAGAGGAAAACAGGCAAGCTTGTAGTTAACATTGAATATTAATGCTACTCATTTTTGGATGGAGGTTAAGTTTCTGGAGTACTTTATTTTTTTATACCTAGATGTTTAACACTGATCCCAATGAGGACATCTGAATGGACCAGTGGCAGCATTATCTGTATTATGTAAGAAGGTCTTAGGTTCTACCTTGTAACATGTTTCATTCGTCACTTCCCCTTTCATTGACAGAGGATGTAGGCTGTTGGAAATTAGCGGCTCAATACGTTCAAAGGGAACTTAAAGAGGCAGATGAAGTAAATTTGCTTGATGAAGAAGGTAAATTTTCTGATTCGTTATTTGGAGTTGCAAAATACTTGATGCAAACCTTCTTATCTATGATTTTTGGAGTAACAGAAACCTCCTTCAGAGTAAATAATGATCTTGCTGACTCTCTTTTTATTGCTTTAAGTTGGATTTTATATTTCCACGAGTTGCGTAAATATATGCTCGCTTGCTCCTGGACAAAAATTGGTGTTTCACCACCAGCTATTTCCTCAAAATACCCCTTCACATAAAACCAGCATATTAATAGTTATACCTCACACCGATTGATCAAAGAGGGATGTTATAACTCTAGTGATTGAATTTAAAATTTGAAATTATAGAAGAGTGTTGTCTAGCCTGTTTACATCACATCATATGGCAAATAGAAATTGCCCCTTATGAGCAGACCTTGCCTTTTTAGTTTTTTTTTATTATCATCCCAGAAAGAGTAATCTTGCACTTAATAAAGACATCCCTAAATAGAAATTGTTTCACTTGTTGGCAGATAGAGAGTTAAACACATCCCTAAGAAACTTGGTTTATTTAAATTTTACTTTTCTATGTTACCCTTTGTTGAGAAAATTGGATGAGATTAAGTTTTCTTATTGTCTCTTGGAAGGAAGAATACAACCATATATACAAGATTCACAAGGGAAGAAAAAGGAAACTGAAACTATCTACTAAGTAAAACGAAACTAATTTAACAACCTACTATATTATCTATCTTATTGCCTGCCTGCTTGCACACACCTTTTTTTTGTGCGCAAGCTGGGGGTCTTCACAGAAACATCCTCTTAAATTAAGGGGGAAATCGGGTAAACATAAGACATATGATAGGAAAAGGGATGGAGTGAGATGAAGATTGCCAGAAACAAGAGCAATGGATGTAGAACCTTATGCTAAAGTTAATTTTGAAGGAGAAGAGCGAGGTTTAAATTTAGCAAAATTATTAGGATTACCTGTCATATCATTTGAAACACCAGAGTCAATGTCCCATCGAGATGAGGAGGAAAGCACATATATTTGGATTACCTAGCTTAGTAGCAGCAGTTGCCAGATGAGGTGAGGCCTTTAATGTTTCTTAAAACGAATTGGGATTTCTGAACTGTATTTTCTGTGTAAAACAGTTTACAAAGACAGCCTATATATAGCTAAGATATACAATTGACTAGGAGACTATTAAGGAGCTAAACTAGCAACTTATTTACAGCAATGAATATTTGATTAGGAGACTATTAAGGAGCTAAACTAGCAACTCATTTACAGCAATGAATATTTGATTAGGAGACTATTAAGGAGCTAAACTAGCAACTCATTTACAGCAATGATTTACAAATTAAATATTAAATCAATCTTAGGTTGTAATACGCCCCCGCAAGATGGAGGATCCATCGGAAACTCCAATCTTGGAACGTAAACGAAGAAATGGGCCCCGACTGAGAGGTTTGGTGAGTGCATCGGCAAGTTGATCATTGGAGGTTATGTGAAGAACTTTCAAGGAACCATCAGCTACTCTTTCACGTACAAAGTGGTAATCCAAGGCCACATGTTTCATGCGAGAATGATAAACCGGATTAGCACAGAGATAAGTGGCACCTGTGTTATCACAGAAAAGTGTAGGTGGGAAGGGCTGTTTGACACCAAGATCAGTGAGCAAGTTCTGAACCCATGAGACTTCAGCTGCTGAATTGGCTAAGGCCTTGTATTCTGCTTCAGTAGAGGATCGGGAAACAGATTTTTGACGAGCTGATTTCCATGAAATAATGTTGGAGCCCAGATAAATTATGTAAGCAGTAGTGGAACGACCGCCATTCAAGATACCTCCCCAATCAGAATCAGAGAAGGCTTTTAGATCAAGAGAGGAACCTCGTTTAAGGTATAGCCCATGGTGTATKGTACCCTTTAAATAACGTAGCACCCGTTTTAACGCCTGCCAATGGATTTCTGAGGGAGAGTGCATAAACTGAGCTAACCGATTCACAGCAAAGGATACGTCAGGCCTKGTGAAGGCTAAGTATTGCAAGGAACCCACCAGCTTCCGATATGGTGTTGGATCAACACTTGGTGACCCGTCCATGGGGTTGAGAACGAGAGAAGACTGAAGTGGAGTAGCCACAGCTTTAGCACCATCCATATGAAACTGAGTTAGGAGATCTTGAATATGACGGTGTTGGGATAAGAATAGACCRTTGGTGGTAGGGATAACTTCAATGCCAAGAAAATGGTGGAGGGGACCCAAGTCTTTGATAGAAAAACGATTGGCTAAGGTACTGATGAATTGATCAAGAAAGGCATTGTTATTACCTGTGAGAACGATATCATCAACATATACCATAAAAAGGCACAGAATATTATCATGATTGTAGATAAAAAGAGATGCAACTGCTCGTGATTTTCGAAAACCACAAGTACGAAGGAAGGAAGTCAATTCCATGTACCATGCCCGCGGGGCTTGTTTCAGACCATAGAGAGATTTTCGGAGTTTGCAAACATGGGTGGGAAATTGGGGATGAGGGAATCCTGGTGGTTGGGTCATGAAGACTTCCTCATGGAGGGTCCCATGAAGGAAGGCATTGTTCACGTCAAGCTGGCGTAGGGGCCAGTTGTGGGAAAGAGCTAGAGATAAAATGACTCGAATAGTCACGGGTTTGGCAACTGGACTAAAGGTATCAAAGTAATCCTTCCCATACTGTTGTAGGAAGCCTTTTGCGACCAAACAGGCCTTGTATTTGGAAATTGTACCATCGGGATTTCGTTTTACCCGAAAGACCCATTTACAGCCAATGGGATTATGATTGGCACGCGGTACTAATTCCCAAGTCCCATTCTGCATGAGAGCATTAAATTCTTGGTCCATGGCTTGGCGCCACTTGGGGTCTTTGAGAGCTTGGGTATGTGTATGAGGTTCAAKGGTAGGAGGAATTGGATGAAGGGTTGTGGTGTTGATGAAGGAGTCATTGAAGTATTTGGGGTTTTGTTTTCTAGTGCGTACGGGCTGTGAGKTGGGTGTGGCAGTAGAAGTAGAAGTGGAGACGGTATGTGGTGTGGATAGTAGAGGAGAGGCATTTGGGGAGACAGTAGGGATAGGGGGTGGCTGTTGGGTTGGAGTGTGAGATGGTAAGGTAAGAGAGGGAGAAGGTTGTGGTGAAGGAGGAGGGGAAGAAGTGGTAGGCTGTGTTGGAGATGATACCAACCTGTTTTTGCGTCGGGAATAGGTTAGACGAAAGGTAGGAGGAGTTTCGGCAGAAGTAGGGTCGGTGGTATTTGTGGGTGATAGAGGAATATGATGCAGCAAGGGGGACGAGGTACAGGGCTTGAGGAAGTCATCAGGTGTGGGCAAGGGATTAGTGAGGTTGGTTAGGGAAGGAAACTGACTGTCAACAAACTGAACATGACGAGAGTGGTACAACCGATGGGTGACGGGATCATAACATTTGTAGGCTGATTTTGAGGTTGAATAGCCAAGGAAGAGACAAGGAGTGGATCGTGGTTGAAGCTTGGAGGTGGTGTAAGGTCGCAGCCATGGATAGCACAAACAACCAAAGGGGTGAAGTTTGGTGTAATTAGGAGGTTGACCGAATAGATGGTGGTAAGGAGTTTGATTGTTGAGAATAGGTGTTGGGAGCCTATTGATTAGGTAGACTGCTGTTTGAAAGGAATGAGACCAGAAGGTTAAAGGAAGTTTGGCATAGTGAAGGAGAGCTAGACCCGTTTCAACTATATGTCGATGGCGCCGTTCAGCGACGCCATTCTGCTCAGGTGTATGAGGTGGAGTGGTGTAGTGAGAAATACCATGRGTTTGTAAGAAAGGTMGAAGACCTAGGTATTCKCCACCATTATCAGTGAAGATGGATACAAGTGGTGTTTGGAAAAACTTYTCAACCAGTAGTTTAAACTGAGGGAATAGAGTGGCGACATCAGATTTTTTTTTCATTGGATAGAGCCACACGTATTTTGAAAAATAGTCCACAAAAATGACATAGTAAGTAAAATGATCAATAGAACTTTGGACCGGACCCCATACATCAGAATATATCAATTGTAAGGGTTTCGTAACAACAAATGAATTGGAACCAAAAGGGAGCTTATGACTCTTATTAATGGAACAAGATGGACAATGCATATCAGAAATCTTAGAACTAAGGCCTAGATTGGAAAGAAGGGACTTGAAAACTTTGGTGGATGGATGGCCCAAGGTATGATGCCATTGAAGGTGTGAAGCTTTGGTGGTAACATTCAGTTGCAGGTTGGATGGTAACTTGGCATAGTACACATCTTCATGGTTCTCCCCCCGCATGAGAGGCGCCCCCGTGCGAAGATCCTTCACCAAAAAGGAAGAGGGAAAAAATTCAACAGAAACCCGGTTAGTTTTGCATAATTTAGCCACAGAAATAAGGTTTCKTTGTAAATGTGGAACACATAACACATGAGGTAAATTTAATGTCTTGAGAGGTGTGTCAATGTATTTAGAACCGACAGAGGAAATTTTTAAACTGTTACCATTCYCGAGAATGATTTCGTCGGGTCCGCCATAGTCCGAGACATTTTGAAGTGTGGAACGATCCCCGGTGACATGATTGGAAGCACCACTGTCAAATAGCCAGGTTGGGGAAACAGAAGGTGAGCCAGACATGGTGACATTGGCTACTGAAGCATTCGAYTGAGAGGTGTTGACGATGATGTTGTTATCCCGTAAGAACCGAGATAGTTTGCGACAATCACGAGTCATATGGCCTGGAATGTTGCAGAACTGACAATAGGAATTGGACCTGTTTTGTCGATTTCCACCAGAGGTTGAAGAAGGCCATTGAGTACGATTGGTTGGACTACGTTGCTGATTAGAGAAACGATTGTTAGTGCCACGTTGCTGGTTGAAGCCATCTGATCGCCCAGGTTGTCGGCTGGACTGTTTTGCAGTGTAATTGGCTGTGGTTAGCACAGGTTCAGGAGCTGCAGTTTGTTCCTTCAAAGCTCGCTCAAAATCAGTCAGTTTGTCAAATAATTCTGAGTAAGACATTGGTGTTTCACGCACTTTGATAGCAGCGACGATAGTACCATATTCATCACCGAGTTGTGATAAAATGTGAACCAGTAGGTCTTCTTCTGTAACAGGACTTTGTGCAAGTGCTAATTCATCAGCAATGGCTCGCATGTCCTGGAGATATTCAGCTATTGAACGAGTACCTTTTGGATTTTTGACAAGCTTAGACTTGAGGGAGATGACGCGAGACCTAGACCCACTGGCAAAACTGGCATTGAGTCGCTCCCAGGCATCCCGTGAGGTAGTAGCAGATGAGATTAGAGGTTGGATTGGGTCCGAGCAGCAGCCAAGAATAGCACTGATTATTATTTGATCCTGACGGTACCAGGAGAGATATCCTGRATTCGGTCTAGGACCATCTYTRTCTTCCAGAAATCGTTCTGGGGGTTGTTGATTACCAATGATAAACGCATCAAGCTCAAGCCCTATTAGGGTTGATTCAACTTGACGGCGCCAAACTGGGAAATTATTGGCAGTGAGTCTGATTGGGAAATGAGTTGCAGCAGTAATTTGGATTGTTGTTTTTGGTGCCATTGGAAGCGTAAGGATAGAAAGGAAGCGTAGTGATAAGAAGAACAGGAAGAAGGATAAGCTCTTTAGAGCTATTGTGGCTCTGATACCATAAAACGAATTGGGATTTCTGAACTGTATTTTCTGTGTAAAACAGTTTACAAAGACAGCCTATATATAGCTAAGATATACAATTGACTAGGAGACTATTAAGGAGCTAAACTAGCAACTTATTTACAGCAATGAATATTTGATTAGGAGACTATTAAGGAGCTAAACTAGCAACTCATTTACAGCAATGAATATTTGATTAGGAGACTATTAAGGNAATTGATTAATATATATATATATATATATATATGTGTATATATATATATACTATATTATAAAGCATTTGACAAAAATTCTTAAAAACCATTTTTTATGCATAAAGTACTATATATTGATGCATATTACTTAAAATTCAGGATTACAAGTAAATTATGCATAAGTACAACTTGTTAAAGCTTCATGTTTGAATTCGTGTAATTAATTGAGGATAAACATAATCAAATAGAGGATAAACATCTCATTTTAAAATATAAAAAAATCTAAAATATAATTAGGATAATTATCGAGTTCTAACACAATAATTAACTATTATCTTTAAAAGAAAATTATATTACTAAACCAAATATAAATTACTTCGTTATTAAACTTAAATTAAATTATTATTAAAAATTTTGAATTAAAAAAATTACACAAAAAATGAGGAATTTTAAATAGTTAATTTGATACTAATATCGCTTATTTTTTTTCAAAATTTTATATATTCAAATTTATATTTCATTCAAAAATAAAAACATTTTTTTTCTCAAAACCACATAAAATCGCATTATAACATCGATAGACCCAAAATATAAAACGAAACATTAGAATCAAAATGTACATCGCTGCATTGCGCAGGTACCCTTCTAGTATATATTAAATAGCTTGGTAAAGGTATGTGTAGAAAAATCAGGAGCTCAATGTAGTCGACATCTATTAAACGACCAATCCAATAAACTCCAAGCTGGGCTATTAAGCCACAATTGAACACGTCTGTGTGGATTATCAAACAAGCCATATGCCCTTATTCAGTTCTTTAAGACACAACTAAACAACCCCTAAATAACATAAACTTTATACAACTCATTAAGAAATAATATAAACTTTTTGAATGTTTTAATTTTTGACTGAAATTAATTTTTTCCATAGAAGAAATCAAAGGATTATTGGTCTTTGGCCCAATAACTTATTTTGGTGTCCAATACGGTACCTGTCTTATATTGTATTAACAGTGAAACAATAAGTTTTTATTATATTTTTTTGTAAGGGTGTCCGAGCCAAAGCCCGACTAATCCCCGGTAAATTTGGAGGCTAAACATGACCCCACTTAAATATCGCCAACACTCCCCTCCTAGGACTTGAACTCGGGTTCATGACTATGTCATGCCCAAGCCTTTACCACTAGGCTGGAAGGTCTTTGACAACAATGAGTTTTATGGAGTCTCATATGACACCAAAATGGATTTTATTTTGTCCATGTACCAAACATAATCTAAACAATGAATTCAAGACTCTTTGTTGACATCACATGAGGGTGCTTTTTGTTGTTTCAAAAAAATAAAGTTAAAAGGACTGATCTTGTAATAGTGTGATTTTTATAGGGGATGGATGCAAAGTCCTTAACTTTAGGGACCTGCATGAAAATTACCCTGTTATGACTAAACAACAAATCCCAACCAGCAAATCCATTCGGAAAGGACATTTGATTTCTTCCTTGTAACTAAAATCCCTAAAGCTGTTGCAAGTTTTCCAAAATGGGTGCTCGCAATTACGCAAAGAAACGCCATTACCTTCTATTTCAACTTCCTTAAAGCTGTTGTAAGTTCACACAATTTACAGTTTCCAGTTTTGTTTAATTCTCGTTAGCAATGACAGGTTTTGCTGGTCTCATACCTTTTCGTTACAGGAAATGTGGATTTTTTGCTTTTAGTCCTATACGTTGGTGATGCGTGTTGGTAATCTGATAGTTTTTTTTGCAGTTTGAAGGTCATTTGAGTGCGTCTCAATGGTATGCTCCCTGGGAGGTGGGCAGATGACAACCCTTCTGGAAGGAGGGAGTACATCGCAAATAATGGCAGGTAGAAACAAGAACGATCTTTTCGTTTTCTAAATCTATCGTCATCATCATCGTATTTCGTTTTATTTGTTTGAATTATCCTATTCTCCCGTGGTGATCTACGTGTAATAATATGGGAAGAGGTGATGGCTAGAAAGGGTAAGGGGTAATTTAATTGCTTGCCTCTGTGAACTATGGATTCTTAGTCGAGGTGGGCATAGATTTTAAGCATATTTGAGCATGTAACATATGATGCTTGGCTGAAGAGATTTACTTGCCCGAGGTTGTTGAAAGGAGATTGATGAATTACCTCAATACATTATATTCTCTGTTTATTTATAGTGCCTTTGTAAAGATAATATATGAGTTCTCTTTGTAAGAATTAAGAGACGAACCTTGTGTTTGCTATCAGCACTTGGACATTGTACAATGGAAATGAGTCAATTCGAGTACATTCAAAATACTTGAAAGTAAAAAACATGGATGGAAGTAACATAAGCTCAGATGGGAATACATTAAAATCTAAAAGGGATCTAAGGACATGATTACAATAAAGATAGTTTCCGTAGAACATAGAAAGGCGGGACTAAGTCTTTTTTCCTGCTCGTGTGTATGAGGAGAGTTTGTCCCCTTCTGTATAGGAGATCTCTTGTTTTTGGTCTAGACCAGCTAGTGTATCAACTGGGGATATGTATCTTGGGACAGGTATACATGACTATTATTGCTAGAGGTAAGCCAAGTGTACTAGAATTGCCTTTTAAATGACCAAGTGTTCTTGCATATGAAATCTACTATTTTTCTTTAAAGGTTAACTTCATGTCGACATATTAGGGGAGGTACCAATGTGGCTTCAACATTACTAGATGCTAGACAAATTTCATCGTGAAGTCAGTGGTTTCTTTCTCAAGTTGTAGTTATGAATACAACCTTTCCTTTGTTTCTTTATCTTTCATGAACAATTTATCTCATGTTTTGTCTATTCTTTGTGAAAAAGAATGACATTTAATTCACTGAACAAACTCTTGATGTGGTTGGCTTCTTATGATTTATTTCAATGAGTCGTATCAGATACTTCAAATGCAGACTCTGTTTGATATTGTTGGCCCTTTCTAGTTTTTACTTCCATTGGCCTGCTGTAGAAAATGTGCCATCAGATTGTTCTGTGTTTTTTTCACCTCCATTTTGGCCAAAAATGTTATGCTTGTTTTCTTAACTTCACTTAACCTGTGATGCTTTGGTTTCTGTTTGGTGGTAATAGCTCATTACCCTTTTGCCTTGTGTGGTAGGGCATGATTCATATATAACTGATTTAAGTAATCTAAGTTTGCTTGCCAAACATTCAACCGTATGTAATTAACTGCATATGTAGGATGGTTTGATTTACTTACATTGGTTAACTCAGTTTATAGTCAAAGAAAGATGGATTGCAAGTGTAGAATGTCTACTACCAGATAGTGTTATTATGTAATATATTTGAGTAGTGAAATTTCATAGAATGTATGGGAAGGAGTATACTTTCAGGAATGTGGAGAGGAAAACAGGCAAGCTTGTAGTTAACATTGAATATTAATGCTACTCATTTTTGGATGGAGGTTAAGTTTCTGGAGTACTTTATTTTTTTATACCTAGATGTTTAACACTGATCCCAATGAGGACATCTGAATGGACCAGTGGCAGCATTATCTGTATTATGTAAGAAGGTCTTAGGTTCTACCTTGTAACATGTTTCATTCGTCACTTCCCCTTTCATTGACAGAGGATGTAGGCTGTTGGAAATTAGCGGCTCAATACGTTCAAAGGGAACTTAAAGAGGCAGATGAAGTAAATTTGCTTGATGAAGAAGGTAAATTTTCTGATTCGTTATTTGGAGTTGCAAAATACTTGATGCAAACCTTCTTATCTATGATTTTTGGAGTAACAGAAACCTCCTTCAGAGTAAATAATGATCTTGCTGACTCTCTTTTTATTGCTTTAAGTTGGATTTTATATTTCCACGAGTTGCGTAAATATATGCTCGCTTGCTCCTGGACAAAAATTGGTGTTTCACCACCAGCTATTTCCTCAAAATACCCCTTCACATAAAACCAGCATATTAATAGTTATACCTCACACCGATTGATCAAAGAGGGATGTTATAACTCTAGTGATTGAATTTAAAATTTGAAATTATAGAAGAGTGTTGTCTAGCCTGTTTACATCACATCATATGGCAAATAGAAATTGCCCCTTATGAGCAGACCTTGCCTTTTTAGTTTTTTTTTATTATCATCCCAGAAAGAGTAATCTTGCACTTAATAAAGACATCCCTAAATAGAAATTGTTTCACTTGTTGGCAGATAGAGAGTTAAACACATCCCTAAGAAACTTGGTTTATTTAAATTTTACTTTTCTATGTTACCCTTTGTTGAGAAAATTGGATGAGATTAAGTTTTCTTATTGTCTCTTGGAAGGAAGAATACAACCATATATACAAGATTCACAAGGGAAGAAAAAGGAAACTGAAACTATCTACTAAGTAAAACGAAACTAATTTAACAACCTACTATATTATCTATCTTATTGCCTGCCTGCTTGCACACACCTTTTTTTTGTGCGCAAGCTGGGGGTCTTCACAGAAACATCCTCTTAAATTAAGGGGGAAATCGGGTAAACATAAGACATATGATAGGAAAAGGGATGGAGTGAGATGAAGATTGCCAGAAACAAGAGCAATGGATGTAGAACCTTATGCTAAAGTTAATTTTGAAGGAGAAGAGCGAGGTTTAAATTTAGCAAAATTATTAGGATTACCTGTCATATCATTTGAAACACCAGAGTCAATGTCCCATCGAGATGAGGAGGAAAGCACATATATTTGGATTACCTAGCTTAGTAGCAGCAGTTGCCAGATGAGGTGAGGCCTTTAATGTTTCTTAAAACGAATTGGGATTTCTGAACTGTATTTTCTGTGTAAAACAGTTTACAAAGACAGCCTATATATAGCTAAGATATACAATTGACTAGGAGACTATTAAGGAGCTAAACTAGCAACTTATTTACAGCAATGAATATTTGATTAGGAGACTATTAAGGAGCTAAACTAGCAACTCATTTACAGCAATGATTTACAAATTAAATATTAAATCAATCTTAGGTTGTAATATCTTGGTGCTAAAGAAACTTAGCAAATTCATTTTCGTGTACTTTAACTGTTTGTTCCAACGAGGAGTCAGGTGGAGCAGCAACAACAGGGCCTAGAGAAAGCTTTCGAGATCTATGTTGCAGTTTTCGACAATTGTTTTTTGTATGACCTTCCTTTTGAAAAAAAAAACACTCGGCTCTCCTTTGTCCTGACTGCCAATATTGCTTACTCTGTTGTAATTTTGATTAGAAACCTTGCTGTCTTGGGTCCATTATTTCGGGCTTCAAGTGCTTTCAGGCTTGAAGAGCACTTGAAGCCAACCATAAGACATTTGCATAGAAGCACTAGTGTCTGCGCTCAGAACTTTCGCAAACACCTCTTTCAAAAGATCTATGGCTTCAGCTGCAGCTAAGCGAACGACCTATTCTATATGTTAGGACTGGACAAAACCTGAGATTTAGCAATCTCAAATTAGAATTAAGACCTGCCAAAGAAACTCATAATAACCATCTTCTCAGATTGAGAATTAATCCAAAATGATTAATCATGCCAACTATCAATAAAGTAATTGATCTGCAAAAAGAATCTAGCATCCTCTTTGAGCTGTTTGTTCTTTTCAATACCGTCTCAGTAAGGCGATCGTCTTTGCTTATAGACTGCCGATATATTCTGACAGTTTTAGACCAATCAAAATAGGTAGTAGAACTGGTTTAACTTATGTTCTAGGATTTTAGACATTACTGGAATCACATCACCCATGACGAGAGTCATCTTTTTATCAGCCATCTCAAATGTGAATTGATGTTCCGAAAGAAAACCAACAGCAAAGAAGACTAGCTTGAACCACACTCGAAGTATGGGAAAAAAGTTACAAAAAAACATGTCAAAACACGAGGTCAAAAAGTCAATTAGGGAAAATAAAAACTGAATATATGAAGGCCAAGCCTGATTGAACCTTGTTTAATTGGCTATGTAAGTAAACTGGAATAAAATTATTTTCTGTATGTAATGAATACAACAATACACATAAATACGTACACATGCTAGACATCAAATAAGGAAGGAATCAAATCAATTCCCTAATAATTCTCCTTAGGGGAGGCTAAATACACCCCTACTTCTAGTTTAATCATTGTTTATTTTGTTCTTTTTTCTTTTTTGTCCTTTTGTCTATTTTGTTTTTTGTTTTTTTTGCTTTTTTGTCTTTTTTTGCTCTTACTTAATTGTATTAAATTATAATTAATGTAAACATCAATTTTTTTTCCTAATATAAACATTATTTTTTTTCTAATTATTATATAATTATAAAAATGATAAAAATAAAATATTTATTAATACACCGAGTTTTTTTTTTGTCTTTTACTTATTTGCTTTTATTTAGTTGTAAATGAATACTTATTAATGTAAACATTATTTTTCTAATAATTATATAATTATAATTATATAATTATAAAAATAAAACATAAGATATTTTATTAACGTGTTGAGAGACGATCATAAACATTGAGATCCGACTTATGATTTTATGGTTATAGTTGAACATATAATATAAAACAATTAAATATCTTATGGTTTTTACAATATATTTTTTTCCTTCTAATAATTATATAAGTACTACTATATAATTATATCTTTGAAACATAAAATAATTTATATCATATTTTCACTTATTCTAAAATGCCATTATCTGTAATATAATTAACACGTAAAAGCTGTATGTACATACTTATTCAATCCAAATATGGGTAGCCCATGTAGCGACACATGTATAGCTGAAATGAAAAAAATGTGATGTAATAGCAGGCATCGGGTATCCTTCTACTAACGTTTCTTACTCTGTAACATTCTTCTTTGGTTCGTGTCTCTTCTTTTTTCTAGCAATGTGCAGTGAGCCTTAGAGGGAGTGAGACTCAAATGGTATGACTTAGATGTAGTAACTTATGAGAAGAGGTGATATATTCATATGGAGAAGATGTGATATGGAGAATAGGTAATATGGATAAGATATGATATTTTATGAAGAGGTCAGAAGGAGAAGAGGTGAAGAGATGAAGAGTAGAAGAGGTGAAGATGTAATGAAGAAGAGGTGATATATATATATGTGTGTGTGTGGGTGTGTATATATATATATAATAATAATAAATATAAAAATATAAATAATATATAAAGTATATATAATAATATATAATACATAACTTCAAAATAATAAAATATGATAAAGTAATATATATAATATAAATTAATACATAATAATAATATAAATGCAAATAGTATATTATTAACATATAGAGTTTGTTTCAAATGCAACCCATCACATTTGTACAACCAATGCAACCTAATAAATTGAAATATTTATGTAAATGATGAGAGTTCATTTATTATGATTTAAATATTTATGGAAGATGAATAAGATTCATTAATTATGATCAATACTTTATATTAGGAAACAATCAAAACTTCTATGAAATTACATATTCATCAAATTAAATGGACAGTTGAAATTGAGTTGTATTGGTTTTATAATAACCCACCTCTTAACATATATAATATATATATATATATGGATATATAAAATTATATATAAAACAAAAATAATGAAATATAAGTTTTTTGATCGATTTTGATGGGTTCAAATTCCAGGGTAAGCAACACCCCTGTTAAGGGTTGCAAATAGCAACACCCATCTCCTAAATATATACATTCCTATTCTGTAACAGAAAAAATATTTATTTATTTATATGCAAGATCAAAGACAATCTATTTTGTAAGATATCTCTCTAGATTCTGACACCAAGACCGCGCCTTCTCCCCTAGAGATATACCTCGCCCGGATCAACCCCAGTGTGGCTGATCATCCGAAAAGACCAGCTAAGCATCATTGGCTTGGTCAGCCAGAACCTTTCTCTAGCCAAGAATCCCATTATTGATCAGGATGCTGTCATTGTTGAGTATAGAATTTGTGACATGATAGAGATGTGGCTGGATGGGAATGTGATGTCCTTTCTTGGGAGAAAACAATCAGAATCTCAAAATTATAAATACATAGACATGAGAGATGAGATGTTTATCGTAGGAGGAAAATGAAAATCCAACTTAATAATATTGACTTCTACTTAAATGAAATACCTCCTAAGGACACAACTTTAGCATCTATACCATTTTCAGGACATGATAACCGTTGTAGACACAATTCAAGTGACTGGAGGTCGAGGTTCCCGTAGATGAGATTGGCTGATTAGGGATGGAAACGAGTCGGGCATTTTGGCCATTGGGTGGGTAATGCATCCCTTGTTTCCGACCCCG
>NC_037543.1:13422809-13446911 GCF_001531365.2 Cynara cardunculus var. scolymus
ACCCAGACCCCGGTTTAATCCCCTTGTCCCCATATCTGATTCCGACAGGTTCGGGAGGATGGAATCCCCGGCGGGTTTGGGTTAGTAAAAAGACAATAAAAAACATCGTATTTTAAAATAAAAATTACAATGGATCATCACTAAATTACTTAGCAATATTGAAAATCATATATATTTCTTATATAATTATAAAGATTTATAAATATATACATATATATACATAGGGGATTAATCATTCGAGAACTCGAAAAATTGAGAGATCCGTGAAATCTATTCTAGTCCACTCATTTTGGCTTAATTAATTTGATTTATTAATCGAACATAAAAGGTTAATTTAGTAATGTAATTATTAATGACAACTAATCAAACCATTTTTAGGAAAATCTATTATATATATATATATCACTTTCTCCACACCTAAATTGTAACCACCCCTTTTTTTCTCACCTCTCCCATCCATTTCATTTTCATCCAAACCATCTAACTATCAAGTTATGTGCACAACGTGAACAAACTAAAACAATAAGATTTCAAATAATTAAATACATAAATCACAATGTGAACACACTAAAACAATAAGGTTTCAAATAATGAACATACTGAAATTACATTGTGAACCCACTAAAACGATAAGATCTATATTGTTTGGTGTATTTGCACATTAAGATACTATCGCATTGTGAACCATGTGCATCACAAATTCACAATGTGCACACCAACTAAGTGTATACATAGTGTGAATGTTATTATCACATTGTGCACACATGACACACAATGGTGTATTGTTATGGTGCACGTTATATGAGGATGATTTATTTTTCAGTGGAAAGATCATAGATAGGGGGGAGAGAGAGAATTACTAAGTATCTAAAATTTTCCTTATTTAAATTATTTAGTCAAATTATTAAAAATACAACGTTTCTTTATTAACCTTTAATTAAATATAATTTGTGGACTAGAATGTACCTCACGGATGTCACGAATTAGAAGGATCTCAAATGAAGGTTGCCCTATGCATATACATATATTTAACAAAATAAAAGTTTAATCGGGTTCGGATTAGGGACGAGTAGTGTCATTCTCGACCCTGACCCTGACCTCGACCCCACTTCATGTATGAAAATAAATCCCCGTCCCCGCCCCATTACCCACCAAAAGCGGGGAATCTCCGCCCCATTAGGGTTGGGTACCCGTCCCCATGGGTAAAATTTCTCTCTCTAGATGAGAGTCATGAACATGATGAATGTAAGCATCTTAATTTTCTGGACGAGTTGTGAACGGAGGGGCTAACAGAAGCAACATACTAAGAGGGATGATACCATCTAAAACCGAAGTGGGCATCCTAATTATCATTTGTTGTGAGAATTGTGTCATCCAAAAACCAGTGAAGGGTATTGCTATAAATCAATACAGACAGCCCAAGTACATGTTAGTCTTGCGTTCAACCCCATTCTATTATAGAGCATGTGTACATGGCGATGCATATAGGATAATTTGCTGGTATAATGGTATTGACTTAGGTGTAAAATATTGTTTTGCTCGAATCCACAAAATGTTTATTGGATAATAAGCACAAAATCCATGAAAAATGCGCTAAAGTAGACAGATTAGTTGGCACTCCTAATGAGGATAGGACATGCAAGTATGCTTTCCCACTTGCAAGAGTTGCAAGAAAGTTTGTACGGATTGAAATTCCTGTCTTAGCTTCTTCAGTGAAGACCTTTGATACTAGGCTACTAGCATCACTAAATTAGTTCACTTGGCTTGGTGAAGCATTCAGCCAATATGTTGTAGTCAGCTGGTCCATTCCCAGCTCTTGAAGAGTATTGAGCAAGAAGGAATGCCATAAAGTTTTGTCACCATTTGGCATATATATGATAGTTTTGGATGAAGTAGGGACATATAGGAAAAAGGTTAACAGTTAATCAGGAGCAATATTATTGAACTGTACATCACTACGGGGAGTTGATTGTAAACAAAATATATCCGTTGTCAAGGAAGATGGCCATGCAGTTTCATTATGTAAACGATATACTTGAATATGTTGAAGTAGCATAAGAGTGGATTGCACCTCTGATATGAAAGAAGTCCTTTGGAGATGGAAAGCTCCTCAATAAAATGCTCCCAGAAGGCACTCTTGGCTCGTGAAAATAGGGCTGGTAGGAGAGTTTTGGGGATGACTTGGGAAACAATAAATGTCACAGTGGTTATGATAAATTCATGATTATGGACATCTTGAATAGGGAATTACTAAAGATCCCTTGAAGATAGGCAATATGACAAATTTGGCCCTTAACTTCCCGAATCTTTGAAAACTTCCCCTTGGCACAATGTTTCTTGAATTCTTTTAAGTTTGGAAATTTTCATTAATTTCTGACATTTACCAAATGGCCCCTGCACTTTCTGAAATTTTAATGCAGTCACTGAACTTTATGATAGTTACAATATAGTCCATTAGGATTTCTGAGAATTGCAAAATAGACCATGCGGTCTATGAATTTGTAGTCTGGCCTGAACTTTCTGAAATTTGACATGTTGCCCTTGAAAATTTAGAATTTTGTAACAGTGCCTTCAGAGTTTCGTGCAAGTCATCAGATTTTATACACACTACATGGCAAATACTTCGTTGATCAGATGAACAGTTGGCGGGGCATAGTTGATGGTTGGCACAGAGGTGATGAACTGGAATATGTCTCCATAGCAGAGGGACTGCTATGAAATTAGAGGCTACAACTACCTTAGAGCAGTAGATATTTTGTTGGAGGCAAATTTAGAAGGCACTAGGGTTTTGGATATTAAAGCTTATTATCTAATACCAATGAAAATTTTAGGGTTTGAATTAATTGGTTATTATGTGGGAGAACCCTCTATAAATAGAGTATCAGAAAACAGGGACGGAGCCAGAAAATTTATCTAGAGGGTGCCTACAAAAAATGAAAGAAAATTCACGATTTCAAGGTTGAGAAAACCCTATTAAGTATATATGTTTTTTAATTAAAAGCATGAGTGACCTAAACAACATAACTATGCATATATTTATACAAACTAACACAAGGTGTGTGTAGATAAACATATAACTAAGAAAAGCCCTTTGAAAATACATGAAATTTTATTGTTAAAGAATTTGTATATTCAATGAAGTAGCGTGTTTAGTTTAGAACCTTTAGAAAACTAGGCATTTAAGATGGAAGTAAAAGAAGAATTTGAAATGAATAAACAAAGTTTTAAGTGGGTAATTGAGATTTTGGACTACATCAAATTTTATTTTTGAAGTTAGAGGGGGTGCCAATGCCACTTCTGGCACCCGCCCATGCCTGAAAAGATGGGATTGTGCACCAAGAATAAGACATAAAACCATAGATAGTAAACTAATTGAAAACAATAAAAACCAAGGAAACCTGATATCTAGAATCTCTTGTTATTTGTTAGTTAAACCTTTGAGATGACACCCAAGATAGCAATGCTAACGGGGAACAATGTTAACTAAGAAAACATGTTATCAAGAATCTCTTGTTGGTTGGACCATTAAGATGATCACAAGGCTTCATATAGCCAGGTTCATTCAGCTTAACAATGCAGTGATTATTTCTTTATAGGATAATAAAGGATGAGAAAGGTGTCCCCTTGTACCAAAAAAAGATCAGTGACTCCCATCTGTTTTCTCACTCGTGCTTAAAGCACTGAACTAAAGTAGACCCATAAAAAAGTCATTGTATTTTATCTTGTTGATAAGTGCGGCGAAAATTGCAACACTTTCTTATCTTGGAAAGAGGGATGCTATGCAACCCTAACATTTAGAGTGCAACTAACATTACCCTCATTTTACTATTGGTATGCAATAGGCTGGGTTCTACTATTATTTCTTCTGGGGGATCTTATGTTAAACTTCAATATGTTTGTATACTAACTTCTGTTTTACGGTTATGATTTTCCGATGCAGATATGCATGTATTTGGTTTGAGGCCTATGATGGATCCTTTAATATTGGTGAGGCTTCAAACAAGTTTGCTTTTGCTTTATGCTCTTTTTGAGAATTATCTTGGTATTCTTTTCTTGTTTTGCTTCAAGCACCTCCCTGTACCTTCCCTCACAAGGTAGAAGACAAGTAAATATAAAATAATTTTTCTTCTCTTTTGTATGGCAAATATCCACACACCTACTTAACACTCTTTGATATCTCCAAAGGCTTGAAACAACCTCATGGTTGGTAGGATTAAAATGATATATTGAGTGCCATTATTTGGGATCTGGCTGACTGGCTGTAACACTCCTTTTCTAGCTGTTATTGTGATAGGGCCAAAGGCCTCCTGGTAAGAATTTATCTTCTTGTTCAACAAATGCAATGATTCTTGCCATGGAATTTGTCTTATGACAAAATCATGGATGCCTAATGAAACTTCAAAGCTTTCATCTGAATAGGAGGTGATTAGGATAGCATGACCATCTAAAAGTATTTTCACTCAGAAAAGTTCGACATATAGGCTGACATTCAAACTGGAGTATTGTTCTTCTGTGTTGTTTCAAATGCATGATGCCTTCTGTTGTTTTGTCTTCATTTACATTGCTGATGCATTTCATATTGATTCTCAACTCTCAACATGCAGGTTTGTTGCAATTCTTGCAAAAAACCTGTGAAGGCTAGTCAATATGCAACTCATGCAGGTAACATTATCTTTCTAGTTTTTTATGGTCGTTCTTGATCTCTGTATGGTTGTATTGTGGTTATGATTATATATGTTAGATTGGAGGATGAAAAATGAAAACTAATTTATATTACAACTTTATTTGACAATGATGGAACCTGACATCAGGATTCTCATGTACTTTGCATCCTTATTGACATGATTAAATTTTTCAGTCAAACTACATATAGCAAGAAAACATAGAATGAAAATCGTTCCCCAATACAATTAGTTGGCTCTACTATTCCGTTACTTTGTTACCTATGAGTAATGACCTTCACATTTTTTTGGAAGGTGGAACCTCTGAAAAATGTTATTAATCACATAAAGGATTTTACAAACTATTGGTGGACCTCCCACCAACATATCCTCTCAATCTACTAGGATATATCCCAAGATCAATGTGGATGGCACTAGTCAAACCAAATAATTGGAAGTGGTTGGAACACCCTCCATACCACATAACTACTAGCCAAAACAAAATCAAGCAAATACCATGGTAATGACTCAACCCTCTATACTCTATAAATCTTGAGCCCGATCCATTCTTCCACTGGCCAATCTTCAATCTATAACACTTATTCATGCTGAATCCAACGGTCAACTTTCATCATTACCGATGTGAACGAGGGGAGTAGCAATCTGATTTCCAGAAGATTCCATACCACAACAATGTGAGCCTTATTTGTTGTTGATGGCTGACATTTGAGGCCCAAAAAGTCTCAACCTTATCACATTATAAATCATATGGAACACCTAATCAACAGACCTTGAAGCCGATTTGAAGAGCTTGTGGTTTCTCTCATGCCATATATAGTAAACCACGCCTCAAGAACCAGGCACCTAAGGACGCTGCAGATAGACTTACGGTTTGGCATTTTGGATACAACATATGATGTCATCTCACTCCTCTGACACATCCTCCATGTTCAGGAATATCTTCATCTTGCTTCAATATGTTTCTGAAAAAGAACACTTGGGGGTGAGAATCAAGCTGTGAGGAAAACAATGGGCATACCATAATGGTATTGTTGTTTCCAAGCTCTAATTTTTTCTGTTCGTAGCCTTCCTTCTATAGCAAGCCACGGAATAAATGCATGTCGGGGTATGCATTGATTATCCCAACTTATCCCATACCATGGGACCTTAACACCCTCTGATCTGACATTTTGCTGAAGTTCCCCAACCAAAAAAGGAACTAAGTGGCCTTGGTTGTTCTGTTGCTGAATCTAGTCTACTTTATCTCCTAAGGGGGTGTTTGGTTAAGAGAATGGAATTTGATGGAATTGGAATCCATCAAAGAAATTTGACTTTGAACAAATTGGAATGAAATTTGATGGAATTTGACCATGCGTTTGGTTGGTAGGAATTGGAATGAAATCTCTCAGAATAATTGGAACAACCGTCTTTGTTTGGACTACCCCACCAATCGCCCTGCCTACACCCTACCAACCACCATGTCACAACTGTCGTCGTCACAACTATCACCCCGCCCCACCCCTACCTAAACCCTGCCCCACCCCTGCTCTATAGTTGGGGTTGTTGGGGGCAGGCAGGGTGGGGCTAGAGTGGGGCAGTGGGTGGTATCTATGATGACTACAATGGTAGGATGGTGGTTGGTTGTGTGTTGGAGTAGGGTAAGGTGGGGCGGGGCGGGACAGTAGGGGGGGACGGTAGGGGTGGGTAGAGGTAGGTGGCAAGGTGGTAGCTTTGACGATGATAGTGATGTGATAGTGGTTGGGTGGCTGGGGCCTGGGAGTGGGTGGGTATGACGACACTAGTAGTGGCATGGTGGGTTGAGGTAGGGTGGGTGCAGGTGAGTGGCGGTTGTGAAGACGACAATAGTGGTTAGGCATGGAAATAGGGCGGAGACCTCAATCCCCGTCCCCATCCCCGATTACTTACTCTATCCCTGTCTCCATCCCCATCCCCATCCCCAATAGGGAACGGGTATACCCAACGGGGAAACGGGGATTTTTTTTTTCCGTTTATGTAAGTTATTTTAAATTAAATATGTGAGAGACCATACATGTTTAAATCTCAAACATTTTCAATAAACCTAAAACCAAAATGAATTTAATTTAATACAAAAAGACCACAACATCATATAAGAAATAACCTAAAACCAAAAAAAAATTCAATTTAATCCAAAAAACTTAAAGTCACATGTACCAAAAGATATTGAGTAATATAAAACCATATCGATTAATATCCGAAACTTATCGAGTAATTGTATTTTAACTTGATATCCAAAATATTACATATTAACATCCAAAAAATAACAATTTTAGATTATAAACCTAGTTAGGAAATTATGAATTACTGCTTTAGTTGAAATAAATAATATACATACATATGTATATATACATATATAAATATAAATAAAAATATAAATTATTAAGTAATATATATAACGGGTACGGTGTGGGGCAGGGAGTACGATAACCGTCCCCGTCCCCATCCCCGGTTTAGCGGGGAATCCCCTGGTGGACTGGGTCCCTCGACCATTTTTTTGAGCTTGTCTGAAACTCCAATGATCTCCAGTTGCAGAAATTCGTTCCACTTCTTGATGACCATGATAGATTATAACTTAATCATGTATACCATAATAGTTTGGGATAAAATGCTCATTGTTGCATGTATACCCATAAATATACTGTAAGCATTGTAGTTGTATGCAATTTGCAAATTCACCACATTGTCTGTAAATCAAGTGATAACCATCATGTTCACTGGCAACTTATGGGCATTTTGTGCTTGTTTAATGTTCGCTATACTCTTACTACCAGGTACTGGCTCATAGCATTCCCTCTTCTCTTAGCTATTTGTACCTCATCATGCTACCATCAAGTATCCTTAATCTGATGTCTACTTGATTTACTTTCGCCAACCACCCCCTTGCTATCCTCCAAATGCATATTGCTATATTTTCCCACATCCCACCAAGGCTCTCATTAACCATTCGTTAATACTTGGATCATCTCCTTTTAGCATCCACCGCCTAGGTGTTTACCACCCTTACTTCGTCTACATCATGCTTAAACTGGATGTCTGCCACTACAAGCATTTACTGCATCATTACATTCTTCCTGCATCATTATATCCTTCCATGTATCACTGCCAAAATCTATATATGACACCCAATCCCTCTCCTGTTGAAGAGAAAGTAGATCTGGCTAGAGTTTTGACCACTTGTAGAGTTCAGTAGGTGAGAGTCATTTTCTGTAGAGGAAGTATCTACAACCATCGTATTGTAAGCTGATAGATAATACTCCTCAAAGCCTCTACCATCTCAATCATTATGATCACCTCTTACAAATGATTCTTGCTAATCTTTTTTTCCAGACTATTTCTGTAGATCATGGATGTACATAGAATGAGTTTCCATTTAGCCACTAATATGGATTTGTCTTTTTGTTTTAAGCTACTCAGCGAGCTGCCGTTGAAAATGAATTTATCAATTTAATATTTTTCCTTCTATTTTTACAGATATTTGCAAGTCATTAAGTTCAGTAGTAGACAATACAACAGAGGTTGATGTTGTTGGTGGGCAAAAGAAACCTCCAAGGAAGGAGAGGAAGAAGTTACAAATTTGTATTTCTAGTATCCTTTTAATATGTACCGTGAAGACAAACTTAAGCCCTTGCTTCTTTTGCTACTATTTGTCATCATATTTATTTCTACAGTACACTTTTTCATTTGTTTCTGAAAGTTGAATCCTGCAAGTTTTTTTAAAGGTGTCAGGAATGTGAGGTCCTCTTTAGCTGTGTTGTGTCTTACCTGTATGACATGCTTGTTGAGCTTAACATCAAGGTAAGCACAAGTTCCATCAGTTGGTAAGCCTGAAAGGTCTGCACTTTCTAATACTGCTGCTTCAAATTCTAATCTGGATGAACAAACCCTAAAGGCAACTTCATTTCCCATACAAGTGAAAGGTATAATCCTTATTTTCCAAGTTCCATTTCTTTCTTTTTTTTTCTTCTAAATTTTGCTCTTGTTTCATCTGTTCTGTTCAGTATTGGTGATCTCTCTTTGGTGCACATCTTTTTAATCTCACAGACTCGCACATTGCTTGTGGTTGTGGTCATTGTGATGCAGTGAAATGAAAATGTACTTTATTTGCAGTGACAGGAATAATTCTCATAGAAGTCCAATCGATAGGTTATAGCTAGATATACATCAGTAGGAACCGTAAAGTTACTAAAAGTAGTAAGTCAAAGAAACTAATTCTTCAATCATATCAAAACTTCGCAAACAAGTTTGTATTTATGTGGCTGGATGTATTACCCTTTGTGTTATGAGTTTGAGATGATCAAATACGTTGACAACAAGCTCCAATCACTACTCCAATATAAGGTCGAAGTCAAACAGCAGAAGAGTCAACAATTTCATGACCAGTTTGAACTACATATCGGTTCTAATGTGGAATGATTAACTAGATCCTCAATGTATTAACAATGATAAAGCAATAATCTTTAAACATAATGAAGCAAAGAGAATAGAGACAACACCGAGATTTATGTGGAAACCCGAAACAGGAGAAAACCACGGGTTGAGGACACCACTGATAGAGAAGTCCACTAGTTAATGATGAAGTTTTCAATAATTAAGAGGAGAAACAATGCAGAAATCACAGATTTCTTGGGCTAGTTCATCAATGGAGTTTGGGAGAATATTAAAACAATATATGAAGAAGATAACTAACAAATTAACCCTAATAAAACCCGCTTCATTACACATCTGCATGAGAGTTGTCTTCAACTCGCAGGATTCAGGCAACGCGACTTCAGGTTGCATTCTGTGATTTGTCCAAGTAGCAACTTTTGTACTGCAAGTATCTCCGTTTAGTTCAATCAACTCGCCAAAAAAAGTTGTATGATCTAGAAAATCAGATTCGCTGTCATATTTAACAATCTCCATCTTGACTCCAAATCCATATAAAAGTATACTCCAAGAACAAGCTCCATAAACATTATTATCATCACACCAGCAAAAACATTGACATCTAATAAACATTCAGTTTAAGACCTAACCTCCCTCCACCTAGCCTTTCACGGGCTTGAACCATGAACACAGACCAAGTTTGAAAACATTCCAAACCTGGCAATAGTTCCAACCTTTGTCATCATTTCTGTCAGCAAAAATGTTAGGAGTTGAGATTTTTCTCACCTTGGCAATAACTTCACGCACAAGATGATGCCACACATCAATGTGATTTCTGCACTCATAAAACATCCAATCATATGCTAAGTAAATAGCACTCTTATTATCAATTTATTGCTGAAAACAAAATCCAAAACCATATCTTCATACAGTTCACAAGACAAACCCTTGAACCACATCAATAGCACTCTAGTGTTCAATTTATCATAAAAACAAAATCCACCACCATATCATCACAAATGTCAACTGAACAAACCTTTGATGAGACCTCGCCTCCTTGAATGCCTCTTAGACCTAGATAAAATAACCTAGGTTGTAAGACGCCCTTCCAACTCGAACTGATAGCACATGAGCCAACTGTAAACACATAACCCATGAGAGAACGACGCTAATTTGAATCACCCCCGTAATGTGAGTCAACATAACTAACGACCCTGTCTTCAGACACCCCAAAGTGCAAACATGTATCTTAAAAGTTCATTGTATTTTCTCTCTGCCTTTTTCTATTTTGAAAAGACACCAAGGTTATATGAGTTGATTTCAAAAATTCTGAAAGTGCCTAATCCTCATATCCTAAATATGTCAAGATGTTTGACCTTAACACTATTCTTTATATCTCCTTAATCAAACTAAATTTAAGATTAAATAATTAAGCATATATGAATGTTTATTTTTCAGAATATCTAATAATTTTCCCATTGTTAGACTTGGATACATTGTATCTAGACATTTACATTTTAGTAGATTGAAATTTTGCTAGTATTGCTAGAAATATCTTGAATCAATCAATTTTACCCAATTTTTTGTGCATGTATTGAAGGTGTGGCACAAGAATTCTGACATAAAATTGCCTTTGCTTAAACTTGTAAGATTCTTCATGTCTTTTACTTCTCTACTTTCTGTTTACATGATGGACCTTGAAGTTAGAAACAATGGGAATATGCTAGTTTCCTTCTAAATAGTTGCAGGATATTTATTTATTATTGATTTGTATGAGATATGAAGACTTGTATAATATAAGAAGAGTAGCCAGTAGTTTCATGTTTTGTAGGATTAGTTGCTGATTGTGGGGGCTAGAATATTTGACCATCTTCTTTATATATTAGGCTGTAAATTACTTTCAATAACAAGAAGAAAAATTCTGAATTTTTCCATGGTATGAGAACTAAAACCATAGTTTTCTTTTCTGTTTCTGTTCTGCCACCTTCCTCATCATTATTTTCAAATCCATAACTTCTTACTATGGTTCCGAATCCCCCACTTCTGAAATCACCTCCAATCTTGCACCCACACTCATGGTAACTCCAAAGTTGGGTTTCTTCTCCTCAACTTGTGAACAACCACGAACTTCATCGGGTAGAATCCTACTAAGAGGTCCACTAGAGATCAGAAATTTACTCATACGTTAAGAGCATCTCCAATGCAAGCTTACCTTTTACTATTTGGAAAACCTTTTTAAATGGGCTGGTTGCATTGGAAAAGATGGTTGAACAAAGACTTGGTCTACAATAAGCGCTTGAAGTTTTAGCTTTTCCAAATTTATTTTCATCTTGTCCCCTTCTCTCAATCTACTTTCATTTCAAACCTTTATTACTTTTTGATTAATAATTTATTGAATATTCAAAATAATAGTATTTTTTTACAAAAAAGCTCTCTTCGACTTGAGACTATTAAAATGACACCAACATTGAATAGTTAAAAACATAAACATACCCCGAATAAGAGTTCACAAATTTTGGATACAATGAATTGTTGGTGATTTTAGTTAAATCATCGGTCTATATTGTGTAATTGGATCCACAACATAATATGGGGTTGTTAGTTAAACTCTAACATGGGCTAGGAGGTGTGGATTGTGGAATGCACACTCGTATCAGCTAGCTAGAATGCTGAATCAGTAGATGGCGCCATATGCGGGGGTCAAGGGAGTGTGCCCCCTAGCGGGGTCCAAGGGGCAGCGCCCCTGGCGGTGGTCCTGCCGGTGGTTATTAAAGGTTATTCATCAGTGTTTGTAGACACTGATGATTTAGGTGGTTATTAGTATGTTCAACTAGCAGATGGATGCTTCAGCGCCCAACTTGCTGATATTTTGCCACTGAGGTTCAGCTAGTAGATGGATGCTTCAGCATTCAGCTAGTTGATGGTTTGCCACTAATGCTAAGCTAGCTGATGATGCTTCAACTATCAAAATGGATGTTACAGACCAAAGGGTCTTTGACCTAGCGGTATCATAGTCTCTGGCCTCCTAGGAGGTCAAGGGTTCAAACCTCATGAGGGTGTGTGGGTTTATTTGTTGCATTTACCGTATATAAATATTAGATACTTAAAAAAAATGGATGTTGCAGCTTTCAACTAGCTAATGATGCTTTTCAACTTTCGGAAAGGAAATGGATCCCGTTTGTAACTGCCTTTTTTGTAACCGCCTACTACTTATTTCCAACAATCATTTCCATTTAATAGGGTGTTATTCTCGCATTTAATACAGGAACAGCTATGATTCTCTAGGTGTAAAAGGTAATGATTTCTGCCAAATTGTTGCGAAGATTTGAGATTATCCTCGCTCTTGGGCGATCTTATATTTTATCCAAGTTCTCTATTTACTGTCTTCTAACTATACTCACGAATTCCTCCAACATGAATTGACGATTGACACAATGTATTTATGATTGTTCTTTAGTAGAGGGGGCTTTATAGAACAGTTCAAATAGATGAGGATAAATGCTAAATATTAATTGTTAAAAAGCTTTCAGGAAGGTTTTTGCATTGGAGTAGATTTTTAGAGATTGGTTTTTGTTAGCGGAAAGCTGATGTGGAAAATGGAAGTCTTTGTATGACTAGACCATTGTGGATGCTCTAATATGAAGGTTACACAATATTACCACATACTCACATGTTGGCTACAATTAGATATGTATGAGAGGTATCCTTGGAAGATTCTTCATAAATTTTCCTTTCTTAAACTTGTAAGATGTTTCATGTCTTCTATTTCTCTACTTTTCCGTTTTCACGATGGACCTTGAAATTGGAGATAGTGGAAATATGCTAATTTCCTTCAAAATAGTTATAGGAGATTTGTTTATTTTAATTGTTGATTTGTATAAGATACGAAGGATTGTATAAGTTAGGAAGACTAGCCGGTAGTTTCATGTTTTGTAGGATTTAGTGACATTTGGGGATCCTCACACATTAAGAAGATCAATAATGGGGGTTGGTTCCTCACATTCATTGATGATCATACAAGAACTACATGTATCTATCTTGAAAAAGATTTTTGTAATTCTGTTTTAGGGGCTTAGCTCACCAAACATGGCATAGTTCACATCAGTTCTTGTGTAGGCACACCTCAACAAAACAGTGTGGTCAAGAAAAAGAACCATCACATCCTCAAAGTGCCACAAAGGATTTTATTCCAAAATAATGTTCCAAAATTGTTCTGGGGAAAAAAGCAGGAAGCCTTCTTGGATGGAGTGGTTGAGTGGCTCGTATTGGCAAAGTTAAAGGCTGTTGGGTCTTCCCTTTCGTTTTTTGTCTTTTTGTTTTTTATCTTGGGCCTTTGTAGTGGGTTGTTTGGTCTTTTGTCTTTTGTAGCGGGTTGTTTGGTATTTCTTGTCGTTCTTCTCCTTGCAGAATTTGGCTCCTTTGTTTCGTTTTTGTAATTTCTGGTTTCTCTTTCCTGTAATAAAATTATTGCCTTTCACAAAAAAAAAATGTTCTGGGGAAAAGTTCTTGCCACATGTCATCAATCGCATGCAAGTCGAATCTTACTATTTAACATGCCTTGACAGGTTCTCATAAAAACTCATCCTCAATGGCTGAATTTTCCAATCTGTCTGATTGGCGGCACTTTTTTCAACTTGACCTCATATATTAGAAAATGTTTGTTTCTTGCTTATTCTTCTCATGAAATGGTTACAAGTGTTGTTCCCCTTTCTCTTGAAAATCTACAAAGTTATGGATGTAACGTTCTTTGAGAATCAAGCCTACTTTTCTGAATCTAACATTCAGGGGAAGAAATCTGAATTATATCCGGTTTCGGACTTCCTTCACCTTGGCAAATCAACCGGCCTTTGTTCTCATTCATCAGTCACTAAATAGTCCTCCAGAACCAAACAATGTCATCCAGCTGGACCCATCATCATGTAACTCGAATCTACATGTTGTCATCCATCGTGATCCATCATCAGCTGATCTAAACCTGCAACTTGAAAATCCAAGTACCAAGTTTTGTGTTTACAGGAGACAAAGTGGCCAAATAAAAGAATTTTAGCGGTTTAACACACCCAATCACAATAACAGATTTTCAGCGAGGTATTTTTCAAAGGTACGGATTCTGCTCAAGCTCACATTGTCGATGACTTACATTTGCCTATAGTTTACGTAAAGGTGTTCGTGGGTGTACTAATCTTCCAAGCCAAAAGTATGTTGCATATGGAATGTTGTCTACAACATATAGATCTTTTATCACCAACTTGAATAAGGTTAAAATACAACCATTTATTCAAGAGGCTCATGCTATAAGAGTCTGGAAGAAAGTAATAGAAGATGAGATACGAATCTCAGAAGACAACAAGACATGGTTTTTGACCTCACTACTAAAAAGGAAGATCTCAGTTGGGTACAAATGGATCTTCACAGTCTGATACAATGCAGATGGGAGCATTAATAGATTCAAAGCTAGACTCGGTGCTAAAGGATTCACCCAGTTGTACATAATTGGCTATCAAGAGACATTCGAACTTGTGGCCAAATTGAACATGTCCGTGTACTGCTTTCACTCATAGTTAATAAGGATTGTCCCCTGTTCCAACTTGATGTCAAGAATGCATCCCTTGATGGAGTCTAGAAGAGGAAGTCCACGTGTTCATCCCTCTTGGGATGGAAACTAAGGCAAACTAGGACATGGTATACAAACTGTTGGAATCTATTTATCGACTCAACAGTCTCCACCGGCATGGTTTGACATGTTTGCGGAAACTTTGACAATCAATGGGTATTTACAATGTCAAATCGATAATACTCTTTTTGTCAAGCATGAAAAAGGAGGAAAATTTGTAATCCTTATGGTCTATGTAGATGACATCATTTTCATCGGCAATGATTCTTTGGAAATCAACACTTCAAAGAAACTCCTACCTATGGAATTTGAAATCAAAGATCTGGGTGAGTTAAGATATTTTCCGAGTATGGAAGTGGCTAGATCAGAGAAAGGCATAGTAATCTCTCTGTACAAGTATATCCTGGATTTGTCAAAACAAACTGACACACTTGGTTGTAAACCTGTGGAGACACCTATGGAATCGACAAACAACTAAAACACAAGAGAAGAAAGCATCCCCACCATTAAAGGGAGATATCTACGCTTGATTGGAAAGCTCATTTATCTTGCATGCTCGTCAGGACATACCTACTCAATGAGTATGATCAACCAACACATGAACAATCCTTGTGATGAACGCTTATGTGATGTTAAGAGAATCTTAAGGTACCTTAAGATGACTCCTGGACTTGGACTAATCTTTATGAAAATGTGAAAACCATGGAATTTTGATCTATACAGATGCAAATTGAGCAACTACATAAACAAATAGAAGATCGATCGGTTACAGATTATTGCTGTTATGTTTGGGGCAATCTTATCACATGGAAGAGCAAGAAACAAGTGCCGTTTCTTGTAGCAGTGATGGAACCGAGTATAGAGCATTGACTCTTGGCATTTGTGAAGGAATGTGGCTGCCAACGACTTCTGAAGGAATTAAGAGAAGAAGTTCAGCCTTATGTGACGATGTTTATGGATACTTGAGCTACAATCAGCATAGATAATCTATTGTCATTTCATCCCTTAGGAGGTCGACACCAGAATCATCAAACTGAATTATGTTTCTTCCAAATGCAAATTGTGGATATCCTCACCAAAGCTCTTCCTATAAGCAGTTTTTACGATTTCAGGTCCAGGCTTGGCTTGTATAACATTTACAACCAAGCTTGAGGGGGAGCTTGGAACTATGCTAGTTTCCTTGTAACTTTTTCTTTTTACCATCAAATTATTAAAACATTTTGTTATATGCATTAAAAACAACAAAATATAAAAATGAAGATATACTGTGTTTTACAAGGTAAAAAAAGTCATGCTTTTTACTTATGTCGCATGTTTTTTCATAATCAAAACGTCATCAGTTATCTTTGGCTTTAGGACGAGAAAGTTGAGTTGCACTAAAATCCTCACTCTTCATGTGTCAACAATCTCTCGTACTACTCATCTGGGCGCAATTATTGAGATACTGAGGTAGCTCAAAGGAGCTCTAGGTGATGTTTGACATCCTGATCGGGCACCAACTGTGTTACAAGTTGTTTAGACGCTTGTTACATGGGATGCCCATATAACAGGAGGTCCATGGCAAGGTATTCTGTACTTGTTGGCAGTAATCTATATCCTAGAAGAGCAATAAACAGAATGTTGCTGCCTTTGAGGAGTTGAATCTGAAAACTGTGCATGGCACATGCAATTTTTGTTTGATTTGGTTTATGTCGTTTCATATGAGTGGTGCTTCCACATTTGGTTCTCCGACAAATCCAGTGTGAAATGAGGCAAATGCACATCTCCAAGAATCAAATTTAATGAGCAAGCCAATCACATTGTACCAGATTTCAGTTTTGTTTGTGATGAGGTTGTTTTATACTTGTGAACCTTTTTCCATGGAGCCAGTTTGTGCATCATGAAGATTAAGTTGTGAAAATCTTTGACCGTTTGAAGCCCCTTTGTAGTGGCCAATGTGTAGCAACTTTGTATATGCTGTTCAGTGTCGGCCAATGTTAAAAACATGGTGAATGTATTCATTTCCTCATTTGCAGCAAATTCTTATTGTTCAGGCAGAGATTTCACCAACGAATCACAGGCAAGAAGCTTAAAGATCTTTGATAGTGTCACCAGCCTTCAAAAACCTAGGAAACTCGAGGACCACCATTTACAGACCAAAGGTAATTCACCCACTTATTTTTACTGTTGATCTGCACTAAAAACAACTATTTCATGCTTCTTGTAACAATGATCTTAAGCAGGCATGATTTGCTCAATAAAGAACCTCCAATCTTTTGAGGAATTTTTTTTTGAAAATGTATGTTTTTTGATGTTTTACTGTTTAATGTACTAAACTAATGTATGTGATTACAATGATGGTCGAGCAGGAATGTCGACTGTTCCAGCTCCGCTTGCAACCAAGATTTTCTATTCACAAAGAACTCAGCGTCTCAGGTCCGCGATAAGCCATATGTACTACAGATCATCTACACAACATGATCAAGGGTTAAGCAATATGCAATTTTCAGACAGCAATAAGATGACACCATGGACATCGGCGCACAGTTATTCTTATCCTGAGAAAATTGATGGCCAGCATGAAAAGGTTTGTAACAAATGTTCCTTTTCCATTGTAGAAATTCTTTTTTATCTTTTCATGTTTCTATAATAATACAAATTGTTAGTATGCACCGTTACATTTTAAAATATTGAATTACCCTTCTTTATTGGAGCACTTGCAAAGAATTGCCCATGAGTCTTCAATCACACAATAGTAGATTTTGGATGGAGTTTGTTCTTATGGATTATATTAAAGCTATTGTTGATCATATTTTACTGATTGTGTGTATTAAACATGCCTTCTTGATGTGTCTTTCTTTATATAACAATTTTAATGCAATAAAGTTTTTCTAGTTATGCTATTTAGCTGAATATTTTGCTGAAAGCAGCTAGGTAACCAAGTCCCATGTATGGTGGAAAATCGTGATCCAGTTCCTGCAAAAAGTTCAGAAGCTATTTCGGACGAATCCAGAACGATCCTGCCTAAGAAGTTGTCAGATCATTTCCATATGAATAATGCCTTAGGACCTCAAAGAAGGATGGGGAATTTAGCAAGCGATTTTCTACAAAATCCTTGTCCTTTTGGTGAAAACTAAGGTAATTTTCCTAATTTTTATGTAGCTTCATTTGGTTTATTATACTTCAAATAATTGGAATCTAAATATGTGCAAAGCTACCAGCCATTAGCTGCTTATCACAAATAATAACTATGTGACGATGTCTTCTTGTGACAACATGGTCTATGATGCACTCCTACTGATAATCAGTAACGAAACAGAACAAATTTTCATGGTAGTCAGATGATTGCATATGAATTTCTATCGTCAATCAAATGATTAAGAGGTTCCAACACTGGAGAAGTTGTGGTCTCTCCCCCTTTCCAGTGTTTACGAATCAGATACCTCTTTCCTACTAGCCTTTCACCTATTTAACAGCTTGCTACTTCACCTTTTTACTCCTTTGTGACAGAAGACCCAAAAATCACTAACCTCCCTCATAAAACTAAAGTAATTAGCAATAAAATAAATAAATAGATGTGGAAGCATCACGAAGATCAGTGTTAGAGTCCGACCTATATTAAATATGATGTGCTGTCGAACTTATTTTCTTAGAGTTGTCTGTTTTGATAATCTTTAAACTCAATTCCATCCCCAAGTACTTAGGTTTCCATGATTTTTAATTTCGAATGCCTGGGACGAGAGATCCTTGAGACGAGGAATTTCACTGGGTTCACTTGTAGTGAGAACAATATCATCAACATAGACAACAAGGATGGTTATTCTCTGATTCGAGGTATGGTTGACAAGTAGAGAACGGGTCAACGCACGAGGAGATTGTTTGAGGCCATAAAAGGGGACTTTGGAGTTCCTTGCCCTGATTTGCTTTGGTGGAAAAAACCAGAGGGATTCATGAAGACTTATTCCTCTAGATCTCCCTCCCTTGAGGAAGGCGTTTTTGACATCTAGTTGATGCAAGGGACAATCCATATTTACAACCATCAATGATAGAACTCTGATAGCATTTAGTTTTAAAACTTGTTGGTCGTAAGACTGCAAATCTTTTCAGATAGGAATAGTCATTCTTCTGTTTAGATAAGACATTTTTAAATCCATATGCTCTTGATATTCATTTTGAAATTCAGCCATTGTGTTTAACCTGTGGCTTTACGTTGTTGCAGGACAGCCGCTAGGACGATGATGCAGCAACGGCGCCTGTTGTACAGCAACCAAGAGATTTTTTGGTAGCCAAGGTGATTATTTTATCAGATGAAAACTTTTGAAGCATGTTTATTAGTTGTACGGTGATTCTAGGTAAAGTATCGAAACCGAAGAATGTTTATTTAGGACGTAGGTTTGTGAAGACGATGTCTTGTTACATAACAAATTTTTTGGGTCATAAAAAATCACACGTTTCGTTGCTTGTGAAGATGCAATGCAAATTGCAATCCAAAATTTTGGTAGCTTGAGAAAATAAGCGATCAAGTTGATCTGAGTTACAGCATCCTGCCAAGAATAGTAAATAACAAAGTGAAATGGAAAAATTGAAAATAGTAAGTGAAGAGAAGAGAAGAACAAAAAGAAAATGAAACGAAAAGAAGTTCAAAAACGAATTTTTAGATACATTTAGCGACGTTTACTAAATACTTATCCGGTAAATGCTTACCGGTAAAATTTAACACTACTATTTACTTACCGGGTAAGATTTTAGTCCATCAAAAGGACATCGCATGTAACAATTTACACGGTAAGCACTTATCGTGGTAAGAGTCGTCGCTCTTACTTACCGGGTAAGACTTTTGGTCCTTGTCTCGCTCTTACCGGGTAAGATTCTTGGTCCATATCATATTCATCCGTTGAGGTAATTTGACTTGGTCCACGCTTATCCGGATAAGCTTTTGGTAAACAAGCCCCTTGGTAACTTGTATATTCATGGATTTGTTAAAGTATCGATCATGATATGAAAATAGGCAAATAAATTATAAATTAAGGATATATAAATGTTTTATTCTTTTAACTTTATTATTTTTACTGAAATCCAACCTCAACTGTGTGTTTAGTACACTTGATAGGGACATGACAAAACATGATAGAGATCTTTGTCCCATGTTTGACATGAATTTTATATGGAACAGATAGTAACATAGTGAAACAAAGTGCAATAGGCATGTTCCACCCCTACCCCATGGAACAGGGTAGAACATATTTGTATTTTACCAATATAACCTCAAAATAAAACTTAATTTTCTTTCAAAATATCAAATATATCTCTTTTTTACATTTTATTCATTCTTTAAATTTTATTTATTGTATTTTATGTTTCTTAAATTTTTATTTTACTGTCCTCAAAATATTATTTTTATATGATTTCTATATTTTTATTAATTTATGTAATTTATTATATATTAATAATAAAAAATAGTGTAGAAAAGAGATAAAAATAAAACTAGAAAACTATATAAACTTTTTATTTAGTGTCATTTTAATTGTTTTGACGAAAACTTCAAATGATATATTTTGTTATGAAAAATAATTATTCTAATTATAATTTAATAAATTACATAAATTAATTAAAATAAACAATTCATCAGAGGTAAATTTGTCATTTTATTTGTTCTGTTCTGTCCAGTTTGATCTTACCAAACGTTGAACAATTATTATATTATATTATGTCTTGTCTTGTCTTGTCTTGTCTTGTCTTGATACCAAATACATCCTAAATGTATCTTTAGGATATAAAAAGAAAGTGGCTTAGATGAAGATTCAATGGCAAAATTTAAATTATTGGTATTTATATTCTTACAAAATGCAAAATTAAAAAAGTAATAGAATAAAATATAATAGATGATCCAGAACAGATCCACGTCAGAAATAGAATTTTACATGGCGGTTGTTGAGTTGAATGACGTGGATGCATGGGTGACCCGTAAACAGAAACGTGAAGATGACGGCGGGATCTATTTTTATTGTAAAATTATTAGAAATTGAATCTTATCCATTGACTAAGTAATGCATGACTCAATCTTGGCCGTTTAAAATACCAACAATTTAAAATTATTAAAAAAATCACAATTTTTTATAATAATATAAACGTTTCATAAATACAATACAACCCACCCACCGACCTTCTTAATACGTTAGACTCTCATCTCATCACAAACAAAGTCTCAATATTTATTATTTTTTGAAAATATAAAAAATTCCATAAGAGTTTATAGTTTGTTTTCAAGAAAATTCCAAAACAAAACACACTTTAATGTCACTGAATATTAAAATGCAAATTTCTCAAACTTAAATATAAAAAAGAATATATATATATAAATAATAATGAAAGTGAGTTTTAGGCCACACTAACTAATTCATGGTGAAAGGCCCCATGTATATAAGAGACACCACATTCACCACCACCACCAATTATTTGCTCACATGATTCCCGTGACACACACACATATATATATAGTTAGATTCACGTGAGACCAAAGATTTTTCATGAGACCCGTAAGAACAATTTATGTTCATTGATCAACTTTATAAGTTAATAATCTAATGGTCTAAATTGCACGATGACAATTTTATAATTATTGAGAAGTCTCGTGACGTTTATTAATGTTTAGATTTTCAAATTGTAGATCTAATCCAATGGTTGAGAATTGGTCTTACGGGTCTCACGAAAAATCATTGGTCTCACATGATCCCAAGTCTATATATATATATATATACATACATACATGTAAAGATGGAATCAAATGAAAACCGTCTAATTCTTAGAAACCATATAAACTAATTTCGATCAATAGGAAAATTCTTTTTTTTTTCTTAATTAAATTTAATCATTAAAGGTAGATTTGTTATTTACATTATTTTCTATTAAATATAGAAGTTATTAATAAATCTTAATTAAGATAACATAATAAAAGAAATTTTATAAATGGTAACATTTAAATGTTCATTTAAATTAGAATTTTAATAAATGAATATTGTTATTTGGTTTCTCGGTTTATTAGTGGTAATAATATGAAAATAAAAATATATTATATTCATTAATCCACGAAATCAGTAACAGATCCAAACAAAGATTCATGAACCGGTAAAAATATAATCAGCTGTGAAATAGATTCAAGTTAGATTTGTTCATGAAAACATTCATTGAAGAGCTTGTTTTATGAAACGTATGCAGATTAGTTCGTGAAAACGTTCATTGATGAGCTTGTTTTATGAAACTTTTGGGGATGAACTGGTTGTGTAATATAATATTCTTGCATAATCTTGTTTTCTTATCAACAATATTTGATGAAATTGTTTCATTTTTTTTTTTTTTTGATGATTTATTGCACTTAATGGTTAACAAAACATATAATGGTAAATGCATTGACTCTATGAAACGTGTTCGTATTGGAAGAAATTGGCTGATGAAATGGATGCATGAAGAAAGTGAAACCATTTCGTAATTGATAAGAAAATATTGTGTAATTAGCGAACAGTGAAGCAATTTCATTATTACGACAGAGAAACAATTTCATAATTGTTAAGAACATATTATTTAATTAGCAAAGAGTGAAACCATTTCATAATTATGAAACGGATCCATCTACCGAAAACTTGAAAATGACAAATGTTTCATCTAGCATTACGTTGATTTGTGCATTGATGAAATAGTGAAACCATTTCGTTCATGAAATGTAGTAGTAAATTTTTTTTATTCAAAAGGTTTCATTTTGTTAAATTGATTATAGTGTGTTTTATTTTTATTGTTGATCTATTTTAATGATGAACGTTATTTTTTTTATAATATTTGAACATAAAATTAATATATTATTTTACAAATGATTTTGTTTTATTAATATTACTAATACTAAAGTTAACATTTTGCACTTTTTGGGATTATAAAATAAATTTTTTTTATTTCCTAATATAACCTAAACTAATCTTGATCATTTTTCAAGAAAATGAATGGATGAGATTGGTTTACATGGTTTACACAAATGAAGGCAGTTTTCATTTGATCGATCCCCTCTCTCTCTCTCTTTCTATATATATATATATATATAGAGAGAGAGAGAGAGAGAGAGAGAGAGCCCGCGTTTGGTTCAAATGTTAACCAATATTATTGTGTTAACTTTGTTAACCAAGCTCAACCAATGAAAATCCATCTTTTATCTAGGTTCATATCCATCTTACAATTTAATGCCAAGGGTAAATATATAATTTTAGTTTGTATATAACTCCCATATCATTAATTAGGAGTTATAAAATCAAAAAAATGTCATAATTGTTGTTGATTTACTATTGATCTTGTTTTTCTATAATACTGATTTATCTATCTATAATGTTCTTGAATTTGTGATTGTTAAAGGAGACCCGATAGTAAAGTTTTCGATATCATTCAAGCTAATATGGATAAACCCATTGGAAAACAACTCGACAACAATGAGAATGTTAAAATGATTTACAATGACAATCGGACTTCAAGTTCCGGAAGTGAAGATAATAATCAAAGCGTTTGTATTGATAATGGATTAATATGTTATTGTATTCGTTTTAATCGAAATTATGTTGATTATGACGTTTTTGTGTTTTTTATAGTTCATATTGTGTTGGTAGTTTTTTCTTTAATTATTATTACGAGCCCAATTCTCGTCAACTTAATTTGTTATGCAATCCAATTCTGATAACCATTTTGCTTCATCAGCTGCTTTTGATGTTTGACCTGTCATAGACTGCAACTAGTGTTCATATATGTTCTAATAGGGACATGAATCAAGACATCTAATATTGAATTTATAATTTTTGTTAATTTATATTGATCTTGTTTTTTTTATATAATATTGATTTTTCTATCTATAATGTTTTTGAATTTGAGATTGGTAGAAGAGACCCGGTAGTAAAGTTTTCGGTATCGTTCAAGCTATTATGGATAAACCCATTGTTCATAATGAATGAACTATTGTTCACAAGTATTCATATTATGTTCATATGTACACTAGCTGCATATCTCAACATTGGCTCGCTCCTGAATGTGTTTATAACGAATGAACTATTATTCACAAGTTGTTCATATTGTATTCATATGCACACTAGCTGCATATCTCAACAATGGTTCGCTCCTGAATGTGTTTATAATGAATGAACTATTGTTCACAAGTGTTCATATTGTGTTTATATATACACTAGCTGCATATCTCAACATTGGTTCGCTCTTGAATGTGTTCATAATGAAAGAACTATTGTTCACAAGCTGTTCATATTGTGTTCATACCTGTTTTTTTTTAATTTCATTTCGTGTAGCAATTATTCTTATTATGTTCATATTATGTTTATAAATGCTATGCAGTCCAAGTTCATATATATGTCAATTTTTGTTCGTATTAGACACAATGGTTCATACATACATATATATATATATATA
>NC_037543.1:13448800-13458608 GCF_001531365.2 Cynara cardunculus var. scolymus
AATGATTATCCTAATTATATTTTAGATTTTTTATATTTAAAATTAGATGTTTATCCTGTATTTGATTGTGTTTATATGCCATTAGTTACACGAATTCAGTTATGGGATGAAATCGGATAGGGATGAAATTGTTTAGGGATGAACGAGTTTAAGAGTTTTAAGAGTTTAAGAGTTTTAGGCAAATGCTTTATAATATAGTATTGATATGTGTGTGTTTGTGTATATGTGTTCATATAATTCTTACATTAACAAAAATAATGGAATTTTTTGATTTTGTAACTCCCAATTAATCATATGGGAGTTACATAAAAAATAAAATTACCTAAATACTCTTTTCTCCTTTGTTCATATATGTTTTTTGAAATTGTAAATTTAAAAAATTAATTTTTTATCATGATCAATCACAACCGTTTATTGTAGGAATCAATGGCCAAGATTGGTTAACAAAGTTAACACAATAATCTTGGTTAACATTTGAACCAGCCTATATATATATATATATATAATAAAGTATTTAACAAAAAAATTAAAAATCATTTTTTATGTATGAAGTACTATTTATTGATGCATATTACTTAAAATTCAAGATTATAAATAAATTGCACGTAAGTACAATTTATTAGAGTTTCATGTTTGAATTTGTGTAACTAATTACAGATAAACAGGCTTGTTCCTGACACTTTATAGGCCCTGGACGAACGTAACAACATGACTCACTACGAGAAACAAGACTTTTAGCAACCATTTTTGTCGTCGCTAAAAGTCCATCTATCCTTAGAGAGAGTATATAACAACTACATGTTGTCACTATAACTTGTTACAGAAACATGTCATCGCTAAAAAGGCGCTTCGTCAAAGCTCATTTTTCTTGTAATGACCCTCGATAAGTACCAAAAAAAATTCAATAAATGTTTTTTGTTAATATAAAATTGAATACAAGAAATGCTAATAATTTACTTAGGAAAAAAAATCTTATTTATGTTTATTATAAATATATAAGATAATACTTAAATTTACTTACTTTTTATTAGGTGATTTGAAACCAAAAATATAGAAAATGTGGTTGATAAACTCTTATAAAAGGTAAGAATTTATTTAGTTCATAACAAGAAATATATGTTAATTTGATACAAAAAGAGAATTCGTGTGAATGAAGTAATCGTGAGGGTCAATGAGAGATCAATAATAGAAAAGGTTATCAAGGTTTTCTAGACAAGTAGACAAATGAGTATCAATAAGAATATAGAAGAGAAGATGATCCATTGAGATCCAATAAGAATAAATAATGAATTAAACATATAATATGCAAGCTCAACAAATGGTTGTTTGAGTTCTAAAACAAAATCTTATGGAGTGGTGGAATCCCAATGAAAGATATATTACTCAAACAATTGATGAAAATATTTAAATTCTATTTTCCTTTTTTTATGCTAAACTAAAATAAGATGTGAAAATTAAAAGTTTATGGAACATGACATATATAAGAGACGTTATTAAATACATCTAGTAACGAAAATTGTTAATTAATTACAAAACCATGAAACACGTCATAAATCATAAGAAAAATATATTGATTGTCAAACAATGGTAAAATATTTTGTGTAGAAGCAAAAATAGATAACAATAGTCAACAAAAAACAATTAGAACAACATAACCAAATAGCAATAGTCAATAGAAGCAGAAATAGATAAAAATATCCAACAAAAATATATAGCAGTAGCAAGCACGTGATCTTAACGTGGAATTGTTGAAGCACAATAACAATCAAGCATATAACAATAATCAATGTCATTAGACCTTACTGGAGATAAAAAAAATAGAGATGCAATAAACAATAGCATATACTAAATGACCATTTTTTTTTTCTTCTCCACTTTGGACTCACGATTTTAAAATGCGTCTGGTAGAGGAGGTATCAAGTCCCTTGTAAAGCAACATTTGTTCCTCTCTCCATCCAATGTGGGATCTTACAATCCATCTCCCTTAGGAGCCCAGCATCCTCGCTGGCACACTAGTCCAGTTCTTGGCCCTGATACCATCTATAATATCCAAGCCAACCGTATCAGATATTGTCCGTTTTTGTCCACATACTTCGACTCACGGTTTTAAAACGTGTCTCATAGAGGAGGTATCAAGTCCCTTATAAAGCAAAATTTGTTCCCTTCCCCAACCAATATGGGATCTTACAATCCACCCCGTGGGAGCGCAACATTCTCGCTAGCACACTAGTCCAGTTCCTGGCTCTGATATCATCTCTATAACATCCAGGCCAATCGTATCAGATATTGTCCGCTTTTGTCCACACACTTGGACTCATTTAAAATACGTCTCATAGAGGACGTATCAAGTCCTTTATAAAACAACCTTTGTTCCCCTCCCCAACCAATGTGAGATCCTACAATCCACCCCCCCCCCCCCTCTCTTTGGGAGCCCAGCATCCTTGCTGGCCCACTAGTCCGGTTCCTGGCTCTGATACTATCTATAACATCCAGGTCAACTGTATCAGATATTGTCCACACACTTGGACTCACGGTTTTAAAATGCGTCTTATAGAGTAGGTATCGAGTCCTTTATAAAACAACATTTGTTCCCCTTCCCAACCAATGCAGGATCATACATCCCAGCTCTACTTTAGGTTTATCTGGTTAATTTGAGGACTGGATTAGGGCCGAAGTCAGGAATTTATGATAAGGGGGTTCGATCATTCGGTGTCGTACTTTATTGTAGAATAATCACGACAAAATATTGTATTTGATCAAACAACATTCCTCTAACATAAAAGAAACTTACATCTTAGATTAACACATGATTTATGAAGGATGCTTTGATTATGACATTGATATTGTCCAATTTTAATATCTGCTCACTAATTTCTCCATGTTGGTTGGTTACTTAGTATGCTTAAGTTAAAATTTGTGTTCTTAGATCAGGAATCATAAAATTTATATTGATATCCTTCGAATTTAGCCCATCAATCTCTTATAGTCTCTTCCATATCAACCACAATCTACACAAGATAATAATTTAATATTTTGTTAGAACTCAATAATTACCTTAATTATATTTTAGTTTTTTTATATTTAAAATGAGACGATTATCGTATATTTAATTATGTTTATCTACAGTTAGTTACACGAATTTAAACATGAAATTTTAATAAGTTGTATTTACGCACAATTAYTTGTAATCTTGAATTTTAAATAGTATGTGTAAATAAACAGTACTTCATACATAAGAAATAATTTTAAATAATTTTTATTAAATATTTTATAATATAGTTTAGATAATATTGTATACACGCATAAAATATTTACACAAATATTATTTAATGATGAAATATTAAAAAAAAATTAACGGTTATGGGTGACCAATTCTTCCACGTCATTCAACCTAAGCATCCACCATGCAAATTTTCCTGCTTTCTATTGGTCCACAATTATCTGACGTGGATAATATAATGATTAACATGTGAATTTTGAATGGTATGCGGTTCAAACCATTGGAGCTATGAGAACATGACACGTGGAAGAGTAACTGTTTTCTCTCCTCTTTTCCGTCTATATATCCATCTTATCTTCCCCAAATTCAAATTCATCTCCCTTTCTTAAACCCTACATTTCCTTTATCCTAAACCATTCCATCCAATTCACTACCAAAATCCTTCTTTACCAACATGGAAATGTCGTTGATCGTAAGTTCGCCGCCCAAGTTTACGATCAGAAGAAGAGATTTGCTTCACAATAACAAGAATCTGATGATCATCTGTTCGTCTGCCTCCAAGTCACAGATTGGTTTTGGTCATATTATCAGATGCCCTAATCTTCCTCTTAGCGTAACTGCTCACTCTAAAACTGCTATATCCACCAAAGCTTCTGATCGTAACACCATATCCAATTCTGTAAGTTCTTAACCTTCATTTCCTTTTTATAAAATCTGGTAGAATGGATTAAACTTGTATTTTTTGAACTGAAATATCCATATTAGGACTCTTCTTTGTGGCACAACTGAGTCCAAGTTAAATTGGGTACTTAATTCTGCTTAGTGAACTTATTTTGATCTGTAGATACTTGTTCTATGTGCAGAAAGATGGTGTTAAAATATATGTTGGATTGCCAATGGATTCTGTGTCTGATTGCAACGGAATTAAGCATTCAAGAGCAATAGCAGCAGGACTTAAGGCTTTGAAGCTATTAGGAGTTGAAGGTGTAGAGCTCCCAATTTGGTGGGGAGTGGCAGAGAAGGAAGCTATGGGAAAATATGAATGGTCAGGCTACCTTACTCTTGTGGAGATGATTCAAAAAGTGGGTCTAAAGCTCCATGTTTCTCTCTGCTTCCATGGCTCCAAAGAGGAAAACATTCCCCTCCCTAAATGGGTTTCTGAAATTGGGGCATCTCAACCGGATATCTTCTTTACTGACCATTCAGGGAAGCATTATGAAGACTGTCTATCTTTTAGTGTTGATGATCTTCCTGTTTTTGATGGCAAAACCACAATGCAAGTGTACAAAGGATTTGTTGAAAGCTTCAAGAACTCCTTCTCTCCATTTATGGGTTCCACAATCACGGTAAGGAGTTAAACAAGTTCTGTTCTTTTCAACCTCAAACATTTAGATGTAGTTCATGATCATGACAAATGGGATGATGGAACCCAGTATCTTGCTGTATGTATCTTATAAATATCGAATTCTGGAAGATAGACCAACTTTACAGTTCAGCCATCCGTAATTCAGGTCTATTTGAAAATAGCTAGAATACATTTACCCCTATACCATTTTCTGATGACTTTTGATCATAAGGCCATGTTTGCTAACCATAAGCTAGCTTTTAAGCTTTTGCGCTTATTGAGAAGGTCTAGTTTGATTAGCCATAAACTGGCTTTTGAAAAAGCTGCATCAAGTCGCTTTAGTAAGCTCCATAGGTTTTTTTCCAATTATTCCCATTATGGTTTCCCAATTTATTTTCCAGCATGTATTTTTAAGGTTATTTTACATTGTCATTCAACTTATCATCTAGCTTTTGCCAAACATGACTAGTTTATCAACTAACAACTAGATTATTAACCAACAAACACCTTATCCAATAATAGTCGTGTATGATGATTAAAAGGGATCCTGATTGATGAATCTTGCAGGGCRTAACAATTGGAATGGGACCAGATGGTGAGCTYCGGTATCCATCTRACCAAGATYACAGCAARAATAGTGTTGGTCCAGGAGCAGGAGAATTTCAGTGTTACGACCAAAACATGATGAGACATCTCAAGCAGCAGGCCGAAAATMTTGGGAACCCTCTTTGGGGACTTTCTGGTCCTCATGATGCACCAACTTACAACCAGCAGCCCATCCTWAACACATTCTTCAAAGAAGCAGGATCATGGGAGACTCCTTATGGCGATTTCTTTCTTTCATGGTATTCATCCCAACTCATATCTCACGCTGACCGAATCCTATCATTAGCCGCCTCAACTTTTAGCCAGACTCCAATCGTGGTATCTGGTAAACTGCCTCTTATTCACTCGTGGTACAAAAGCCGATCCCATCCAGCAGAGGTAACTGCAGGATTCTATAACACAATCAACAGAGACGGGTATGAAGAAATYGCCAAAATTTTCTCAAAGAACTCGTGTAAAATGATCTTGCCAGGAATGGATCTTTTGGACGAACAACAGCCAACTGAGTCCTTTTCAAGTCCCGAACTACTACTTGCAGACGTTAGAACTGCTTGCAGAAACCAAGGTGTTGAGATTTGTGGTCAAAACTTGAACATTGCAGGCACCCCCAAGAGTCTTAAACAAATTGAGAAGAATTTGGCAGGTGGGAACGGAATCAATCTGTTTCTTTACCAGAGAATGGGTGGGGAGTTCTTTTCGCCAAAAAACTTCCCTTTGTTTTCAGGTTTTGTTAGGAGTTTAAACCAAATGGAACTGGATTCAGATGACTTGGCTGTAAATGAGAGAGAAGCTGCTGTATATGTACCTGGAAAGAACCGAAAACTGCAAACTGTATAGAGTTATGATGATTAGATGTTTTGCTGCAATACTTGTACATTGTTCTTATGCAAAACCATACTTGAGTATATTCTTGTCTACATGTTGAGATACAACACTGTGAACCCTTTTAGCTCGTAAGCATTCCCAAAGATCCGACTATCGATTGAATTTTGAACTTGATCACAAGGAAAACATATGAATTCGAGCTCGAATTCATGTCTATGTGGCATTCATCAAATGCAAGAAGAGATCACATGCATTCTATGATATTCAATGAAGGATTAAAAGTTGAGTGAGAATTTTGAAAGTAATGGCAAATACCATTCTTTTTAATTAAATTACATGGAATGCATGCAGAATGGCAATAAAGGAAGTAATGGCTTGGTTTATTGAAAAATAATATTTAGAAAAAAATTTATTTTTTTATTTAAATTTAAAATTTGATAAAGAATGGAACTGAACAAATTATATCTAAAAAACAAGATTTTTTTTTTTTAATTTAACATTTATGTTGTTATATTTTTTTCATCCCTTTTTTGGACCAAGGTACTAATTATTGTTTATTTACTATAACGATATGTATATATGTTTAAATAATAATGTTGTCATCATATATACAAATATATGTTATCACCTACGCAAATGTTAGTTTGTGGACGTGAAATGTACAATCCAATTAGGCATGGAAATGGGTCCCGACTTGTCAGGGAACCTGGTCCACCCGTCTCGGTCGGGGACGGGGATTCTCTACTAAATCAGAGATGGGGATGGGAACGGAGATCTCCGTTTGTCTGAAACTGGGGATGGGGATGGGGACGGGGACGGGTATCGTATTCCCCGCCCCACCCCATACCCATTATATATATTAATTAATAAATTATATATATTTATACACAAACACACACACACACACACATTTGAGATTCCGTAAGTAAATGATACTTTCTGTTTTGTCGAGAGGAAAAGGGGACATTGACATTCATCTTCCTCTCGAAGGGCTTTGAGAAGAGGGGCAACAGTGAAGATGCCGAGAATGGCCGTGTCTATGGGGATTACCGGTCTTAGTAAGAATCTGTTGCAAATGCATGTGAGGGAGGAATGCCAGCATTAAGATTTAAAACTTGTCGTCTACTTGAAGGAAATGTTTGGAATAGGGAACTTACAATAATACAACGCCGCATATATATATATATATATTATTTATTTCAACTAAAGCGGTAATTCATAATTTCTTATTTCCTAACCATGTTTATAATCTAAAATTGTTGTTTTTTAGACATTAATATGTAATATTTTGAATGTCAAGTCAAAATACAATTACTCGATAAATTTTGTATATTACTCAATATGGTTGCCCCTAAAAGTTGGACGAGTATCTATCTAGTGTTTGGTACAACTAGGACCGGATAGGACACAACTAAACAAGTTGCCCCTAAAAGTTGTTTTATGATTCTCTATATCATATAATAGTTAAAAATCACATAAACAAAGCAAATATTTAAATAATTTAATGTATAAACATTTTTACACAATTTTCATAGACATAAATATACACATATAATTGTACCAAATTTGAATAAAAATTATGTTTTGTTCGGTCTGGAAGATCCTTATGAGTTGATAAAGACACAATGAAGGTTGTTGCAACAACAATAGTTATGGAGGTAGAAGTAGTGGTGGTTGGTGGATGTGGAGGACGTGAAAATGATGGATAGTGATAGTGGTGGTAAAGGGCGACCAAAAAGGATGATGTGGTGGAGGTGGTGAGCAATGGCATTGGTAGCCAATAGTGGTGGTCGTGGTTATGGTGAAGGTGTAGGTGGTGGTGGGAGATCGTGCTAGTGGTCGTGGCAATGGTCGGTAGTGCTTGATGGTCATGATGGTTGATGAGGTAGAGGTAGTGATAGTGGTATTGATATTGGTGGACAACGATGGTTATAGAGGAATTGAAGATGGTGGATAATAGTAGTGTTGGCAGCATAAAATATATACATAAATATTATTTTTTAATTAAATATTAAATATTAATTTGAGTGTTATGGGCGACCTATGCTTCCACGTCGTTCAATCTCGGCATCCACCATGCAAATTTTCCTGCTTTCTATTGGTCCACAATCATCTGACGTGGATAATATAATGATTACCATGTGAAATTTTGAGGCTCAAACCATTGGAGCTATGACAACATGACACGTGGAAAAGTAACTGTTTTCTCTCCTCTTTTGCGTCTATATATCCATCTATCTTCGCCTCTTTCCCAAATCAAATTCATCTTCCTTCTTAAACCCTAAATTTCCTTTATCCTAAACCATTTCATCCAAATTAACCACCAAATCCTTCTCTACCAACATGGAAATGTCGTTAATCGGAAGTTCTCCGGCCAAGTTTGCGATCAGCAGAAGATATTTGTTTCAATTGAGCAATAACAATAACAAGAATCTGATGATGATCTGTTCGTCTGCCACCAAGTCCCAGATTGGTTTTGGTCATATTATCAGATGCCCTCATCTTTCTCTTAGGGTTACTGCTCAATCTCAATCTACTATATTCACCAAAGCTTCTGATCGTAACACCATAACCAATCCTGTAAGTTCTTAATCTTCATTTTTTTATAAAATCTGGTAGAATGGATTGTTGGTTACCCTTTCCTCATCTAATTCAGCTGATTAAACTTGTATTTTTTGAACTGAAATATCCATATTAGGACTCTTCTTTGTGGCAAAACCAAGTCCAAATTAAACTGGGTACTTAATTCTGCTTAGTGAACCTATTTTGATCTGTAGATATTTGTTCTATGTGCAGAAAGATGGTGTTAAAATATATGTTGGATTGCCAATGGATTCTGTGTCTGATTGCAATGGAATTAACCATTCAAGAGCAGTAGCAGCAGGACTTAAGGCTTTAAAGCTATTAGGAGTTGAAGGTGTAGAGCTCCCAATTTGGTGGGGAGTGGCAGAGAAAGAAGCTATGGGGAAATATGAATGGTCAGGCTACCTTACTCTTGTAGAGATGATTCAGAAAGTGGGCCTAAAGCTCCATGTTTCTCTCTGCTTCCATGGCTCCAAAGAGGAAAACATTCCCCTCCCCAAATGGGTTTCTGAAATTGGGGAATCTCAACCAGATATCTTCTTTACTGACCACTCAGGACAGCATTATAAAGACTGTCTGTCTTTTGGTGTTGATGATCTTCCCGTTTTTGATGGCAAAACCGCAATGCAAGTATACGAAGGATTTGTGGAGAGCTTCAAGACTTCCTTCTCCCCATTTATGGGTTCCACAATCACGGTAAGGAGTTAAAAAAAAGTTTCTGCTCTTATTTGGCGTAAAAAATAGGACGTAATTTATAATCATTACAAAATGGGATGATGGAACGACTATCTTGCTGTATATATCTTTTAAATATCAAATTCTGGAAATGACATTTGATCATAAGGTCATGTTTGGCAACCTTAAGCTAGCTTATAAGCTTTTGAGCTTATCGAAAAATCCTCATTCAATAGCCATAAACTAGCTTTTTGAAAAGCTACTTCAAGTAGTGTTTTAACAAGCTCCATAGGCTTTTTTCCAATTACCCCGATTATAGTTTTCCAATTAATTTTTCAACATGTCTTGTTAGGTTATTTTACATTCTCATCCAACTTATCAGCTAGTCTTTTTAACAAAAACGACTAGTTTATCAACTAACAACTAAATTATTAGCCAACGAACACCTCATCCAATTATAGATTTGTACGACGATTAAAAGGGATACTGATTGATGAATCTTGCAGGGCATAACAATTGGAATGGGACCAGATGGTGAGCTTCGGTATCCATCT
>NC_037543.1:13459149-13477152 GCF_001531365.2 Cynara cardunculus var. scolymus
CGAGTCCTTTTCAAGTCCGGAACTACTACTTGCAGATATTAGAACTGCTTGCAGAAACCATGGTGTTGAGATTTGTGGTCAAAACTTGAACATTGGCGGCACCCCCAAGAGTTTCGAACAAATTAAGAAGAATTTGGCAGGTGGGAATGGTATCGACCTGTTTCTTTACCAGAGAATGGGTGCGGAGTTCTTTTCGCCAAAAAACTTCCCTTTGTTTTCGGGTTTCGTTAGGAGTTTAAACCAACTGGAACTGGATTCAGATGACTTGGCTGTAAATGAGAGAGAAGCTGCTGTATTTGTACCTGGTAAGAACCGAAAACTGCAAACTGTATAGAGTTGTGATGAATATTAGATGTATTCCTGCAATCTGCATATAAACTTGTACATTCTTTTATTGCAAATCATACTTGTCTACTGTTGAGATATGACGTTGTGAACCCTTTTTACTTGTTAAGCGATAATCGGAAAATCCAGCTAAAAGACCAATCTTTTTTTCTAATTACATGGAACCCATGCAAAATATTAAGGAAGTGATGGCTTGGTTTATTTAAATATAATATAAATATATTTTTTTAAACTAAAAATGGTTAATTTTTTATTTAAATATAATTTTTTGATAAAAATTAGAACTAAACAAGTTATATCTAAACAAACAGTGGTTTTTTTTTTCTTTTTTTAATTTGACATTTCATATTGTTATTTTTTTCATCCCTTTTTTTTAAAAACGGGTAAAAAATAATATTATCAATCAACTTTTGTAAAAGAAAAAAAAACGCAGTAGAATTAAGAAGAAAAAGTACCACATGTTTGTGAAAGTATCTATAAGTCAACCGTTCGAGTCTTTCTATTTTACTGGGGATTTCTCCAAACGGTCTGATGGGAATAATCGAGGTATGTGAAAGTTGATCCGAATATCCACGATTATAAAAATAAGATAGAAATTGAATTGATAATTTAATTTTACTTTTAAGGAAATGGAAATGGAAACAAGTTGATCATTAGCAGTATTAACTTGAACTTTCAGTAACAACATAGGAAATATATGTTCTTTGCAAATCAATAAACTTTGTTGTCTCGGTCTAAAACATCAATTGCATAGGATATGATATGTATGAGAACCCATATTATTAATATATGATTAAAATACAAAACATAATTTAATAACGTAATTTAAAATATTACAAATGATATTGTTTTTATATTTTAAAGATTATCGTGCCAAGGTCGGCTGGTCGGGTAGTGAGAATGAAAGTGATTGTGAGAAGAGTAAGAAGGAATCTCCATCCTTGGATCAATTCTAATTCTTCATCAACACTAATGAGATGCACATAATCAATTCCTGTGAGAAGTGCAATTCATAAGGTAGGAGTTTTGAGAATAAAAGTGATCAAGGGTCCAAATCCTTTCTTACGTTTCTCATCTTAACTGTTATTCTCACACGATCCTTCGTCTATCGTGCCATAGGATAAGCTGCATCGTACCATATTTCCAGTTGTGAGAGTAAATCAATTACTTCAATAAGAGAATACTCTTCTTCTGAAACTAGTGTTTGTATTTTTTTTTTTAACCTGGATATCCAACCCGCTATGCGAGTCGACTAATCCTATGGCGACCACCTGCTTTGTAGATAGCCCGAAGTCACCGCATTTGAACCTCCATGGCCACAATGGCATTTTTATTCCTCCTTGGATTTGAACCTGAGACCTCCAGGTACTTTTGACCTTCGGAGCCAAGCTCAAACCAATCGGGCACCACCCTGGTTAGTGTTTGTATTTTGTATACTCCTTTTCCAATCCAGGTCCTAACCAATTTATTACTCATTAAAGATGGTATGTAACTCCACTGCTTATGTTTGTGATAAGAAAAGAAACGCCTTAAGAATAAATGTAGCAAGTTTTAGATGGCGTTTTTATTTCAAGATGAGTTCTTGTATTAATTACATATCATTCTTCTAACAAATTGCATTGTTGGCTGTCGTGCATGTCCAGCCCCACTCACCGCACGAAACACAAAACCATTGACATAGCTTATGATCACTCGGAAAATCCAAGCCATTCATCATCACTCGGAAAATCCAAACGAAAATCCATGACTACCCAAAAAAAAAAGATACAAAAAGTTGTTAAGAAAATGTTTCCATCATGGCATATGGCATATGGCATTTCCATTTAGTTTTAGACACTTTTAGAGTGGTCTGACAGTTGCTTGCTGCAGGAATGATGCTCAATGCCACTGCTGGTGATCCTTAACACATCCATGACCACTGAACAATAATTTATGTTATTTATCAATGTTTATATGAAATTTAATGAATTCCCAGGTTTCAACAAGTTCTTGGCTTGTATTCACCATTGATGGTCATGGAACTGCCACCAAACTCAGAAAGAAGTTGTTTCAATGCAATTAAAACAGCGAATGTCTACATTTCCCAACCTAGAAAAAGACCCAACAATTTGTTCTTCAAGAACAAACAGAAAAATTATTGCAACTTCATAAAACTCCAATGAGAATCTGATGAACCAGTTTCCATATCATATAGGGATAACAGGAAGCAAATAAGTCGACAGAAAATGATACATTGCAATTAATATAGTCCAATGTTAGATAAGAGTATTTGTTCAATAGTTGTATGTTTATTTGAAGTTCACTGACCTGGCTAACCAACACAAAGGGCGAAAAAGATGAACATGTACAGTACTCAATCACCATCCCGTAATGTAAAAATCGAACAAGAAACACAAACAACAAAATACTTTACCTCTGCATTCTACACGTAAAAAGTGGGTTTCCCGGCACTTGCCATTCATTGGTCCAGCCTTCTGGTTTTGAAGTCTAATTATTCTTTGATGATGAATCATTATGTTTCTTTCTGCGTGGACGACCTGCAGGAGCAGGCTCCGCCAATGGCCCAGACCAAGTCTGGATCGGTGGTTTTGCATATGAAAAGTTTGAACTGAATGGGACATCAGGTGGATCGAAAGTTGGATCCATGTGATGTGAAGAACCGAGTGGGTAACCCATTGTTCCGTCCTGATGGGGCGGAGGAAACTTCTCACTCTTGCTCTTTGCATTTGCATGTGTAATCAACCGCCGTCTCTGCAAAGGTAACACGGCTTCAATACATGATTTCTGTGGAAAAAAATGGGACGTGTATATCTATATATAACAGTAATGTCTGCCATGTGACATATATGATGTATGTGCATATGAGAATTCCACACCATGTTTTGGTAGAATAACAATCTGAGGACAAAATATTGTATTTTTGCAATTTTTTTCAATCGGTGATTAGTTTACTCATTAATATTACACTTGACAATTTTCATAGATTGTTTCCCCTACAACTTCTTCTCATATATTTTTTGTTAATCTTTTCCATGCTTTACAGATTTTACTTCAGACATATTAGAGATGTGTACGATACAAGAAAATATACAACATCCATCCGAAAACAGAGCTTACATTGACATCTAAATGCCAAGGGAGTTATGTTTAACCTCAAAATTAACTAATAGAAACCCATGACATTTAGTCAAAGGAAGACGAAAACAAAATAAATATTTATTTAAAATGATAGCGAAATGTGAAGCATAAGTGTAATAATCATTTCCAATGTTGAATTTCACCTTTAAGTCAATCCTTCAAGTTAATACCATGAGATAGCAAACAAAAACATCACGACATGCAATAGTTAGATTAACAAATTGCCACACATAAGATGATGATACAAACATTTCTTAACATGGCCTCATACTAAACTAGAAAGGTTACTACAACTTCACCCCATTAATCATAATATTGATGTTTATTCAAATTAAAAGTTCACATTGGTATGTCTTGTTTTCAATGCCGATCATTCTAAAAGCTACTTTTATACCAGTGGTTTAACACGTCACAATTATCTTCTAGATGATAAGATATTTTTTTGTTTTCAGTAGTAATCATTTGAGACTTAACAGTCAAATGTGAACTGTTCTTTTGGAATGCAGATTGCAAGTGTACAAATGTTTAGCAACTCTGGGAGATATTTGCTACTATGAAAAAGAGCAACTAAAAAGGACGTGTAGGAGTAAGTAGTAAGCGATGAGAAGAGGAAATTGGGAAATTAAGAATAACTCAGTTACTTTTTTGCACAAACCAAAAAAAATCAAATTAGAGTGGATATTTTGAGGGGAATAATCTATGATAAGCATTATCTTAAAGCATTCATAGGTATGGCCGTTTTGTTATTTCAAAAAATATAGGTAACTAATATGTTTGTCGTCACATATAGAGGATGAGCATTTTTAGGGTTAAAACAAAAATAATTACATGTTATTCAACCAAACATTGTGTTAACAAACAACTCCGTACTTATTTATTTTGGTGTATGTCCTAGTTTATATGACCATTTATGTTCCTTCATGGTTTTAAGCTTTGGCCCATGCCCTCATCTTGCCTTTCACTTATTCCCTCTTCCACTAATGATGCAGATATCTACTTTTTGACCCTCTTTCTTTTCAATTCCTCATAACGAAACCATAAGGTAGCTGTCCAGTGGAGCATGGGTGGGTGTGACTCTAGTGGAGATGGGTAAAGATGCTAACAGGGATAGAAAGTTTATCAAAAAATAAACATTAAACTAGAAGTAGCCATTTGTAGGATGTCTATAGCCTCTTAGCCGTCTTTTTCTGACGTGAAGTCGTGGAATGGCCTCAGGGTCTAGGTTAAATTTTTTAGGGTGGGTGGTCTCTGTATTTTCCCAAATGTGGAGGTCATCTCCTATTAACCTCTAACCTAGAAGATAATACAGCATGACTCCGGAAGAAGAAACATCTAAAATGTTCCTAGGTGAGCAATATCTCGAGACTGATAAAGAAGGATCGACAATTTGCAGCAACATGCCCTACTGTCCTAAATTTTAGCTGAAAAAAGTTTATATGCCTTACATCAATGTTTGCTTGCAGTTCAGCATTGGCTTCTGGAGCAGGCATAGCCCTTGCAGGTCTTTCACGTGTGCGAGTCTTCTTCACTCCATCAGCATTGGTTTTACCAGCAGCTCTCAATCTACCCAAAAATATGAGACTCAAGTCATGTTTGAGTTGATGAGCAAGCTAAATAAATTTAGAGAAACCTGACCAATGTATTCTTTTTTTATTTATGACTTGGGTCAGTGTTTTTGCATTTTTAATGAAAAACCACACTGCACACCTTCTAGCTTCTTCATCACGGAGTTTGGCATCCATCTCCTTGCTCGGTGGGTATTTTGGAAGGCTTGAAGGATCACAAGCATAAGGTTTCGTCGTGAAGAACTGAAAAAAATACATGGCAGATATTACTAATCAACAGCATGTTCTCATCATCAAAATCATGTATGAGTAACAAAAAAATATTCAACTATTATGGAACAAGACATGTATAGGTATCATTGTTAAAAAAATTGGAGATGGTGGGTGATCCATATGGCCTTAGGGCTCCACTACCCATCATAATTGGTTTGGGCCTTTTAGGACATTTTATTACTGCTACCATGGTGGCAGGTAAGTAAACAGGTGGAGGTGTGCGTTGAAATTGTCATATGCAACCATTCAAGAATAGATTGATTTGAACCATTTCAGTGCTACACTGAACCAAAGGGATGAAGAGGATTGAAGACCATAAAGATGAGGTGTTGTGAGCTTGAACTTCATTGTGTCAAAAAAGAAACGAATGATTAAGAATTTTGCATCATATCAAGAATTAAGTAATGTGGCCTTGTTTATCTAATCTTAGCACTTCTCGCTTTTCTCTTCTCACTTCTTAAGTGTTCAGATGAAATCTTTTTCACCCATTTTACAATCCAAAAGATAAAAAAATAGCATTTTAAAAGTATTTATATCAAAGGCATACAGATTTGCAAATTCCTTGAATATGGAGGTTAGCTTTAAGGATTTTAACACTAATTACCAAGTAGGCTTCTGCTTCATAATTGTAATTAAACAATCAAATTCAGGTCAAATGTTGGTTCTTCTGTATGACAGAGGCATTACTGATAGCAAGTAGTAACAGATCATTTTGCCCCATAAAATACACACAGTTCAGCGCAGAAGAAAAAATGTCACAAGTTTGTGAAGGATCTTGTGGGATTGATGAGAATGGCAGACATACTAAAGCGAGAGCCACCATAATGAAGCTATACATATTGAAAATATATGCAAATAATTTTAGTTCTCAATTTAAATTCCTCAAACAAGAAATAAGTTAATGTGCTTGCTGCTGTTTTCATATTTTCTTTGTAATGTGCAAACACCTTATGTATTACAATGATGACACGTAAGGAACCTATGTAACAGCTAGCTATAAGAAAAGGTTGAGAAAGACTGGTTGATGAAAAGATTAAAGTAAATAAGTGAATCAAGTTGAAGAAAAACACAGATAGTTCTCATCTGTAGACAGCAATAATGCTTTCATTGGCTTAAAAACTACAGAAACCCTTTAAAGCTCAGCTGTTCCTATCAGGTCTACGGTCATACAATTACAAAATTAATTGCAACTAATTAGTAATTTGATCAAATGATTAGTGTTGTTTTTTTCCCTCTGTTCAAGTGCTTAGCATGTGACATTCCTAAAAAGTGAGGAAGGTAGACAACGGAAACTTCCATAAGGTAGCATATGATCATAGAATTAGTTATATGAAGTGCAAGGCATATAAGAGGGCAAAAGGTCTCCTCAAGGCATGTGTCTCACATCCAGAATGCATGACATGCAAAAATCCAAACATTGATAGACCAAAAGACCCAGCATGTCCCACCGAAGGTAGGGTCTTGGGTTGGGGGGAGATGCGAAAAAGATTAAGAAACATATCAATAAAGCACAATAATAGGCCACATATAAACAAACAGAACTTTTTTTCCGTTAAAGATGGAGTTTACAAGAATGCAAAAAAAAAAATCAAACATATATATACACACACAAAAAACCATTATAAGGGGTGGAAAGGCATATGCATGCTAACAATAATGAATTTATCAAAGCATCATTGACGTAGGTTAACACCAACATGCACACATAAACATAAACATATGTGTTAACAATATTAATATAAAGTTATCAAATTAAGTTACAATACAACCAATTACAGTAGTATCTACATAAATTAATATTGTTGGGACCATGAGATTACATTATTTTATAGAGGTTTAATTACCCGATAAATTAATATTCATTAATTTACAGACTGTCATTTGCAGTTCAGTGAAGTTGAATTTTAGTTACATAAAAAATTCATTGAATTAATGTAAAAAAAATCCATTGCACATAATATTAGTGGAAAATAATACCATTTGTTATTTTCATAAAATCCAAAAAGTAAGGATAACATAAAGACGATAATCCCCTTATAGAACTCTAGTTTTCTTTCTTGCCCAAAGATGCATCAATATCATATACAATATATTCTCATATGCCAAAACTGGAATCTAAAAAAAAAGTGAGAAATATAAACAAAAAGCAGAACATGTCCAACAATGCCAAATGAATAATGCAATGTCAGTTTATAGGCCATATCAATTCTTGACGTCTATTTATATGTGTGCATGTTTACTTCCTGAGAATAATGGTTTGTCACACAAACCCAATCTGGTTTGACATAATGGATTGTACGAATTTCAGTCTAGATAAGATGTACTTAATTCAGAGGCAAATAACAATTCTAGTTATGCAATTGTAAGTAGTTCCAAAATACACGTACATTTGAGGATAGGGGAGACAGATAGTCCCATGCATGATTTCTACTTAAAATTCACATGGTTTCTAGAACTCGAAAGAAAATTTCAACCATCCAAATGAAAGCAATCCAGAAGAAAACACTTGTAGAAAGTAAAGATCTATTCCACAAGGAACTCCTATGTGAGATCACAAAATTTTAAGGATAATTAAAATCAAAATCCATAACGACTTAAATGCGTTGATGCCTAGGTAAAAAGGGATTCAAATTCCAGACAATATTCTACAAATTTTTGAAGAAATCTGATACTGTGAAATGTCATCCCTCTTGCAAATAGAAGAGCAAGGACTTGTATCTTGCAGACCCTATATATTCGTAGGAGCTCCATCCCTCAAATACAAAGTTAGGAATTTTCCTCCATGAAAGCTCAGGACTGGTGAATCTATGGTGTTGATAAAGAAAGCTAAGAATACATCCAGATCAAAACAAAAGCCTGCACAGGTGAAGTTTGCCAGCAAGTAATTGAACTCTTCATCTCAAAAAGAAATCAGGAATCTGATTTATGGAAGGTCCTCTATTCGAACATTGGGATTGGCGATAGCCAAGTCCAATTTTTATCTTAACTTGCTCATATACCAGAGCATACAATATGATTTATCACCATGGAATCTGATTCCACATGGATCCTTGCATCTACCTCAAAACCTTGTAACCCCATCGTTGTGACTATACAACAAACCAACAATGCAAGACGTCAAGCACAGAACATAAAACCTACCTGGTGTTCTATAGGCCAGTTATATCCTATAAATGAGATTTCTTCACTAACTGAACCTGCAATATGTTTTTTTGTCTTTTTCTATTGTTTAGCTTCTTAAACCTTGACAGATATAGATAAGAAAACTAAGACAGAAGAAAGGACTTGGAAAATTGATTATACCAAGAATAGTTAGCACATACATATAATAGGAAAAACCTACATATTTTGCAAATGTAAAGAGAAACAACAGGAAAAGATTAAATGAAAATGGGATATGGATGCTCACTTCACTTCTCAAAGCAGCTGTTGCAGTTTGACGTTCAGCCGGATCAATGGCAAGGAGGGTATCAATCAGTGGCAATGATGAAGGTGGGAAAGCTTTGAATGTGTCTGCTATGCATCGTTTGTACGACTGCTGGGGTTTAAATATGGTTGCATGTGGTAGCTTTGACTTTTTCCAATATTCTTCAGAAGGGGAACCACATAACTTGAAGATCTTATGAAGCTGCTCTACCTGGGTGCAAGGGAGTGAAGTGTAATGTGAACGAAATACTAACTCTAGTCACTTTGCTCAAAAAATGGGCATTCATGGAAAAAAAAAAAAACAAGACTCAATATAAACCTCATATACCCATTTTAAAACATACAGAGAATAATGCCACTAATAGCCATTTCACACCCTCTACGTGTTTGTGCAAAGCTTTAATAACATAAATACATGGCATACACTCTAAAAAGGAATAATGGACATAAAAAACAAAACCTATTACAACCAATACATTTTCAACTAGCCATATATAGAAAAAACTGTATTTACAGTATAGATGTCAAACTCATAATAATACATACCAAATAGATACAAGCAACTGTATCACAAGATGTGTTTATATTATGAAGAGAATTATTTCCTGGATATATCCACTACTTCTAATGGCTACAAATATAGGAAGAAGAGATTATAAATTACCTCCGTACGGCCAGGCATGATAGGCTTCCCAGCCAATAACTCTGCTAAAATGCAACCTGCACTCCAGAGGTCAACACCTACACCATAATCAGTGGCCCCGAGAAGCAGCTCTGGTGGTCTATACCATAATGTAACTACCCGACTAGTCATTGGCTGCTTGTGATTAGGATCAAAGAAGGAGGCCAGGCCAAAATCAGCAATCTTCAAACTCCCACCATTATCAAGAAGAAGATTTGACCCCTTGATATCCCGATGCAGCACGTGGCGGTTGTGACAATGTTCAAGCCCAGACAAGAGCTGATGCATGTAACACTTGACCTAAAACATTCACAGATGCTTAACACAAAAAAGATAGTCATCCAAAGGATGCTAACCACAACACAATGGACAGTCATTTAAATTTGAGCAAAATATCATAATCTAACCTGAGGCTCTGTAAACTTGATAGTAGGACTGGCAGCAAGTCCAGCCAAGTCATGTTCCATGTACTCAAAAACAAGATACAAGCTGCAAGACATCCTTGACGTCACCAACCCTTCCAACTTTACAACATTGGGATGATCTAACCGGCGCAATATCAAAATCTCTCTGGCCATAAACTTCACACTCTCGGGCTCCAAATTGTCAAACCGAACCTTCTTCAATGCCACTATTTTTCCTGTCATAGTATCCTTAGCTTTGTACACGTTACTGTATGTGCCTTGCCCAATCTAAACACAAAATTACAACATACATTGCATTATCAATAACCATTAACATTTGCACTAAATAACAATAAAGACTAAGTGGTAAGATCACAAATCTAGTTTCTTTACAAATGCCACATGACCAACCATAAGTGATCAGATGTTAAAAGTTTTGGAAATGGCATATACCAACCATGTCAAGCAATTTCCCTAACAATATACAAGACTTGAGCTCCAATATAAGTGTCAGAATAATGAAAATCAACCATCACTACTTGCCTTGTCGATCTTCTCAAAAGTATCAGCCCTCCGAGGAATCCACCCATTGATAGCCTCTCCGGCGACAGCAGATAGCCAAGCTGGCCAGCCAGCAGCAACCTGTTCACCATGGATGTTCTTGGGAGGATTACTCAGTCTAGGATTAGGCTTTGAGCGCCTTCTCTCACCTCGCGGCCTTACATTGACATCTTTATCCCCCTTCTGAGGCACCCCATTTTGTGCCTCCCCACCGCCTCCACCATTGTTGCTGGTGTCAGGATTTGCTACTGAAGCTCTCTCTCTCCTCCCAGATTGAACATTCGAATCCCCACTATCTTTCTCTCTCCTCTTGTCTACTACAATTTCAGAAATTGGTGGCCCAGAAGACGAAATCTCTCTTCCAAACACACAGCCCATCTATCCCAAACTTTAAAAACCCTAACCCTCATTTCTCATGACATTTCGAGCTAGGTTCGTAGGTACACACCCTGAAAAATAAAAGAATCAAATCCAATGATTTGGTGAAACAATAACCAAGACAGACTGTATTTCAGCAACAATAAATGAAGCGGAATAATGGGTTTTAATAAAGATGCAGTGGTTGATGAGAAGAACCCTAGCTTTTTCTCTTTTTTGCCCAAGAAAGCAGGGGCAGCAATCATTCAGAGGCATAAAGCCCACAACTTATAGCGGTCAAACATGAGCAAAAACAAAAGGTTGATGGAACAGTAAGGGGAATAAAACAAGAAGTTTGCTTTAACTGTAACAGTGGGTTTGAAACAAGTGTAATTGAAGATCTAAACCAGTTAAAAGAGGGATTGTAACTTAACTGATGACTTGTTTCAATGGTGGGGGTGAGACGGATGAAACTTGATCTGATTCGTATCTTCCCTTTCTTGTATCAATCAGTCAATCCCTCAATTTGCATATGCGTTTTTACCCCCTTCGCCATACAAACGTCTCTATACAAACATTCGGCAGCCCTGTAAAATGTAAAACATCAAACCCTTCCTTTTTTTTCTTTTTTCTTTTTTCTTTTTATACAAATTCTAATATTTATTCTTTTTTTAAAAAGTGTTTATCAACTAATTATAAGTTAGAATTGTTTTAACTTTTTTTCAAAAAAAAATTATTACCGGTTTGGTATCGGTATAAGTTATTTATCCAAACACTCAAAAATGCTTATTACCGGTGTCACACCAGAATAAGTTAATAAGTTATTTTTATAAACAATCCCAAATACCCTTTTATTTATTTAAAAATTTTAAAATATTTTGTGCTATTTTATATGTGAAGAACACCTGATTTTGGAAACCTTGTAAGTTACCTCCAAGATGATGTGGTCTGAATTTTGATCTAAAGCCGAGAACTAAAATGTCAATCATGTTTCATTTTTGTCTCTTTCTTGTCCATCTAATTGTATACCCATACAATACAATGTAGTCGAGTGTAAATTTTAAATAGATACCTAACATAAATAAGTTTTTACCAAATAAAATATATATGTTGATCCATTTTATGTTTTATGTTATGTGGGATAGAATAAAAAAACAAAGTAATGTTAAAGTTGTGAAAAACATGTTTCTTTGTGTGAAAATAATTAGTAGATGATGTTATCAGGATCTTCCTCATAGTCATCGTATCTAATTTTCCTAAAACTTTTGAGACTAATCGGGGTGCAAACAAGTTGGCCTATACACCATGATTAAAATGACTGTGACTAATTTTAAAGTTTTTTAATTGGCGAATATGATACAAGTTGGGGATTTTGTTCTTGGTTGCTACTATAATTTTGAAGTTGAAGTTTGTGGTTTGTCATTCAAGATTCAAGTCATTAAGAATCAATTCATAATAAGAATCAAGAACATAAAGATATAATCAATCAGTCGGTCAGCTTGATTATTTCAAAACAGTCAAGTACAGTTGTTCTTCAATCACTAATCTCTCTCAATCAATCTGTACGTATGAATCTGAACAGTGTTTACTACTTTCTAACAAAACTAACAGCAAGGTATTCATACCACCTACTATAAAAAGAAATTAAACTAACCTTTTATAAAAGGAAACTACAATACAAAGCATTATAAAACAGTTTAAGCACAGGGACTTGAATACAACAATTATGTTCCAACAATCTCCCTCTTTGGATTTAAGTCGAAAACAGCAACAATCTTCAAAAAAATTCAAAAACTTTGATTCTTTAAGATTTGAACTTTAAAGCTTTAACAATCTTCAGAAAATTTCAAAAACTTTGATTCTTTAAGATTTGAACTTTAAAGCTTTAACAATCTCCCTCAAATAACTTTTCAGCACAAAAACAATCTTCCCCTTTATATAACAAAAAACTTCAAACAATCTCCCTCTTTGATCATCTTCAAAAAAACTTTATCTCCCTCTTAATTTGATAAGGATTTAACATTTTGATAATCTCCCCCCCTTTAAGAACCAGTAAACTCTTTACAGAAATGATCTTCACATTCAGTCCCCCTTCAACATTGCGGCACAATAATCTTCAATAATTATCAGCAATTATTAATTAGCACCTTTCAAACTTTGACACCTTCCACGATCTTCAAAAATTGACGCACAAATTTTCATTCACTTTCAATATAAACTCCCCCTTATGATGAAAATGAGGAGCATTATCATCATACTCTGAAATTGATGAACTTAAAAGAATGTCGTCAATTCATAAAAAGTTGAGTAAATCTTTGCAAATTCACTTATATAATCTTTTCAGATTATGAAGGTGAGGGAAAAAACCAGATTCAACTTATGAACTTGTTTTCAATCTTTATAAAAAGATTGGTCTGTGAATATAACAGATATATTCAATACAATGAATGTACTTCATATATGAGATTTTTTAATGTTCATATCACCAAGACTTCCATTCAATCATTGATAGATTTGAAAAGCGTATCTATGAATGTTATGATAAAATAACAAATATTCTATAAATTTGTGCAGTGAAGAAATGATAAAACAACTAATGCTTTAATTTAGGCTCAAAAAGATAAACAGTATGGACTACACAAATTTATCAGACTCAATATGTGATCAACAAGACTTGAAGGGGGGAACATATATCATTCTTTTTCAATATCAGTTATCTCCAAATGAGAAACCGATAGATAATGAGCTGTGTACCCCAAGTGTTATTGATACATTTATCTTTTGAGAGATAAATGAGTAGCTGATGGGGTTATGACAATAGTTGGCATGGGCTTTGCCTTTTTTCAATATTAGTCTCCAAATAGTTAAGAACTAACAGATTGTGTGGTTTGCCCGTATTATAGTAGATGGACCAGGATTTTTTTAATCTCTTAAGCATGGACACAACTCTCATCAATTCTTTTAACTCACTTCAACTACCCGTCTCATTTACATTTTCAGCTCTGCACACAAATCCATTTTGCATTTAAACTCACTCAGATATGGATGTCCTCTTGGATAGGGATGTCGGTTCTGACAGTAGATATTTCTGTTAAGCTCTCAGTCCCTCCTAAAAATATTACATTGTAAGCTCATTTGATCACAAGTCAATGATCAAAAATATTATAACAATTCAGTACATTTGATCAGATGAAAATTGATCAAGAAAAATATTGCAATTAATCACATGATCAAATAGTAAGGAGTGATATACAAAACAAATTATTCATGAAAATATCGGGAGAAATGAATGAAGATCTGTAAGAATAATTTTACAGATATGTATCAATCAAAGAATGAAGGGATATGTATCAATCAAAGAATTATTTTCTAATAAGATCATAAAACAAAGTTGAATACAAAAGAGTGTATTATCATCGAAAATGATTTATCATTTTAGAGACGTGATAATAACAATTTGAAAAATAGCTGAAACAAGTATTAGAAATATGTACGAAGAGAAAATACGTAGGTAAGATCTCAAAGAAATACTTGTTCAAAGAAAGTACTCGTTCCCAAAAAGAAATAAAATCAAAAGCATTTAAAATTCACACTTCTTAGAAGTGAAAAACGTTTAAGTTCAAAGAAATGATTTGAACATTTAGGAAAACATTTTTATACACACATAAGTTGTTCTTATTCTATGCATATTCAGAGAAAGTATAGAATGATATACCTAATAAAAAATGATAGATCATCTTGAAATAATGATGATGAACTCCCCCTAGAAGTTATATCTCAAAAATACTCAAGCAAGTGATTAGGATTTTGCAATTAAGCACAATAAGATCAAATACAGATAAAACTTTAAGCTCTAGCTATCCCTAGAAAAATGGATTAGATTTTATACATAAAGATTTAGCATTTTAAGCTAACTTACTAAAAATGAAAACTTTTTCTCATCGAGAGGTTTTATGAAAATGTCAACAAGTTGGAAATCAGTCTGTACAAAATGCATCTCAATTAAGTCTTTTTCTACATTATCCTTAATGTGAATTATATCTGATATCGATGTGTTTAGTCTTAGAATGTTGAACTGGATTAGCAATTATTGCAATCGCGCTTTTTAAATCACAGTTGATAGGAACTTGATTTAAACATGTATCCGTAGTCTAAAAGTTGTGTTTTTGTCCACAAAACTTGTGAACAACAACTACTGCTGAAACAACCCACATATAGCCCATGAACAGATAATTCACATCATCATACTCATAACACTAAAAATAGTATTGTTACAAAACATGGACTAACAAAAACTTTCTTTAATACATATATGAGTAAACAAAATGCTATCAACACTAAACTTTTCCCTTTCCTTTATCCTGGGAGGTATGATGATCTGCAAAACCGGTTAATYCAACAACTGAGTRTTAGACCAAAAAGGTCTAGTGAGTGTATAAATTTTAAACAAACAACATACATTCTAAACAATAAGTTTAGAAACAAACCTGTTTCAATACATAAACATATTTATCTCTCTCACAGTTACACCGTCATTTCATCTCTCTCGCGGTTACACCGCCATTATATATCTCTCTCGTGGTTACACCGTCATTACATCTCTCTCGCGGTTACACCGCCATTTCATCTCTCTCTCGCGGTTACACCACCATTACATCTCTCTCTGGCGGTTACACCGCCATTTCATCTCTCTCTCGCGGTTACACCGCCATTACATCTCTCTCGCGGTTACACCGCCATTATATCTCTCTCTCGCGGTTACACCGCCATNCATCTCTCTCGCGGTTACACCGCCATTATATCTCTCTCTCGCGGTTACACCGCCATTACATCTCTCTCGCGGTTACACCGCCATTTCATCTCTCTCTCGCTGTTACACCGCCATTACAAACACACAGCTTCGGTCCATCGGACCTCTAGTTCCAAACAGTACTTAGAAATTATATCGACAACTAGGACTAGAGCCCCTCAGAGAGCCCCTCTGGTCTCTCTTCCAGAGCTTCTGGTCACATGACCAGAGCCTCTGGTTCTAAATCATACTTTAGAAAATATTTCAACATATTTGGACCAGAGCCCCTCTGGTCTTTCTTACAGAGCTTCTGGTTTCAAGACCAGAGCCTCTGGTTGAACTAATCAGCCTTAGAATGTATTTTAACACCTTCGACCAGAGCCCCTCTGGTTTCTCTACCAAAGCCCCTCTGGTCTCTCTACCAGATCCCCTCTGGTCTCTCTTCCAGAGCTTCTGGTTTCACTACCAGAGCCTCTGGTTCCAAACCATACTTAGAATTTATATTAGAGCATACTCGACCAAAGCACCTCTGGTCTCTCTACTAGAGCTTCTGGTCACATGACTAGAGCCTCTGGTTTAACTAACCAGACTTATAATATATTTCACATATTCGACCAGAGCACCTCTGGTCACTCTACCAGAGCCCCTCTGGTCTCTCTACCGGAGCCCCTCTGGTCTTTCTTCCAGAGCTTCTGATCATACGACCAGAGCCTCTGGTATAACTTAACCAGACTTAAACATATATTTCAACATATTATATTCATAATAACCAGTTCCAAATACTACTAAATTGTATGTAAACAATTTATACTCAAAGCTCTAATACACTCACTTTAGAAATCAGATATCCTAGCTTTGAATTCTCTTCTTCTTTTTTCTGCCAAACCGTAAGATTCACCAAGGAGTCTTTCCTAATGTAGAAAGTGTTTCAAAGGTGTGCTAGGCCTCTTTTCTTTCACATACACTTGCTATTTATAATAAGTGTATGACCGCCTCTCTAAGGTCGGCTATCATGATCACGTCACCCACACCCACACACTTCTACACAAAATATTTAGATAAACTTAGACCGCCCCTCAAAGGTCGGCTTAATCAAAACCACGTCACCCATACCCACATATTTCTAAATAAAATATTCATATAAACATATCACCCACACCCATACCCACACACTTCTACATAAAATATTCATAAAAACATAAAGATTTAAATTATTAAATCTAATATAATAATCCGAATATTACAACATTCCCTCCTTAAAAGAATTCCGTCCCAGAATTCTATTTAAGCAAAAAGGTAGGGATACTTCATTTGCATCTCAGACTCTGATTCCCAGGTGGCATCTGGTCCCTTATGATAACGCCATTGAACCTTTACTAACCCAATTTCTTTGTTTTGCAACTTCTTTACTTTATAGTCAATAACCTGTTCAGGGGTTTCTTCAAAACATAATCTCTCATCTACCTTAATTTCAGGTAATGGTACTGCCACATCTGGACTTATTAAACACTTCCTCAAATTTGACACATGAAACGTGTCATGTATTCCACTTAGTTCCAAAGGAAGTTCTAATTTGTAGGCTACTTCTCCAATTTTTCCAATAATAAGGAATGGTCCAATGTACCTTGGACTTAACTTTCCCTTCTTACTAAAACGTACTATTCCTTTCCAAGGTGATACTTTCAACATTACTCTATCACCTACTTGAAACTCAATCGGCTTCCGACGTTTATCTGCATAACTTCTTTGTCTATHWTGTGCCKCTTTCATTCGTTCCCGTATTACTTCAATTTTATCTGCAGTTTGCTGAACTAATTCAGGCCCAGCTAACTGTTTCTCACCTATTTCATTCCAACACAAAGGAATTCGACATTTGCGTCCATACAGAACCTCGAAAGGTGCTGCCTGAATACTTGAGTGATAGCTATTGTTGTACGCAAATTCCACCAAAGCCAAATGACTATCCCATGACCCTCCAAAATCAATGACACATGCTCTCAATATATCTTCTAACGTTTGGATAGTTCGTTCACTTTGTCCATCAGTCTGAGGATGATAAGCTGTACTTAGCTTAATTTGTGAACCCATTTCTCTTTGGAAGCTCTTCCAAAACATAGAAGTGAATCGACTATCTCTATCAGAAACAATTGATAAAGGAACACCATATCGTGTCACTATCTCATCAATGTATAATTTTGCCAATCTCTCCATCGAATATGATTCTTTCATAGGTAAGAAGTGTGCAGATTTAGATAACTAATCTACTATCACCCATATAGCATCATACCCTTTCGATGTTCTCGGCAACTTGGTTATGAAATCCATAGTGATATGATCCCATTTCCAAACTGGAATTTCTAGAGATTGCAACTTACCATAAGGACGCTGGTGTTCAATCTTTACTTGGAGACATGTCAGGCATTGCTCAACATGTTTAGCAATATCTTTCTTCATACCTGGCCA
>NC_037543.1:13478404-13486802 GCF_001531365.2 Cynara cardunculus var. scolymus
TTATTCTTGATTGTCAGTTTATTCAACTCCTGGTAATCAATGTACATCCTCATTAATTCATCCTTCTTTTTCACCAAAAGTACAGGTGCACCCCACGGGGAAATACTTGGTCGGATAAAACCTTTATCCAACAATTCTTTCAATTGAGACATTAACTCCTTTAACTCAGAAGGAGCTAATCTATATGGTGCACGTGCCACGGGTGTTGCTCTAGAAATTAATTCAATCTGAAATTCTATCATTCAGTCTGGAGGTAGGCTTATCAAATCTTCTGGAAATACTTCAGGAAATTCCCTTACGATTGGAATATCTTCCATTTTTCCTTTCTCTTTCTTCATATCTATAGCATATGCAAGAAAACTAACACACCCCTTCTGTACATACTTCCTAGCCTTTAGAACTGAAATTAGGCTAGAGTAACAATCCCGTCGATCTCCATAAATCACAACTCTTCCTTTTTCAGGTAAGTCTATATGAATCATCTTTTCATTACAGACTATGTTGGCTTGGTTTTCAACTAACCAATCCATACCTATGATTATATCAAATTCCCTTAAAGGCAAAGAAAATAACTGTATAGGTACCTCACATCCTTCTATACTTATAACATATTTATCAATTCTTTCCTTAACCAAAACTTCACTATCATTTACTGTTTCCACAATCAGGTCCTCACTCAATGCTTTAGATTCCAAATGTGCGCAGTTAACAAACGAYGGTGACACAAAAGAACGATTTGCACCCGAATCAAATAAAACTTTGGCACATACTGAATTAACAAGGAATGTACATGTTACCACTTCAGGGTGCTCTTCCGCCTCACCTCTTGTCATCTGAAAAGCTCTTCCTCTTGCAGACTCCCCACGTCTTATTTCTCCTACCACTTGTATTAACACGATTATCTATTTGTCCATGACCTGTTGGCACATAACCAGATCCTCGGCCCGCAGAATATCCAAATCCCCGGTTTCCAACAAAACCAGACCCTCGACTTTTAGCTTGCGGACAGTCGGCATTCACATGTTGAGATGAATTACAAGTAAAATACCTCTGTGTCATTCGACAATCTCGAGCTATATGTCCTGGTTCCTGACATTTAAAACATACCCGAGATTCTGTATTGCAATTTTCCTGATGTATTTTATGACATCGAACACACGCTTTATCCGCAACCCTTGAAATTGGTCGATTCCATAAACCTTGGTCTACGGAAATTAGTTACTGTAGTTTTCCCTTTTCTTTTCTCCCCAACCCTTTCTTGTGGTTGTCGGTTAATATCTTGTTCCAGTATTTCAACAGCATCAACTGCCGCCTGAAATGTTGTTGGATTCATCGATATCACATACTTCCGAAGATTCAATTCCAATCCCCAGATATACTTTCGCACTTTACTGTTTTCAGATATGATATAGGCTTCAGCAAACCTAGATTGTTTAATGAAAACTTCTGTATACTGGCGGACTGGCATGTTTTCTTGTTCAAGACGAAGAAAATCATCTTCCAACTTTCTCACCGCAGCTTCAGGACAATACTGCAATTTAAACTTAACCACAAATTCTTCCCACAGCATAGTTTTCAGAATATTCGGATCTGAACTTGACAAAACATCCCACCAGTATAAAGCACTTGATTTCAAACGAGATATAACAAACATAACTTTATCATGTTCTGCACTTTTACTGATTTGTAAACTCAACTCTATCTCCTTAAGCCAACACATAGCTTTAACAGGATCACGCTCACCAGAAAACTTGGGAGGTTTACAAGCAAGAAACATTTTAATATCTCCTCCCTTTTGTACTGAGGATGAAGTAAGGGGTACAAACGTACCAGTTACCGGTGTACTAGCTCCGGCTTCCTCCTGATCGAAATTTCTTACCACATCTGGATTATTTTGAGTGGTACGCCCCAACAACTTTACCAAATTTTCCTGAAATTTTCCCAGCTCTGCTGCCAACATATCTTGAGTAATGAACTCAGGATTAGAAACATTATGTCCACCCCTTGCCCTTCCTCCTCCATAACCAAACATTGAACTTTCTTGAGCCGATTGTTCCTGTTCTTGTCTAGTACCTCTACCTCTTCCTCGACCCCTGCTACGACTTCGTGTTTCTATTGTCATCACATTTTCCAGGTCCTCTCCTTGTATTACACTTCTTCTTCCCCGACCTCTTCCATAACCAGTAGAGGTCCTTTCTGATTGATTGGGATTTTCTGCCATTTCTCAGTGGATAACTCTTTCTGTCACATTGAAACACACATGATTATTCTCATAATCACAACATTATAACACATTTATCCTCATATCTACTCATAACTCAAATTATATCAATCATATATAATCTATCTTTCTCATAATAGTTTCAGCTATAACATATTCTCATGTTCATAGACCCAGTGAAACCCATTTTAAAAAACTTTCCACACCTCTAGTTTAAGTCTAAGTATTTCGCAAATACCCAGATCCCTTAAACTAAGGCTCTGATACCAACTGAAACAACCTACATATAGCCCATGAACAGATAATTCACATCATCATACTCATAACACTAAAAATAGTATTGTTACAAAACATGGACTAACAAAAACTTTCTTTAATACATATATGAGTAAACAAAATGCTATCAACATTAAACTTTTCCCTTTCCTTTATCCTGGGAGGTATGATGATCTGCAAAACCGGTTAATCCAACAACTGAGTGTTAGACCAAAAAGGTCTAGTGAGTGTATAAATTTTAAACAAACAACATACATTCTAAACAATAAGTTTAGAAACAAACCTNCTCTCGCGGTTACACCGCCATTATATCTCTCTCTCGCGGTTACACCGCCATTACATCTCTCTCGCGGTTACACCGCCATTTCATCTCTCTCTCGCGGTTACACCGCCATTACATCTCTCTCGCGGTTACACCGCCATTATATATCTCTCTCGCGGTTACACCGCCATTACATCTCTCTCGCAGTTACACCGTCATTTTATCTCTCTCTCGCAGTTACACCGCCATTACAAACACACAGCTTCGGTCCATCGGACCTCTAGTTCCAAACAATACTTAGAAATTATATCGACAACTAGGACCAGAGCCCCTCTGGGAGCCCCTCTGGTCTCTCTTCCAGAGCTTCTGGTCACATGACCAGAGCCTCTGGTTCTAAATCACACTTTAGAAAATATTTCAACATATTTGGACCAGAGCCCCTCTGGTCTTTTTTCCAGAGTTTCTGGTCACACGACCAGAGCATTAGAATGTATTTTAACACCTTCGACCAGAGCCCCTCTGGTTTCTCTACCAGAGCCCCTCTGGTCTCTCTTCCAGAGCTTCTGATTTCACTACTAGAGCCTCTGGTTCCAAACCATACTTAGAATATATATTAGAGCATACTCGACCAAAGCACCTCTGGTCTCTCTACCAGAGCTTCTGGTCACATGACCAGAGCCTCTGGTTTAACTAACCAGACTTATAATATATTTCACATATTCGACCAGAGCCCCTCTGGTCTTTCTTCCAGAGCTTCTGGTCATACGACCAGAGCCTCTGGTATAACTTAACCAGACTTAAACATATATTTCAACATATTATATTCATAATAACCAGTTCCAAATACTATTAAATTGTATGTAAACAATTTATACTCAAAGCTCTAATACACTCACTTTAGAAATCAGATATCCTAGCTTTGAATTATCTTCTTCTTTTTCTGCCAAACCGTAAGATTCACCAAGGAGTCTTTCCTAATGTAGAAAGTGTTTCAAAGGTGTGCTAGGCCTCTTTTCTTTCACATACACTTGTTATTTATAGTAAGTGTATGACCGCCTCTCTAAGGTCAGCTATCATGATCACGTCACCCACACCCACACACTTCTACACAAAATATTTAGATAAACTTAGACCGTCCCTCAAAGATCGGCTTAATCAAAACCACGTCACCCACACCCACATATTTCTAAATAAAATATTCATATAAACATATCACCCACACCCATACCCACACACTTCTACATAAAATATTCATAAAAACATAAATATTTAAATTATTAAATCTAATATAATAATCCGAATATTACAACTGCTGCAATGCATTTTGCTTCAGCAGTAAAAGTAGAAACCAGTTTTGCTTCTTCGAAGTCCAACTGACTAGTTTGTCACCTAAGAAATGACATGATTCAGAAGTGCTCTTTTTATCCAGTTTGCAACCTACATGGTCATAATCAGTAAACACAATCAGTTCAAATCCAAATTCTTTAGGATACCAAAGGCCCAAATTTTGTGTGCCTTTGAGGTATCTAAGAACTCTCTTTACCATAGCAAGATGTGACTCTTTTGGATTAGACTGATATCTTGCACAAAAACATGTTGAAAGCATTATATCTGGTCTATTTGAAGTTAAGTACAATATAAATTCAATCATGGTACGGTAATTTTGTTGATCAACAGATTTTCCAGATCAATTGGCATCCAGTAAAGTACCACTGGCCATGTGAATCTTTATCGAAGAACAATCAGACATATTAAGTCTTTTCAAATTATCTTTAACATATTTGGAATGATTAATAAATATGCCATTGGGAAGTTGTTTTCTTTGAAGACCAAGAAAGAAATTTGACTCTCTTGTCATACTCATTTGAAAATTAGATTTCATGATGTCTGAAAAATTCTTGCAAAACTTTGGATTTGTAGAACCAAAAATAATATCGTCAACATATATTTGAATCAAGATCATATGCTTACCTTGTTTTTTAATAACGTTGTATCTATCGTACCTTTCTTGAAACCAGACTTCAGTAGGAATTGAGTTAGAGTATCATACCATGACCTAGGAGCTTGTTTCAAACCATATAAAGCTTTGTCTAGAACATAGACATGATCAGATTTGTGTGGATCAACAAAGCCTTCAGGCTGACTCACGTATAATTCTTCGTGAAGAATACCAATTAAAAATGCCGATTTGACATCCATTTGGTAAACCTTGAAATTTTTGTGAGCAGTATACGCCAAAAATATTCTGATAGCTTCAATACATACGACTGGAGCAAAGGTCTCATCATAATCAATACTTTCTTGTTGATTATAACCTTTAGCAACCAATCTAGCTTTGTTTCTCACTACAATTCCCATTTCACCCATTTTGTTTCAGAAGACCCATTTTGTACCAATTATTGTTTTGTCTTTCGGCCTCAGTATGAGTCTCCAAACTTGGTTTCTTTCGAATTCCCGAAGTTAATCTTGCATGGCATTAATCCAATACAAATCTTGCAACGTCTCAGATGGCTTCTTTGGCTCTATTGTACTAAGGAAGTTCACGAAGAGACACTCGCTAGCGGCAGTAGATCGCGTTTTCACACTATCATTTACATTATCGATTATTTGAGTAAGGTGATGATCTTTTGTCAATTGTGAGTACAAAGGAGGGGTTGAACATCAGTTAAGTTATTTTGATCATCATATTCATCAGTTATAGCTTGAATTTCACTTTCAGCTTCAGTTTGAATATCATGATATTCTTCTTCAACTTGAATCTCAGAATGTTCAGCTTCATTAGCAGGTTGAGAAGACTCAAATTGATCAATATCGAATTGAACAATCTTTGGTTGAGTCTGTGCCTTAGCTTGAGCATGTTCTGATTTAGTAGCTTCATTAGATTTAGGTTGAACAACATTTGATGTTGAACAACCAGCTTCAGATGGTCAAAAAGTTGAGTAACTTACGGAATCAGGACCACTGGTTCATTCAACTTGGGTAGATCAGATATCTTGTACTCTGCAAGAATATCCTAAGTAAGATCAAATGCGTCTTTCAATAAAGAATCTAAATTTGATTTTATAGTAGAAGAATCAAAATTATTTATCCTGTTTGGTACATGTTCTACACTATTTTGTGTAGAAGCTAACGATTGTAGCTTGAGTCTTGAACTTATTTGTTCAGAAGTCGAAGATTCATCGAATCTAACGTTTATGCTTTCTATGACAATCTTGGATGACTTGATGTAGACTCAGAAGGCTTTAGACTTCAACGAATAACCAATAAAGTAGTCTTCTTTTGCCTTCTTATCGAACTTCCCGAGATTGTCTCGATCGTTAAGCACAAAGCATCTGCATCCAAAAACATGGAAAAATTTCACATTAGGCTTTCTCTTATTTATTAACTCATAAGCAGTTTTATTAAAATGTTTGACAATGATCATTCGATTTTGCGTGAAACAAGCTGTAGACAATGCTTCATCCCACAAATACAAAGGTAGACCAGAGTAAGCCAATATAGTCCGAGAAGCCTCGACTAATGTTGATACCAACTTGTAACACCCTATACTTAGATTAAAATTTTCTGGCAAAAATTCGGCATGACCCGTTCGAAAAGTCATGTTTTGCCTTTTTTTTTTTTTTAACTTTTAAACATTTGCAAAAGTAATGATTGCAAAATGAATGACCATACAAAAGCCACGATTACTAACTAGTCTTTATAAAGACGACTATTTACAAGGTATAATACTTTCATATTCTCCCAAAAATACATTTCCCCAAACTAGATTAATCTTCCAAAAGTCCCAAGCATTGCATCATCCAATAAACTTACCTGCTAGCCTTATAATAACCAAGAATGTTGCTAGCACAATCACTTGAACCAGTTCCTGAGATGCACGTCGACAAACAAAACAAATCAGGCTACATGCCTAGTGAATTCAAAAGTTTTCACAATACAATATTTCAAGTAATTTATACTATCAAACAAAAATGCATGACCTACATATGATTGATGTGAAGTGTCAAATAAATGTTAAATTCATCCAAAACATTATAAGTTAGCAGTCAATCAATATTTACAAAGTTCTATGAATACCACACAGTGTGGGGGTGACCCATAACAACCGGAATCAGTGGATGAGCACTACACATCAGTCCACTTATCCGTTAGGTTAATTTCGATTTAATCACCATTGCGTAATGTGTCCACCTGACACTATACCTATTAGTCGAGTACCTGGCACATATATTCATGCACGGTACTCTAATACATTACCAATGGGAGCAGCCCATTTACTGTAAAAGGAGAGACCCCAATACAAACACAACAAAGGGGGTGACCCTAAGTCGCCAGATCCGGATCTACCATTCTCATGTCAGTGAGTAAATAAATAACTCACAATGCCCCATTTATACAATGTAAAATTTTCCTCCTTTGAATACAAAGCATGTTTATTTTAAAAAAATAATATATCATCTTTCCAAGTTACCAAAGTATTTCCTATATACTTTATCAAAGAAACAATGCATTCTTAATATGTATAAAGTCACTTTGTATAAACATCAATACCCTCATTTCATAACATCATTTAAAATCATGTATTTTCTACTTTAATCACTAAAACATGTCCAACAAAATAAATCATGTAAAGGTAATTACGTTTGACATGCACCCCATTAAAATCTACTTGAAACTCACCTTAACCTATTTAGTTGAGATCCCGCCGGTGCCCAACTTGCTTATCCATTGTGCTACCTAAACAATCCACACACACGGTTCTCACATCAATACAAACATCTTAAACAAAAGATTTAGACAACTTACTTATCTTAATATACATACAAACAAGAACCACTCAAAAATGGACTTTGAACCTTTTCATACATGGGTTTAAAAGCAAAAAAAACTTTTATTTGAGTCTAAAATGGACAACTATGCAAAAACCCATTTTTTGACCTATTTAGAGCCCTAAACACCTCATAATCAAAACATATCGATTGTAGAAGCCTTCACAACAGTTCCATATTGATATTACACATCTAAATCCGAGTTACGAGTGATTTTATACAATTTTTACAATTTCTAGCATCAAAATAACTTAATCAGTGACTTGCTCTTATTTCTTCCAAGGTTCTTGGCTCACATTCTAACCCCCACAATATGCTTATCATACACATTGAAATATGTTTATAAGGTTCACACATTCATTATTGCACTCAGAACCTAACTAATGCACAAGTTTTCATATATTGATCAAACCGAACTCAAACGTTCTTTTAACTTTGAAAATCCATCAAAACCTATAAGGAACATTGAAATAATCAATGTAACACCTTTATATACCTATCATGACTATATCCACCGAACTTCAATCCATATTTTGCATATAAGACCATCCACATCCCTGCAATCCATTTACACTTTCAATTGTGCCACATCAGCTTTTGCAGTTATCTTCCACACACATGCAATTCACCTACAACACTTTCAACTGTGCCACGTCACCTACACTTTCAAAAATGGTCCCCACTACAACATTTATTAACTATTTTATAAATTATTTATATATACATTCTAATTATTTTTAATTAATAACATGTTTTATTTTAATTCAATGTTAATTAAAACGATTAATATATGATATAATATAATATAAT
>NC_037543.1:13486812-13504312 GCF_001531365.2 Cynara cardunculus var. scolymus
ATTTATTAAATCATATCAAAACACAACATTTATTGAATTAAAAATATTACATATAAAATAATTTAATTTATTATATAATTAATGTAATTAAAAATATATTAACATTATTAATTTATAAAATTAATTGTTTTACATATTATATTTCAATGTTATTCAATGTTAATGGATGTCCATGTGGCTTGCAAACACAATTGCAAAAATTGCAAGTGAAATCCTATGTGGCACCAAATTGCTTTTCTGCAATTGCTTTGAAAGGCGTGTGTGGATGCTCTAACGACTCAATTTTAAAAATTAAGCAAAGCAGTTTGACTTTTTGGAAAAAGTCAACTATTTTGAATATAACCTTTAATCTATCAATAAAACATGCTTGAATGAAAATTTTCTTCTTCAATCCATCTAATAACATCTTAATGATACCAAGAAACAAACCATAGCAAAGATCTTAATATTTTATCTAACCTTTTAAAATGAGATGTTACAATTCTCCCTTGTAAAAAGGAGATTTCGTCCCCGAAATCTAAATCTCAAGAAACAAATGTGGGTAGCGCGTTCTCATTTCGTATTTCGGTTCCTATGTGACATTTGCACCTCGACGATGCTTCCATTGTATTTTAACCAACCTTATCTCTTTTCTACGCAATTGTTTTGTCTTTCGTTCTAGTATTGCCTCTGGTTCTTCAACATAATACATTTTTGCCATCTATTTGAATTTCGGATAACGGAATTACGTTTTCTTCTTCCGCCAAACACTTCCTTAGGTAACATACATGGAAAGTGTTATGAATTCCTTGTAACTCTGATGGTAAGTCTAGACAATAGGCTTGAGTTCCAATCCTTTCCAGCACTGTGAATGGTCCAAGGAAACTAGGAATGAATTTTCTGTGCTTACCGAATCTGATCACTCCCCTCCACGATGATACTTTAAGCATAACTCTTTCACCCACTTGAAACTTTTTAGGTCGCCTCTTCTGATCTGCATAGCTCTTTTGTCGATCTTGTGCGGCTTTAAGGCATTGCCGAATCACTTTAACTTTGTCTACAGTCTCTTGTACAATCTCAGGACCTGCAAACTGGTTCTCTCCAGCTTCTAACCAACAAACGGGTGTCCTAAATTTCAGCCCATACAGTGCTTCAAGGGGTGCCATGCCGATGCTAGAGTGGTAGCTGTTGTTATATGCAAGTTCAACCAAAGGCAAGTGCGCATCCCAATTCCCACCAAAGTCAAACACACAAGAACGAAGGTTGTTTCTTCTTTCAACAACTCCATTTTGTTGCGGAGTTCGAACAACAGAAAAATTGTGAGAAATACCGACAGTTTGAAGAAAACTTTGAAGGGTCCCATTTGTAAATTCAATGTCTTTGTCACTTCGAAGCTTTTGAACTGGAAGTTGTAGAAGAACTTGAATACGCTTGATAAAATATATGATCATCTCAGACGCATCAGATTTAGCTCTCAGAAACTTTAGCCACGTGTATCTGGAATATTCATCGACCATCATCAAGATGTACTTTTTACCTCCAAGCAATTGAGTATGCATTGGTACACATAAATCCATATGAATAATTTCAAGAGGAGATTTATAGTACGAAGCAAATTTTGCTTTATGTGAAGATCTTGTAATCTTTCTCATTTTACATGCAGAACACAACGAGTTCTTATCAAATCTAAGTTCAGGCAGACCAATGACCAAATCACTGCTTACAAGTCGATTGATATCTCTAAAGTTCTAATGAGATAATCTTCTATGTCATGTCCAACTGTCTTCTTTTGATGCTTTAGCGATTAAGCAAACAGGCTTAGAAGCAGTTAGAGTTGGAAAATTAATTGGATAAAGATTACCATAGTGTTCAGTTCTTATCGCCTCTATTTCTCCAGAGTCAAAAATCACGCAACCATTCACAAAGAATTTTACATCAAACTCATTATCACAAAAATGACTTATCCTTCATAGATTATGCTTTAAACCCTCAGCATAGAAAACTTTCTTAATTGTGACAATGTCGTTTGATAATGTGTCATATCCTCGCACAAATCCCTTTTCTTTATTACCAAATGTGACTGTTTCGCCAGGCTTTTCTTTAAAATCAGATAAAAGATGCTTGTGTACTCTCATGTGCCTTGAATATCCTGAGTCTACGTATCACACATGACAATCCTGCAAAAACTATCATGGAGATTTAGGTACCCATTTCCAAATGGGTCCTTTTGGGTTAGAAAGAACATTATAAGATAAAGATTTAACGTGTCATTCATATTTAGCTTTTAGAACCCATTTCCAATCAAATCTAACATCTACAAAATATGGCTCCTCCTATTTCGGTTTTGTAACGTTTTTCTTGAAAACATTTTTCTTTTTAAGATCTGGAGGACCATTAAAAACTTTTGCTTTGAGCGGGGTCTTTAATTTAGAATCAGAAATCTTTGACCCTAAAGACTTTTTACATTTGAATTTGACCCACAATAATTGCAATCTATATGACGCTTAGCGACATATATAAGACCCGGATGAGAAACTTTTTTAACATTCTCAAGATCAGCATCCAGATTACAAATTTTAACAAATTTATAATTTCAACTATTTTTATTCACATAAAAATTCTTTACAGAAGATGAATTATTTGAAATATTTTTCTCAATCTTCTGTCAAGACTTCCTCTTGCAGTCTTTGCAATTTTTAAAAGTTCTGCGACAGAAAAAGATTTTGTGTTAGTCAAATGCTTCGCAGATAAAGATTCAGTTTTAACAGATTTTACATTTTGAACAGATTTGATGGTTTTTGAAGTAGCCTTAGAAACATTTTTATATTTAGTTTTAGAAGGCACCCCTTTCTAAAATTTATTTTCAAAAATATTGATTTTATCAATTACAGTTGTTTTTTATTTAGAGACATTCTGATCAGCTTCTGAATTTTTGGCAAATGATCTTGAAGCTATTTTGAGATCTTCCTCAAGCTTAATGATTTTACTCATAAGCTAAGTCCTTTCATCAAAACACGAACTTAATTCTTTTTCCAATTCCGAAATATTTTTAAAATTGGACGCACGCAAATTATCTTTACAGAAAATAAGCAAGGTCAATTCAGAAATCTTGCTTTCAAAGTCTTTGATTTGGACAGAAAATCATTTTCAACTCAAAGTTCTTCTTCATGATCAGAGATCTTTCTCAAATTCAAATCAAATTCAGAATTTGAATGCATATTCACATCCTGATCAGTACTTTCTTCCATCTTTGTTTGAATCATAAACCATCTCTGTTTCTGATTCAAAATCGGATTCATTTAAAAGGTTTTCAAACGATTCAGGAGTCATTGATTCGATAAACTCAGAAAGTTTTTCAGAATTCTTTTCAAATGATTCAAAAACAGATGAAATTTGAACTCTTTCAGTTGGATATACCGAATCAAGTTCAATATGTGAAAATATGATTTCTCTAGTTTCATAACTTGAGTTTAGGTCATCATATTTCATTCCAACTGATTTAAAAATTTGCTTTTTCAGAAGATTCTGCATCAGTTTTATCACTACCATCTTTATCAAAAACAGGTGATTCAGTTTCAGATTTGACAAAAAAATTCTTTACAGTAGGAATTGCAAATTTTGCCAACTCCTTTTTGTCAAAATCATATAAAGATTGAGGGACGTTTTTCAAAGTATCATTTTCTGTAAAACCCAAACCCACTTGAGGATTATAAAAACGAGTATCTTTTGGGTTCTTTGCCAAAATTTTCAGCATTTGCTCAGACTGACCTCTTTTGTAGTTAATATCTTCCAACTGTTTTATTTTGTCATAAAGCTTCAATCTTTCAGCAAAAATAACGTCAAATTTCAATTGAATATTATCACACTTGCACTCAACGTTACTCAATTTCTTTTTCAGTGACAGAAATTCGCTTTCAAGCTTAGTCTTTTCAGAATTAAGAATTTCTTTTTCTTCTCTTAGACCCTCACTCAAGCATTTAAATCTGCAACTTACTTCTCTAAATTTCAACATTAAATTTCTTTCACCTTTTAATCTATCTTTCAAAACTTTAAACTCAGCATTCATATTTTCAATTTCCTTCATGAGTTCAGCATTTAAGGAATTTACCTCATTCTTGTTTTCAGATGATGAGCCTTCGGCTTCAGTTCTTGCCATTAAGTACATGTTTACCTGGGTAAAATGAGCAGCTTCATCATCTGACGAATCAATAAGCCAGCTTTCCTCTTCAGCTACCAAAGCCTTGCCTTCCTCAAGGGCTTTTGCCAGATTTGCCTTTTTGAGGTAGTAATATGAACCTTTAAACTTCTTTAATTGGCAATCTTTTATGTAATGACCAGACTTTCCACAATTAAAGCATATGTTTACTTTAGATTGAGCATCTTTCTGGTCTCTGGCTTTTCCAAACTTCTCAGGCTTCACCTCCTTTCCATTGCTCTTTTCAAACTTAACAAACTTCTTCTTCTTCCCAAACCTATTTTGAAACTTTTATGTCAGCAAAGCAAGTTTCTTAGAAAACTCCATGATATCATCATCTAAGTCCGTAGAGGAATCTTCAGTTGATTCACTCTCAGTTTGTTCAGATAATTTTGTCTTCAAAGATTTGGAGTTCTTTCTTTTTGATTTACTCTTTCCTTGCTTTCCCGACAGAAGAGCTAAGGAGCCAGTCACTTTTTTCTTTTTAGTCATCAACTCTATAACAGTTTCCTCTTGCTCGTACAGAGTACTGTTGCTCGTCGGTTTATTCAACCTTAGATTCCAACACAAAAATAGAACTCGGCGCAAGTATACACCTCGAACTACTGTCGTCTCGTAACAAGTAATAATGGTAAAAAGTACCAGATATCGTTCCCACAGAGATAGCTTGTAAAGTTATTTCGAAAGTCCAATTTATAAAAATTAATTTCAGATGGCAAATCGAGGGATTTGATTTATCTAAAATGGGGAGGTTTGATTAACAACTAAGAAAATATCAGTCTTAAGAAGAAACACAGGGTGCAACAGTTGATTAAGACATTAAACAAATGATTCAGCTAAAAGGTAACATAACATTTCTGTCACAATTATCTAAAATCAATAAATGATTTTATATAACTATAACAGTATCAACTATCGGGTCAGACGGCCTCTCAAGAGCACACACCGGTCAACGTGCTATCGATACGATATCATTTCTGTTAGACGTCGTGAATCCTAGCACAATACAGTGTTACCATCCTACACCGTAGGAGTATAGCGTTTGTCAGACACTAAAGCTATTTATAGTCTTCTCCTATTACCTCAGGTTTTGAAAGTCAATACAWTTTTATACACAAAATTAGTTGTYAATTAATTTTAATGTAATCATCAAATGAAATATTAAACACCTGAAATAAATAGTAGACTATAATGCTAATAAGACACCTTTGTACTTTCACATCGGCTTTGGTCTTAATTTCCCGTTACACCCCAAGTTAAGGCGTTAGCCCATCATCGCTCGGTTTCTTCTCTCAAAGGATGTAAGGACTGAAAAATGAATAACGATACGGAAAAGTAAATTGCAGAAAGTAAATTACAGGAAATGGAAATATTGGAATTTAAAGTACTGGAATTTAAATGACTGAAATATAAATGACTGAAAGTAAAWTACTGGAAATTAAATGACAGAAATGTAAATTGCAGTAAAGTAAAGACTGAAATGTAAATGACTGAAATATAAAGACAGAAATATAAAGGACTGAAATAGAAATGACTGAAATATAAATTACTGAAATATAAATACTGAAATATAAATACTGAAATATAAATTATTAATAACTAAATAATATTAATTAATATTAATCTAATAATGATGGAAGGAAGTACATGATGGGATAACAAATGGTACTTTGATGGGATGAGGAGGTGACATATGAAAACCTTGGAAAATGGAGTTGACTTTTGAAKAAAACTTGCAAACTAAGTAACGAAACTTACAAAACAAGTTTCGTTACAAAGACCGAAAGATTACTTGCAAACTCATAAAAATAGATTATTTAGTCTACGTAAATTAACCGTGAGCCACAACGGATGAGATCCGATGTAAAGCAACAACGATCGATTAATTCGTAACTCGTAAAAGATAAGAAAACGTAACGCAACTTAGAACAGAAATGAGATGAAGATTAAACACAAATACTTAAATTAAAACTTGAGAATGAAAGCACAACTACAAAAGTTGATTCTTGAAAAGTCAAACAAAGTAAACCGAAAGCTTAGAAACGAAAGCAATATTCTAGAGAGCAATTATCACTAATATCACAAGTGTTAATTGGTAGAAAAGTATGAAAAAGTGTTTTAAAACAAGCATTAAGCCTTCTTTATATAGGCTAAGGAAGATCTCATAGTGGGTGCCAACTAATAAGACAAAAGCTTCTTAAAAACTGGGCTTTGACCGGGCCCAAGGTCGTTGACCACGCCTCCTCTATGGATCAGCCCATTTCTCCACGACCCAAGCAGAATTTCAGCTCTCGGACAGGTACTATAGGACCTTGCCACTCCTGGTCCTGTAGGACTGCCGTAGGACTGGACTCAAAAATCATCAAAAACTTGTAAAACAGGGAATTAACATTAGATATACTATATAACTACTAATATATGAAAAAGACATAAAAAGACTCAATTAAGACACTAATGGACAAATAAAACAAGGGAAAATGGTTAAGAAAATGATGTAATAAGGTTAATAAATTAACACTTATCAACTGTATAGATCATGAATGTCTTCTTCAGACTTATTCTTGTTCATTTGCAGATTAACTACACGAGCGTTCCATTCCGACCTTAAATTCTTCAAAAACTTGTAATTGATTTCAGACATGGACTTCTGAATACCATTCCTCCTCAGGTCATTCAAAATAACATTGAATCTATTGTAGGATTCTGTGATGGTTTCATTATCACGAGCCCTACAGCCAATTAGAAATGTCACAAAATCCCCCGCGTGAGCTTGGAGAAGGAAGAGATAGGAGGGTCCTATGGAGAATGTGGTCAGAAATCCATAATAGAGTCCGACTCTGAATAGTTGTTTAAACAGCGAGTTACATTTACGTACTATCAGTGCCAATATTGGCATATTGGGAGCGATGAAAGAAATAACGGATAAAACTTTGTATTACATATCCGGTCCAACTAGTATTTTGGTGTTTTTGCTTGAGCTGTACGAGATCGGATCATCCCTATAATACACAAAGAAAAACTCCAGATATTTGAGATCTTTCTCTTATCCTTCATAAGCACTGATACATTGATTCATCCGTGTCTGAATTGACTTTCGCTTCCTAACATTTGCTTTTCCAACTCATCCCACAACTCTTTTGCCGAGCCTTTGCTGTCAACTCTGTTAAAAAGTTCATTAGGAATGGACATTAACATGTAAGTCAAAGCTTTCTTATCAACGAGGACACTTTCTTTCTCAGTTTCAGTATAGTACTGTGGATCTTTCTTAATTTTAGAAGCAGGCACGACTATCCCATCAACGGTAGTTTGCTCAGGTAGATCCATATAACTAATAAGAGGTCCATTCTTTATCGATTCCATCTGCTTTTCATTCTTATTGTCAAGGAAATGAATCATCTGAACTTTCCATTGCATAAATTCTCCAACAGTAAGAACTGGAGGCTTAGAGTCAGATCCGATACTTAACATATCTTTCGACATTTTATTGACTTGAAAAATGATCTTTTACAAAAAAAATTAACAAAGATTGGATTTGAAAAACTCAAAATTGAAAACTCTTGACACTTGAAAATTTGACCAAAAATCTCTTTATCGGACAGTGAATCAAAAGATATCCGAACACAAAGAGTAAAAGCAAAGTTATCCGGACAAAGATATGAAATTGCTATCCGAACAAAGAATTAGAATGGTATTCAGATAAGAGTGTTATCGTATAACAACTTCACCGGTTAACAAAGAAAATAGTATTATCCGGACAAGGAACAAATGTTATCCGGACAACAAGAATTTTTACTTCACGAGACAGCAAAGAAATAATCACTATCCAGACAACAAAAGAATGCACTTCACTGGTTAACAAGGAAACAAGAACTATCTGGTCAACAAAGGAACACCTCTCCGGACAAGGGTATGTCCGATGAGATAGGTATCCGGACAATAAAGTGTCCGATGAGATCACTTGAACAAATTTTGAAACAAGGAAATCAATGTATCCGGACACAATAAGGTCAACAAATAGTTATCCGGACAAGACTAATAAGAAGGTATGCGGACAAAGCTTATCCGATGAGCAGAATTACAAGCAAATCAACAATGCTAATCTAGTCAACACTTATCCGATGACCAAATTCAAAATTATCCAAATCTCAAGAACTGACCGATGAAAAGTGCTTTTTCTACACTCAAATTCAACGTTCGGAGAGAGACTCTTATCGGACGATGAATGTACTCAATGTCCGTTGAGTATACCGAATAACTCCAGAATTCAAAAATAGCTCAAAATGATCCAAAAATTGCAATTTGATGCAATTAATCAATACCGATCGATTCGCAATACATGCATAAACATATTGAACATAATAATTGCAGCAAAAACAGATCAAAATAACTCGACTTAATCAAAAATTGTCCAAGAACAGTAACCAAAACTTTCGAACACAAAAATTCACAATTCAACAATGATTTGTAATCCAAATCCAATCCTATCAATCTGATTAAGCTCTGATACCAATTGTGATCTCAGATTTAAGTCATTAACAATCATTTCATAATAAGAATCAAGAACATAAAGATAGAATCAATTAGTCGGCCAACTTGATTAATTCAAAACAGTTAAGTACAATTGTTCTTCAATCACTAATCTCTCTTAATCAATCTATACATATGAATCTGATATATTGTTTACTACTTTCTAGCAAACCTAACAGCAAGCTACTTATACCACCTACTATAAAAGGAAACTAAGCTAACCTTCTATAAAAAGAAACTATAGTACAAAACATTATAAAACAATTTAAGCACAGGGACTTGAATACAACAATTATGTTCCAACATGGTTCATTAGTAGAGGAATTATTTTCAATGGTTTTCTTAGGTGCTAATATTGCATCAAAGGATGGAAATATGTTAACAAAATGTTTCTCAATAAAGCATAATGATATTGACGATAAATATTTTAAATGCATGCTTTTTATTTTAAACATGCCAATATTTTTTTTCTATAAAATGGGAATCAAGTCATATAAATAATATTTTTCCATAAAAAAACACTGCTTGTCTAGTTCTCTTAGAAAAAGAAAAATAGGACAACAGTTGTATAATAGTTAAGTAAATAGCCTTACAATAGATATGTATGTATATAAGAACATGATGCTCTTGGCCCAAGCCTCTTCGGCCGAGTCGATTACAGGTTCAAGTTTTTCTTCCTTCACCAGCACAACCAGGTAATCCAGGTTCTTGACTTTCAACCAAAAGAATCAAATTTTCAAGCAGTGAGTTTCTTCACAATAGCAGCCAAAGATGCTTTGTACCAGCTGTTTCTTTCAACTAGTCAAGATGAATACCAACTGTTTTTCAAAGCAAGACTTTTACAATAGATATCAATTTTTATAAGCATAAATTTGAATAATGGTCTAATTTCCAACATTCAGACCTTGCTATAAGGTTTACTGGTCTAGCATTTTCAAAAATTAAGAGGTAAAGAAAAAGTCCGCATAGAACTCAAATATATTGGGTTGGTTTGTTTGATTTAGTTTTTATAAGATCCAAAATAACATTTATAAACTTTTGCATGCTCAAAATTTGTACAATATTTTGTATAGGGGTGAACAATACCCGAAATACCCGATCCAACCCGACCAGAAACTGCAGAAAGTTCGACCTCAAAACCTGATTAAACCCGATACTCGAAACCCGATATTTTCCTCGGTTAAGTAGGATCGAGTTGGGTATCCTACTTCCCCCCGACCGTCCGACGACCCAATGTTTTAATTAATATATTATATTTTTCATTTTAATTTTTAACTAAACCTAACCTAATTTCCTAATCGACGATGACTCCTCTCATCACTTCCTCACTCAAACTTCGACCTTAGTCCGAAGAGAAAATACCACTAACCACGACCCCTCCGTTAGTTCGCTATTGACATTTTAATATAGAAATCAAAGAACTAAGAAATTTTTTAATTATTTGTTAATCGCTTAGATACTTAGATTTGTGTTTTAGATACTTAGATTTCAACAGGAAGCTAGAAAATTTGGAATAAACAAGATAAGAAGCTGAAAAAATTTGGAATAGACAAGACAAGAAGCTAGAAAATGGAAAAAAAAAATTGGGATGAAACCCGATGTTGTAACTGGGTTTTCTGCAAACCTGAGTTGAGGTAAATTTATGTGTTCATTATGTGAATTACATAATAGCATGCATGTTGTCTTAAAGATAAATGCATGAATTATGTGCACATGTGTGGTAATTTGATATTATGCATGCATGTGAAAATTTTATAGACGGTTATATGATAAAATAATATGTGGGAATATTATTATAATCCAAACCTTCAGGGTTAAGAAAGGTTGATTATAAAACATTATCTTTCCACCGCCTAATGATTTTATATTGAAAAATATCATCCACCGCCCCATCCTAAGTATAAAAGAAAGAGGATAAGGTAAAAACATTATCAGTTCACTATTTTACAAAATATATACAAGAGAAATATAAAGGCGGTGAAAGCATTCTTAGAAAGTGTTCTTGAAAAATATTTTTGAAGAATATTGTTGTTTAAAGATTCTGTAATTTGTTGCGTGATAATCTGTAGAATCTGTTATTTTAAGGTGAGTTTTAAACTACCGTCGATTATAAATTGTGAATTTTATCTACTGTTTAATTCTATAAATTCTGGAATATTGATGGGTTTAAATTTAAAAGAATCCAGTAGAACTGTTTTAAACGATTTTTAAAAGAAACTGTTTTATGAATTGAAAAGTTTAAACCTGTTTTGAAAAAGGTTGAGCAGGAACTATGTTTGAAGGAACAGTTTGGATTTGGTCCTCTGTTTTTTAGGATTAAGCAAAAACAGACGATTGAGAATCATATGAAGAACATATTGTTCTTATGGATTGAAAGGTTTGAATATAAACCTGTGTTGAGAATATGATTTGGTTAAAACTATAGATGAGGTTCACTCTGACGTATGTGACTTTGTTCCGTCATTGGATGAAATAGTCTATAGATTTTGGATAAAACTATGAACGAGGTTCACTCTGACAGAAAGGTCTGCAGACTGTCATTGGATAAAATAGTTCATATGAATTTCAGGAGAAATAATGATGGTCGTTGTGTGTGATGGATAGTTATTGCTATAAACATGGGATTGATGGAAGTAATAAAGATGGTCGTTGTGTGTGTACATGGTATAACTCTTGCTATTATATCTAATAAGATTACAACATATTGGAGTTCTCTCTTCTTAGTGATTTAAGGATTCAGAGATGTTGTTCTTATTGAAAATAGTAGTATTAATGTTATGGTTACGGGAAAATATGATATATGGCCATTAGTTTCGGCAAAAGTTATTTAGGAACATAATGTACATTTTATGAGGAACCAGAGGAGCTCTGGTTGGTCTTCACTATTGGACCAGAGGGTTCTTGTTATATGATTTAAATAAATATGCATGTTCTTAATATACTATTTGGACCAGAGGCTCTATATCTATTGATAAGAGCTTCTGTGTCAAAAAACATATTTTAAAGAGGTTTTAAGAAAAAGGATTTTATACTTAGTATTTTATATAAAAGACAGACTAGAGGCTGTGGTTGGTCATAACTTTGGAACCAGAAGCTATGGATAATACAACCAGAGGCTCTGGTCGAGTAAGAACTCTGCATCACTATTCTTTTTATGAAAAAGATTATCTTATTGATTGGAATCTTAAGCTTATGAATATTATATGAGCCAGAGACTCTGGTTAGTATAACCAGAGACTCTGGACGAGGGAATAAAAGCTCTGGTAGAAGGACCAGAGGGGCTCTTACCCTGTTTATTGAAATATATTCTAAGTATGGTTTAGGACCAGAGGCCCGATGAACCAAAGCATAATATAATTTTCAGTCTTTATGATATGAAATGAATTATTGAAATAAATGTTTTGGTGATCTTCACCCTGCATTACATAAAAGGGAACCTTACTAGACATTCATGTCTAACCCTCATTTTGTGTTTTCAAAAATATGTGTGCAGATAATAAGAGCAAGAGCATTTTGTGTAATAATTCCCTATATACTTTGCTATATTTTGAGGCTTGGATGCTAGGATACAAGAGCATGTACTTTTGGAATTTTTGATCTATGTAATTTTACATTATAGACTCTTGTATTATGGACCTATGTAGGGGAAAACATGTATTCTATATATAAAAATACGTGTTATATGCAATGTATGGATTTGGGGATGTTACACCCGACCTGAATCGGCTCGAGACCCGAACTGACCCGATACCTTGCTAAAACGAAAAAAAGTTGAACAAAAAATCTTTACACTTGCTAAAACGAAAAATTGACCCTCTAACCTTTTACACTGTTTATTATGGAAAACTAATGAGAGAAATAGTCAAGAAAAACCTAACAAACTTTTATATCCCGAGAGATAAGTCACTCTATATTTTTTGAATGAATAAATCTTTATATCTTATAAAACGAAAGAAATATACTCTTAGGGGCCGTTTACCAAACACTTATCCGGTAACTGTTTACCGGTAAATTTAACACTATCATTTACTTACCGGATAAGATTTTAGTCCACCAAAACGGTACCGTATGCAACAATTTACCCGGTAAGCGCTTACCGTGGTAAGAGTCGTCGCCTTCACTTACCGGGTAAGACTCTTGGTTCTTGTCTCTTTCTTACTGGGTAAGATTCTTGATCCTTACCATATTCATCGGGTAAGATAAAATGACTTGGTGTTCACTTACCCGAGTAAGCGTTTGGTAAACGACCCCTTACTCTCTCTCTCTCTCTCCATATCAAGGGGTAATTAGAAAAGTATTATGAACCCAATAACCAAAAGGAATATGTCACTTTAGTTGGTGATTTCAAAGAATAACTTATAAACATGTGCATAAAAGATGTTATACTTATAAGGATAAGCTATAAAAAGTTTGTGATCATCCCCTTTTAGAACTGAAAGTAGACCGTAGGCAGTGGAAAGGGGCAAGTAGGTGAAGCTATTGCGTTCGTTGGGTTGCCGAAAGTGAGAGCGGTCGTCGGGAAGCAGGCGAGTCATGGAGGGAGTTGACTGTTTACAAGACATCTTTTTTTTCTCCTTCATGTTTCTTTACATTTAAAAGTAACGTAGTACCTTTATTACGATAGCAAATATCTTGTCATTTTTATATGTCAGAAGGACCATTCTGTTTGACTGTTAAAAAATGTTCAAGACCTTAATCGTTTTAAATATGAAATCCTCATTGGGTCTTTTCGAATCCTTCCTTGATGGTTTTTAAAAGCAATAACCGGTTTTTGGTTATTTTAATATATTTAAGATATTCACATCACTAAACAATATCTGATCAAACAAACAAGATCGAAATCATCTTAAATATAATTACTTTTGTAATCAAACAAACTATATAAAAAAGAGTATTTTATTATATTTAATTTGATACTCATATCGACATATTTTTTTTAATTTTTAACTGGTTTTTTAAATTTTTTATACTAATATATTTAGTTTCTAAAAGATTTACAATATGCCTTTTAAATCTCTTAAAATTCAAGCTTATAACTTATTACCAACATATACAAGTAACACATCTGAACTTCTTAAAATTAACTGATAAACATGTTCAAATACAAGTAAAGCTTTGAACCATACTAATACTACAAAATACTTCATAAAGCTGAAAATCAACCGAATGATATATATCTCTCTCTCAAAATCACATAAAACCATAAAATAAAATCGAGAAGGATGAAGAGTAGAACGAAGCACGAATCAAGATTGAACGTTAGTGTCTTCAACTTCAAAATTGAGATGCATTGCAATGCGTTTTATGCAAGTACACCTCTAGTCATCTTGTAAAACATTTATACTATATTATAAAGCATTTGACAAAAACTCTTAAAAACCATTTTTTATGCATAAAGTATTGTTTATTGATGCATATTACTTAAAATTCAAGATTACAAGTAGATTGTGCATAAGTACAACTTATTAAAGATCTATGTTTGAATTCGTATAACTAACTGCGGATAAACATAATCAAATAGATGATAAACATCTCATTTTAAAATATAAAAAATCTAAAATATAGTTGGATAATTATTGAGTTCTAACAGTATACATAATTGTTAACTTTATAAAAAATATATTATTAAACCTAAATTAAGTTAGTTCGTTACGTTAAATTAAATTATAATAAAAAAATTGAATTAAAAAAAATACACAAACAAGAACTTTTAAATAGTTAATTTGATATCAATGTTGATATTTTTTTTTACAAATTTTACATGATATTTTCAAATTTATATTTTATTAAAAAATGGAAACATTATCGTTTTTTCAAAACCATATAAAATCGTATTATATCAACATGGATAAAAAATAAAACGAAACATTGAAATAAAAACATGTCTCGATGTATTACACGAGTACCCTTCTAGTTCAGTTAAAATGTTTAGAAACTCTCAAGTTTCAAATGTACAATGTCTATGAAACATAAAGCACAAATCATTACTTCACTGAATGTTATATTCTCTTAAAGCATGAAAGCATAAACGATGTAATAAAATATGGAGCGGGTTTCAAGTATATAAAAAGATTTTTTTTTTCTTCTTCTTCTTCTTCTTCTTCTGATAAAGTGCAGAAATTTAACCTTGTAAGGCTAATTCAACTAACAATAATACTTGGATATTCAGACATTCTTCTTAGAGGTCACCGATTCGAATCTGCAAAACCGTTATCAGTTATATTCATTATATAATTAGTGGATGTGCACAAACGGATGCAAAAGTTTGAGTTAAATATTTGGAAAGTGGAGGTGGCAAGTAAATAGTTGGTAAACCAATTGTATATTTGGAAATTTTTTATGGAATGGTTGATTCATTCATAAAGTAAACTACGGATTTGGTCTTTTTTGTCCCTAAAGTTTTTTTAATTACAAAGTGACGATCGTAGTCGGTAAAAATGTTCATATTTTATTTATTCTTTTAATGGTCGTTAAAAAATTCTGTTAAATAAGGACATTTTCATTATTTTTTTCAATTCTCTGTTTTTCCCAAATCAAAATCGATTTATGATTTATGATTTTGGATTTTGTGATTTTTTGATTGAATAAAAGACAAAAAAAAAATCTATAATAGATGAAAAATATTCTTCGTTAACTAACATTAGAAAGATGAAGCAAATCCGGACATTCGTTACAAATCACGATGGTCATACTCGTAGTTTCAAAACTACTGAGATAAAAAAGTGTTATTTTAACAAACCATATGGACCAAATTTATAGTTTACTCTTCTTTTAATTATTATAATCGACAATAATTATTAAGATGTCATTATACTTGTAATATATATATATAACAATATATTTTTGAATAATTTGATTTTTTTTATAATTATTAGTAAGGATTTTTATTATTTCTAGTTTCCCTATTGAATTTTAAAATAGATAAAATTGTTACTACTAAAATTATTTAACTTTAAAATGATTGTTATTAAAATTATTAAGGGGCTATTTACCAAATGCTTACTTGAGTAAGCTTCTATCAAGTTACATTACCTTATCGAATGAACATGGAAATAACCATGAATCTTATTCGGTAAGAACGAAGCAAGGACCTAGAGTCTTACCCGGTAAGTGAGGGCAATGACTCTTACAACATTCAACTCTTACCGGGTAATTCATTGCATAGAAAGCCATTTTTTGTTGACTAAAATCTTACCCGGTAAGTAAATGATAGTGTTAAATTTTACCACTAGATGCTTACCGGGTAAGTGTTTGGTAAACAACCCCTAAGTTTTTGAAAAACCTTTATAAAAATCATTTAATTTTGTGAGTATAATTTAGATTTTTGATTAAGATCCATCAAAATAATCAATCATTACACTAAAATTGCCTTTATAGGATGTTTAATTGTCTAAACATCTTAATAGCATACTTTATTGGACAATTTATGAAACCAAATTATAGAACCTTCTATCTAAAAGTGTTACAATAGGTTTATAAAATGTTTTTATACGTTTTGACAAGTTTTATGACCCTTTTAAAAGAAAGTGTCAAATTAATTATTTTATATGACACTTTTTGAGAAAGTATTATATAAATACAAATGTCGTGTAAAAAGATGGGTTTATAAGACACTTAAAATAATTAATATGACATTTTATTTTAAAATGTTCTAATAAGTTTGTTAAAACGATTAAAAACGTCCTATAAACTAGGTAAAATGCTTTATTTTTGGATCTTATAAATGTAAGTCCTATATGTTATCAGGACACTTAAATATTCTATAAACCTAATATTATTATAGTGGATTTTAAAAAATATAAATTTAATTAATAAATTATAAAGTTTAATAATTAAACTAGTATTTAACTCAGCTGTCCACATGCTAGTTTTGTAATCCCATGTGATTAAATTACTTATAAATTATTTGAAAATAATATTTTTAATTATTATGGTTCTCATTTGTTATTCAAGTACATATTTTAATATAATTAAAACGAAATTCTAACATATCATAATTCATATAATTTATCAGTTTTGAAACAAAAATAATGAGTTATGTTTAGAGTTATCGTTTACTAAATGCTTACTTGGTAAGTGTTTACCAAGTAAATTTTCTTATCGAATGAACATGACAAGGGCCAAAAATCTTATCGGGTAAGAGCGATGAGAATGATGGAGAGTCTTACCCGGTAAGTGAATATTACGACTCTTACCCAGGTAAGCGCTTACCCGGTAAACTGTTGCATTCAATATGTTTTGATGTACTAAAATCTTACTCATCAAAATAAATTATAGTGTTGACTCCTATAGGTAAGCACTTACCGAATAAGCATTTGGGTAAACAACCCTTAAGAGATTGTTATTTGCTCACTCATTCTATTTGTGCATAGGTTAAGTTTCAAGGGATGTAGTGAAAAATCTCATATACTTTGGATTCAAATCTAGATACTGTCAAAATCCTTGAAAATTCACCTGTGATGATTCCAGATCATTTGTGGTCACCTGAGAGATTAGTCGACGCGTATTCGAAAATCCACGGTTACACAAAATAAGAAAGATTTGTTATTTCGGCATTTAACGAGCTTTACTAATTTTTGAGTTCAAATAGATCTCGTATACAAAATAAAGTATGTTTAAATTGATGAGTCGAGTTCCATAAAACAAATGTTTGACTCGGCTCATTCAAAAGTTTGATTTCATTTTTCGAATCAAGTCGAGCCACAAAACCATACACTTTTTCGTGCGAAGAATGTTCATATACTTATAAATCACGCTTTGATCGAGCTCGAGGCAATAAATGAGTTAATCGATCTTGAG
>NC_037543.1:13506453-13515530 GCF_001531365.2 Cynara cardunculus var. scolymus
ATTTTTAATATTATAATATAATTAAATATTTAAATGTTACCATTTCTACAATTTTCTTTATTACGTTTCCTTAATTAAGATTTATTAATAACTTCCATATTTAATAGAAAATATTGTAAATGACTGAAATACCCTTATTGATTAATTTTAATTAGAAAAAAATAGAATTTTTCTAATGGTCGAAATTGGTTTACACGGTTTCTTAGAAATGCACGGTTTTCATTTGAACGTGCCCCTATATATATATAGAAGCAAGTTCAAATAAGAACGCTAATTATTTAAGAAAACAAGAAAAATGTCGTTAATGTATAAAATATCATACATGATTCATATATATATATATATATATATATATTCACCTAGAAAATCATACAAGTTCAAAAATCGTCCGCTTCTATTTTTTGCCGTAAATGTAAAATCACATGTGATTTTGTACCTTAACATCATTTTTCTTGTTTTCTTAAATAGTTAATGTTCTTATTTGAACTCTCTTTCTCTCTCTCTCTCTCTCTCTCTCTCTCTATATATATATATATGTGATAATCGGGTTCCGATTATACATATGAAGTAATTATTATTTGATTAAGTGAGTAAGTAATTAATTGTTATAATTGATCACGTGGTTATATACATGCATGTATATGTAAATGATGTGTATGTGCATGTTTGTGCATGGGGTTGTGAGGGGAAAAGGATATTTTTTTATACTATTCCTTTAAATCGCTCCTGGTATGAAAAGTATAAGAAGATAAATGTTTTAAAGAAGAAGGGGTTTATGCCGTTTTAGAAAGGTTTGAGGGAAAGTAAATCTGTGTGATTTCTTGCCAAAATTAAAAGTTAAAGTTGATTGTGGGATCAATTTGGTAGTTTTTCTTGTTTGCTATTTCATCTTCAAATTTCAAATTCTTGCATAAAGATGAATCTTTCTAAACCATCTTTGAATTTGATTACGAAGACTGGTTTTGTAGGCTTTACACTGTTGGTGTACATATTATATATATATATATATATATATATATATATATGTGTGTGTGTGTGTGTGTGTTCTTGTGAAAATGCATGATCCGATGAGGGACTGTAATTGGACATAGTGTTGTCCGGTGAGAGTCCCTTCCGGTCATGCCTTGACCGGTGAGGAGTTGAGTATTTTCATGCATCATTTGGTGAGGACTTTACTAGATGAAGTGTTGTCCGGTGAAGACCCTTATCGGACAAATGTCGTGCAGATTGGGCAGCTCATTTCAAGGGGGTGCAACACTTCTCAGTTTGGGCCTAATATTTAAGGGATTGGATTTGTCCCCGTCTGTCTTGTGTTCAACGAAGGAAAGCGCCCTTCCTTCTTCAGAGAAAGCGAGGACTTTCTTTTAGCTACCGGCCCAAACTTGGACAACTTCTAATGATGTTTGTCCCGCATATCCCTAGATCGATCGGTATCTTTACTGATCGTTCACCTCTAATGTGACACGTTCCCATGGATCCACGAATTGTTGCCTCGCTCGAGAAAAGAGCTTCGTAGTTGCGAGTAAAGGAAAAAAGGAAACCAATTATTTGAGCTGGGAAAGCTCCTTCTATTAGGTGGTGTAATGCAAAACGCTCAAGAGATATAACAAATATGCTTGGCTGGACTCTTTTCTGTTTGTCGCCCATATGATGAAAAGATTAAATGTGTGGAGTTTTTAAGTATTGATCGATGAGATTGTGTCCGGACATAAGTGTTAAGTGGATTGGGGTTTATCGTCCATTGCCTTGTCCGGTGAGGATGCTCATCGAACAAAGCATTATCCGGTTGTGTTATTTATATTATAAGTGTTGGCCGATGAGTTTGTTACCGGACAGAGTGTTGACCAGTGAGTATGTTTTTACTTTCCGAGTATTGTTCGGATTGCTTGTGTTGACCAGTGTAAGACGTTATCGTCCACTATTGGCCGATGAGGGGGAGTTATCACCCAGAGCTGTCCGATGAAAACTGTTGTGTTTTCCAAAATGATGTTTAACAGTTTTAAAACTGTTTGTGATGAGAAGAGTAACTTGTATCTTTCAAATAATTTTAATTGATGAAATATATTGTTGTTTTCTTTCCAAACTATTAACTTAGAAAATTGTTTCTAAAAGAAATACTGAGATGAGATTGAAAAGTTGATTTAAGAACTTGAGAGTTCTTAAGATTAAAGTTTCTGATATGAAATTGTTTTGAGGCCATTATTGGCTAAAACTATAGATTTATCTGTAGATTTGAAAATGAAACAAGGGTGACATATCAATGAGAGGTGTACCATGAGATAAAGGTGACACATCAAGGAGAAGTGTGTGGGTGTGGATACTGTTGTAGCTCTTGTTGTCACATCCGTAAGATGCGATAATTATGAGTCTAACATTTCTTTGTGACATAAATACTTGGAAATATTGTTCTTATTAAAATGATAACAATGATCTTATTGAGAACGGGAAAATGGCTTATAGCCGGAGGCATTAATTGCCCTTGTTTCAAATGATTTTGTGATATCATATATGCTATTTTGAGTATTCAAAAGAGTAGTGATTTAAAATAAAACTCGAAGAGTCGTTGGTTATTATTTAATTAGTTTTCATTTGAATATAAATATTTTTATCTTAAAATCTTATAATAATAACCAAGAACTCTGGAAATTGGTATTTCTTGTTATGATTTGGAAGTTGAGACCGTAAGCTCTAGTATGATGAGACTTGAGGGCTTTAAGAGTTATGTTCCAGATGTCTGTAAGAACTTGAGTGGTTATGCTTCTAATGTGGTAAGAGCCCTTTATAACTTGCAGTTATTGTTTTATTGAGTTATATTTATTTAAAGTGGTTGGTATTCGAATGTGGGTTTTAAACAGGTTTTGGTGATCTTTACCCTATAATTGCAACTAAAATTGAATTGATTTTGACAGGATGGTTTAATTATCATAAAGAAAGGGAAGTGACTCGATTATAATGCATTGAAAATATTAATGCATTGAAAATAAATAACATTTTTTTATGACGATCCATATATAATTTATATCAAGTGATTCCTGCTTCAAGTATTTGATCTCTCGTCTCAATTAAGAACAAACAGGTTCAAGATCATCAGAAATTCCTTTTTCAAATCTTATTGCAGCTGTATGAACTTTTCTTATGCATCACAAGAGAATTTTATCTGCTATATTTTCCTTGATCATTTATATCTAGGGGTGTTAACAAGTCGAGCCGAATAGCAAATTGTTTGGACTAAAACAATACCAACCTCAACTTCCAATAACTTTTTCAATGCTCAAGCTCAATACCCATTTAACAATTTTATGTTACACGTTTGGGATTGCTTTTAAAAACAACTTGATTGACTTATTCCGGTGTGGCATCGGTAATAAGCAATTCTGAGTGTTTGGATAAACAACTTATACCGATGTCAAACCGATAATAAAAAGTTTTTGAAGAAGTTAAACCTTTCATAATAAGTTGATAAGTGTTTTTGTAGAAAACCATAAGTTGTTTCAAATAAACAAATCCCAAACACCCCCAAATTTATGTCCAAAAATTCAAATTTATAAACTTATTTACGAGCTCGATATCGACTTTAAAAAAATGTTTATATCGCACAAATCGGTGCAAGAAAAAATATGCTCTTAACTGTTTATTTTTGCCAGTAAGAAACTTGAGCATGAAAATACAATACCTTGAAATACAATCCATAATGACTACTCGGGAGTTGGGATATAGGCAAGTGTCAGATCAAAGTTCAACTAAGGGGCCATTTACTAAACGTTTATCCAGTAAGTGCTTACTGGCTAATTTTCTTTACTGGATGAACATGACAAAAGTCAAAAATCTTACCCAGTAAGAGTAATGATAAAGATGAAAGGTCTTACTTGGTAAGTGAATATGATGACTCTTACCCGGGTAAGCGCTTAAGCAAGTGAACCAATATGCTCTTAAAACTAATCACTATGAGTGACATTTTAAAGCGAAAAAGTCAAAAAGCGGTTAGTATGCCCGACCTTTGTAGCCATGATAACCCGTCCTTTCAGGTCTGACGAATGAAATCGGTGGATTACCCGGTCCAGCTTATAATCAACCCGAGCCCAACCCAAGTACCCTATCTGAGATAAATTTCACCTCAATCATCACCACTGATAACAAGAACCACATCAACTACAACTTGGAAACTTACCCTTTGAAATTTAGCAGCAATATGCCAATTTTATACTACAAAATCCTACTTATAACATTCATGTGAACCTAACGAAAAAACAGAGGGGTTCAAAATAACATTCAGTATAAACGAGCACAGAAAATCCCATATGAAGTAGGGTCTGAGGAGGGTAAATGTATGCAGAACTTACCTCTTACCAAAAACAAACATGCAGGATATGTACTCCAAAGACTGGCCATGGTATCCTGCATAAAAGAACAGATGCTATCATGGAAATATTTCTGGCCAAAATATGCATGTAGTGGGAAGCAATGAGAAGGGAAAATATTTGCAAGTAAGAATTTATTTATTCGACAAATTGTACAACGTATTTTGATCGCCTTTTGCTCACTAGTCTTTTCAGCCGAAAACTAACATTTTCGCACAGATGTGATCGAAACAAGCATGAAGATGATATCATTCTTACAGAAGGAAAGACTGATCATATCCCTACTTTTGTGCTCATAAAATGAGATCGATGGGCAGAAAATGGACCAAAGATGAGGTATATAGTATAGTGACTAGAGGGAGAATAAACAAATATATAATCTGGAAAAATATCGAAACATATCTTTGAACAACCATTGGGGACGAAACATAGTGCTCCTTATATTCCAGAGAAATTGCAGCGTTAAGACCAGAAGACAATTTGTCGAATATCTAAAATAGTGGGAATGATGACACGACGAGAATCATGTGGGCCAAAAACAATAGCATCAGCATTAGTATTAGCTTTGAAGTTCTCCCAAACAAATTCTTACAATTTGATTGCACATCAAAAATGAGATTTCATTATCCAAATGGCCTATTCATATGATTTAAATTGTTAATTACAACAATTGATATGAGGGGTTGGGTTCGGGTGAGAATGAATAGTTATGGTCAGAAGGGTAAGAAGGGATCTCCACCCTTGGACCAATCCTAATTGAAGATCAACAGTACGTAATGAGATGCACTGGATCAATTCCCATGACAAGTGCAATTCATGGGATGGGGGTGAGATTAAAAGTGATCAAGGGTCGAGATCCCTTCTTATGCTTCTCACATTAACTCCTATTCTCACACGATCCTTCGTCTTGATATGAGAGACAAAATATTATTATGTAGCATTTTCAAGTTGTCATAAGAACATTCTTGATATCCAACTCTTGTAGCTACAAGTGATAGATGGCTTTACCAAACAAAGGAGGCCCGAGAACCATCATTGTGTAATTCAAATAAAAATACCTATTTGTGACCGATCAAGCGCTTGCCACAACAAATCGATGGAAAATCCAAGGAACCATTTTTGAAATAAGGAGCAAATTAGGTTCACGAAAAGATCTAGGGAGATAAGATAATTAGTCGGTTGAGACTTAGAAACTTACTAGTGCTAAGATAATGGTCACGTATGTGAGTGTAAACTAGGTGGCTAGGATGAGACATAGAAACTTACTAGTGTAGAAGAAACGTCTACCATGAGTCGAGACATTCTGGAACATATCATTTGGAGTACCACATTGGCTAGACTCAAGCCATCAAACCTGTATATCAGGAACCTTCTCTCTCTCTCTCTCTCTCTCTCTCTCTCTCTATATATATATATATATATATATATAAGGGCTCTTTAAGAGAGAGATTCGAAGGACATTCCCATATCTTTACATGGTATCAGAGGCGGTGGTCTACAGCATCTAAGGACTCAACACACTCTTTCGCCTCTGTTCTAGGGGGCACCCTATGACCTCCGTTTGAGGGAGTGTGTAGAAAGAATGTTTTTTTAGCCCTTGCATTTTTGTTCATATGGTCACTCCTCTTTATGTCTAAAAAGAATAGCATATGCACTATGCTTCCCAAAATTTCCACTTTTTTGGGTTATCCAACCCGCTATGCAAGCCGACTAATCCCAGGGCAACCACCTGCTTTGCAGATAGCCCGGAGTCACTGCATTTGAACCTCCGCGGCCACAAAGGGATTATTATTCCTCCTTGGATTTGAACCTGGGACTCCTGGTACTTTTGACCTTTGGAGCCAAGTTCAAACCAATCAGGCACCACCCTTGTGGTTAAAATTTCCACTTTTAGTCATAACCCGACTTTGAAAATGATCAAAATAGCCTAAAACGGTCATAATCAAGACTCATACTTGTCTCGTTTGTCTTTTGCATCATTGTGTTTATCATCGCTACCTAACACCATTACATCTACTCCATGGCTAAACACCACAAGATGCAAATTACACACCCAAATTCACATCACAAGTCATTAGCACCAACCTATCCAACAAAACCCACAAAGACCACCACTACTTCTCATTATATTTTTCCTCTCTCGTTATTTTTATCTTTTTGATATCAAGTCCTTCACTATCCTAAGATCTTTTTGATTACTTGCCAGTTTGAGAGAAAGAGAGAGAGAAAAATTAATTTGACTTTTTAGATCTTCATGTTCTATAATGATTTCAAAAGGTAGAAAATAGTACGGTTTATGGCTTGATTTAGTTGGCTTCAATTCTAATATTGGTCCAGCATTACTTAGTTGCAGCTCTCATATTGCAAAATGATGGACTTTCAGATTGTCATCAATAGAATCGGTTTTTCCCAAGTTCTAAAGAATTTTTTAAACTCGGGGATTTATCGACATCAAGTTTGTAATCATCAACCTAATTCCAATCATGTTTCTAACTTTGTAGTTGTATATAACCAAAACAATGAGAATCATATTTGTTCTCTATCTTTCTACCCATCCTACAATGCAGATTGGTGAACTTTTAGCTTATTATCAACAGATTTGATAAAGAAGGTGGGTGTTGCAAGTGCAATGCCAAAGGAAACCCAAAATGTTTCGTGATTATACCACTTAAACAGTCATATTCTAAAGTTGAGATCAAAATACAAGTATGAAAATTTGCAACAGAAAACCCAAAAGACAGGCTTTGATCTATTACATTTATGAAAATTCTTTTTTATTTAGTTAACTAAACGTCAGAGGAATAAGGAAAAATGTATCAGAGCAACACCTCTACTTAAAAAGATGTTTAAATATATAGAACGTTAATAACCAAAACCATCCGACCCCATAAATCTCACTCGAAAGTAGGGTCTTTTGGGGGGAGGGAGATATGCATGTAGAGTCATAGACCTGATCCTACCCCAAAGAGTAAAGCGTTTGTTTCCATGAAGACCCCCGGCATGTGCAGAAGTAAGGGCAGACAGGTAGAAGGAACAAAGACTAGCACATGGTGCACATAGAACGAGAAAAATAAGTAAAAAATATATATAGAACTTTTTACAACAACAAACACAAAGAGTAAGAAGTAAAAACACAAGTAAATGTATTAGAAGATCAAGTATACCTAAGGATCAGCTAAGAGACATGTCATCTTCATCTGTATCTTGAGGCTTTAAAGGCCCTTTGAAGGAACTTTTATCATCACCAAGAAGCTCACGAGCTGCTTTCTCGAGAAACTCTTGGGCAGCAGTCTTCACAGAAGTTTTATCTGATGAAAGATACTTCCTCCTCTTATTGACGTTTCCCTCTGAATTCCCACGATTTACCCCTTCCCGTCTACTGATCTCCCTCATGTTCTTCCTTTGCTCTGTCAAGTTATGAATAATGATATTCAGGTAAACAGGAAACAAAACCTTCAGCTACATGTTAACAATGGTAAGGGCCACATACCAGGAGTTAGTTCAGGCAATGAATGCTCAATGAAACGGGTAGCTGCCTGATAGTTTAAAGTAGTTGAAGGTCGCAGGGGAGCTGCACATTATCATGGACATAAGTTCATTAACACATTTTGGAGTTATTACAAGCAATTATACCTAATCATTAGGCTATGTTTGACAAACTAATGTCTGATAAACTAATCATGTTTGGTAAAAACTAGCTGATAACCAATACAACAACGTAAAATGATCCAAGAGGACATATCTTACAAAAATAATTGTAAAAATATAAGAGGCATAATTGGAAAAGAGAAGTGGGAAAAGAAGCCCTTGGAGCTTGTGAAATGCTACTTTAAGTACATTTCAGAAAGCTAGCTTATCAGCTAACAAAGACAAACTTTTTCAATAAGCTCAAAAATAAAGCTAGCATATCACCATGTTCCAAAAGGTTTCATCAATTCATTTCTTTATAAACTATTCGGAAGAAAACTCACCATTGCTCAAATTTATGCACCTATCTAGCTTCTCCTGGTACAAGTTCAATCTCTCCTACATTTACATAACTTGATAGTTAACCAAAGATAATAACGGAATGAATTTAAAAGAACCAAGAAACACAGTTCAATCGAGCTTCCAACAAACCCACAAATTAGTAATAAACCCAAATGAGCAAAAACGTGAAAACAAACAATCAAACCCTACAAGTTCCGATCTGAGAGGATGGTCATCTGGGTCAACACCATTGCAACGCAGCTTCACTGGAAAACAAACAATATTTCAAAATGAGAACCCACTTTCTTTCTTTCTTCTCTATGTGTGAAGAGAGGAAGAGATAGAGATACATGTGAAGAGTGTGGTGGTGGCTTTGGCGAGCAAGAGCAGAGCTTGAGCACGCTGAAGAGGGTCCAATTCGGAGAGAGTATTCGGCTCACAAAGGGGCAAGAAATCGACGAAATGAGTTCGGAATTCTTCGAAGTTGGTTGAAGTTCTATTTACTGCCTCTGTTACCGACTCTGGAACAACTCCTCCATCCTCCATCTTCAATCAATGGTTTCTTGAATTGTAAAATCCAGCCAGCGTCGCCGCTAAATTGAGTTTGTCTAGTTAGGGTGCTTTCCGGGACAGGTTTTTGAGATTTTAAAGCTCGTTAATTTGCAATCTTTATTTTAATATTTTATTTTATTTTTTATTTTTTATATAATATGATTTTTATAGTTTTAAAAAAATGCTTTTATAATTTAA
>NC_037543.1:13515830-13518036 GCF_001531365.2 Cynara cardunculus var. scolymus
AAATAAGTATATTTAATTATAACAATACTATTAAATATTGTAATTATATTAAAAATAATTTATAATGGTTGAAACATAGTTTAAAGTTTGAAACTATTTATATCTTGACGATTAATAATGTACTTTTAAATATTTTTAGTACATATTGACTAATTTATGAGGTTCCAAAGTTGCAAACTCTCTGGTGGCTGCACTGTAATTGGTACGCAAACGAGATTGGACAAGACATAGTGAGATATCATAGTAGAAATTTTAGAGGTTTAATTTGACATAGGCAGTTCAGAAATTAGTAAATCTTATGTCGTCTTCCTAATTTTTTTCCCACTCATTCTTGTACTGATCCGGTCTACTAATGCATCAAAATCGGAACAAGTTTTCGTTTTGTATTATCCCATCCTATTTTAGATTAAGCTAGTCTTCTAAAAAGCTATTTTAGACCAGCTATTGAGGATTTTTTTTGCTCCCTTTTAACAATTAACACACTTAATCGTTTTACATTACTCGGCTAATAACTAGCTTATTTGCTAACCAGGCTTAGTTGTGTGTTTGCTTTTATGATTATAAATTGATCAATTTTCTTAGACCACCACGAGCATCCCTATAAGACATGCAAGATAAACCAAACCAGCACTAGATATGCCACCCAAAGGTGGGGTCTAAGAAATGTAAGATATAAGCAACAGATCCGACCTCTGCTATAGAGTTGAACGATTGTTTCTGTAATGACCCCTAACTTCTGAAAAAGTATGTGAGGTGGAAAAACAACTAAGCTTGAACTTCAAAAAGTTGGAGAGATCAAAGTCTCAAAACACAGAGCGATGTTAAATTCACTGAAAATTTAGAAACAAAGACGAGGAACAGAATGAAGTTGTTGAACTGAGGTCGTTGGAAGATGTTTACAAGACTCAAAATCACGATACAAACAAACTAACCAAATCATCGTTACTACTAACAACAACAACAACAAACAAACAAAACAAAACCAACTTTATCTTTACTTTGAAACCGAAGAATAGTCACAGACAACTACGAAGTCAGGAACTATCTGATTCATTTCCAGCAGCAGCAGTTTTTAGCTTACCATCAAGATCTGGTTCTGCAGCAGCAGCAGATGGCTGGATTGGCTTCTTGAACTGCACCAAGATCATGGTCATGTTATCACATCCTTCTCCTGTCGTCGTTGATGGTGCCAAACATCTGTCAAACACTCTCTCACATATCGATGAAAGTTTACTTTCCTGTACAACTTTTAACAATTAGAACACTCTTCCCACTTCACAATGATACTAACTGAACTTCTGACTCTGACAGATTTAAGAATGCATCTCCCGTAACCAAAACGCCTCAAAATCTATCAGAAGGTCATGTAATTAAAAAGAAACTGTCTGACCATGAAATGGACAAAAAAAAATCAGCAATGCTACATATATATATCAACCAATGAATGAAACTGAAAAGCCCAGATGATTCATCAAAGGTGAAGTGCAACAATCATGTTATCTCACACTTACCGAGTTCAACTGTTCATGGATGAAATCCACTAATTGTTGGCTTGACATGCAATCCCTGAACAAATGGAAGTACACGATTCAGTAAAAGTTGCAAACAGAAGTAATAATAGCAAACTGCAGGGGTCATTTAATCGAACAATGGTGATTGTTTGATTTGTTTCCCAGGGTGGTAATGTTGGTTTGCTTTAATAGAAGCATGCATGAAAGGTTTGAAACTTAAATGGTTCAAGTGATTCACCAGATAAGATAAATGAGATTAAGATCGATATGGTTTTTGAACATAAACAGTTTAAGATTAAAGCGCATGAGAAAGGAAAGGCCCCTTACCAGATACCATCACAGGCCAGCACAATAAAATCATCATCATCACATAGCTCAACCTAAACAAAATAAACATACATATCAAACAGCAAATCATCAAGTAAAAAGTGAAGCAAGAGAGCAATGTATTATGGCAATCACACCATAACTTTATTTCATACATGGTTCGACAAGAAAGAAAATAATATTAAATTATACAGCATACATTGAAAGTGGAAAATGAAAAGAGAACAAATATCCTAAGCAACAAGGGACCTGTACCTTGTTACCCTTTTTTTTAATTGTTCTCCTGTTTTCAAGTTGTTCAGACTTTTTGGGCAAGCATTCTTTTTTGCACAGCCTTTCTGCAAATTGTGGGGGGTGTTTTTTTTGGG
>NC_037543.1:13518081-13532219 GCF_001531365.2 Cynara cardunculus var. scolymus
AAAAACAACCACTCTACTCTTTGGAGTAGAGGATATACGTACCGGGCTAGTTTGGTTTGGTTTGGTTTTAAATCAATATACATTTGCAAATCTAATAAACTCGTGCGGCAAGGTGCCCCAGCCTTTTGCAAACTGTTGAGTTTAGGCTAAAAGACGTAGTAAGAGGGTTACCGGTGTTGTGGTGCCGGATTTGAACAATTTAAGTGAACTGAATCAGGTAAACGCTTACCATTTGGCAGTGAGAGCAAGTAAATTGCCAAATAACAAAATGCTAGAACTTAATCTCTCTATAAAGTGTAGCTTGACACACACAAAAGTAATTAATGGTAGAAATTTCAGTACATGTTATGGTCTTGGTCTTGGGAAGATGCAAACATGGTAAAACATGCAGTTACAACCCCCCCCCCCAACAAAAAAAAAATAGCAATTCAAACTATTTAAATGATTTGTATATACCTATTAAAGGAAAAAAATTATTGTTTCAATGGAAAGGTACAAGGGACTTACAGTGTTGACATCAGGATTAGCAGTTACTATCTGCTTTTCAGCAGACAAAAACTTATTCTGCTTAAATTCCATATCACCTGCAAAACCATCACTAATTCTTCAGAAAATGAACTCTCTCTCACACACATAAAACACAATCACCCTTGCGCTGGGTGATAGAAGTGACCACATGAAATTATCTTGTTTTTCAGAAACAGATGCAATACCTATAGCTCTTGTAAGATTCAGACTGCCATTAACTCGTCCCGAGTGAATAAATCCACCTGCCTTCAGTATCCTCTCTCTCTCAATCTCAAGGCCGGGCTTGTGATCTCGAGAAAGATTGTACGCCTGTAAAATAGCAACCACGATGAGAACCACTTATTTTCCTACAAACTGTGAGAACATACATTTGCAAATATGACAACTTTAACCATATTTAATAAGGCCATCCATCCATTTTAGCCCATTTGGTGACTCTAGATCCGTAGTAGTTTCTATTTTATATGCATTAACATTTTCAGGGTTCTTCCATCAGTAATTGTTCACATATGAAAATGTGGAGATACTTTAAGGATAGTCAAACAATGATAACAAAGTTTGAAGCATTAAAATCAATATGAAAATGTAGAGATACTTGATATAGTTTGTTTCATAGGAACATGAAGATGATATTAGATGGATTCAACACCAAAAATTCCACCCAAACACGATTTTTGATAGGCGATTCAAGCATAGATACAAAAAAGTTGACTTTTTAATCTAATCTCTTCTGTCAGCAATCGGTGTCTGAACCAGAGTGCTCTTCTTGTTCTGTATCTGTCTCATTCCTGCATCTGCTCGGCTTCTGATTGTTTAGTACTCCCGAAATATGCCTGCTCAAGAAGCGAAGGAGTCATCAACAAGCCTTGGTTAATGTTTCTGCTCATCATAACATCCCTGTCAGACTCAATAGCAATTGAGTTCGCATGCACAATCGTATATATCTTCCATCTCCTTAAAGACACACATCATAAATAAACCATTGTGATTGCAGTGCATACAACCATGTGACAATAAAAAGATAACATTCTTTTCCCCCCATTGTGTCTCCTGAATGAAGGGGACAGACAAGTTGATAATTGGATATGAGGCTAGACATAACTAATTGGATAGTCCATTGAGTTGAATGGCCTAATGACAATAAACAAAGTTTCTTATCGTCTTAGACCTCCCTCTTTTTCAACCTTGAAAAAGCTAAAACCAGGAATTCAGCCAGCTTTAGACTAAGAATTCTAGATGATCACGCATGTTAAATTTGGGTCACCGAAAAAGAATATACGAGTGTTTATCCACCTCTTTTGATATACTTGCCTATGTGAAAACAAGAAGTTCAGAATTTCGGTCATAATACTCAATAGAGTGATGACTCTAAAGAGCACTTCACATCTGAATTCATTTTATTTTTTATGCCAAAACATGCAATAGTCTGAAAGGACTGTAGGAAGTTTTTGCATCTAGAAAAATGCATTGCAGTTTATGATAGAGTTTCAACCAGATGCATCTTCTATTGGCTAGAAAGTTAGCCCAAAGGATAAGGACCTATTATGGGCAACTCTCTCCCTTGTGACCAAAATCGCCTTCTGTACAAAACAGCTATCATTGAAATTATCCACCAAAATCGCCTTTGTACAGATGTTCATAACATATCCAACTATAAGAGTTCCATAATATTTATATACGGCAAATGCAACAAATAAACTCACACACCCTTCTCACCTTTGATGAGGTTTGAACCCCTGACCTCCTAGGAGGCCAAGGACTACGATACCGCTAGGCCAAAGGCCCTTTGTTATAAGAGTTCCATTTTAATGGTTCCAGATTACGAGTTTCGAGAATGATGCATTATGGTCCCAAGAGGGGCCTTACTTGTCAAAATGCCGGTTTAGATAATCACGGCCGGCCATAAATTAGTTAGACTCGTGTCCTACTTTTTAGAATTAATCAGAAAATAAATTATGTATTTATGCACAGCCTTGTAAACTTCTCAGGTAAGGGAAAAAAAATTCTAATTTCACAACAAAATACATGGAATCGGAGCCTAATCGAGGTCACAGTTTGCCGATTTCATCCCTAATCACACCACCCGAGTTGTAACGGTATAGTGATAACTTTGAACTTCCATTTACCAACGAGAAATCAGGGATGAGATTTCAAAAACGTACCAACACCCTTTTTTTGCATTGTTGGTTTGCCAGTTCCACCACTGTTGAGTAGCATTACTTCCTCCCTGTTATTCTCGGGGTTGTACTTGAAGAAATTGGTCATGTCATGCAAATACTAGATACTTCCATCTTATGGTGAAGGAGAAGCGTCATTGCCAGAAGATTTCTTCGGTTATTGATTCAAATGGAAACTATGTGTATGGTGATGATGTGCCGAATGTTTTTCTTTCTCATTTTCAGGCCATTCTTGGGGTCCAAGATGTTGATGTGCCGAATGGAAACTATGTGTATGGTGATGATGTGCCGAATGGAAACTATGTGTAAGGTGATGTTGACTATTGTGGAGGCAAACCATATGATCCGGCCTATTTCTAATGAGGAGATAAAGAAGGTCATGTTTGCAATTGGCAATGATAAAACCCCGGGATCAGATGGGTACACAGCTTGCTTCTTTAAAGCGGCTTGGGACATAGTGGGAGGTGATGTTATCTTAGCTGTTCACAATTTTCTCTATCGTGGCTATCTTCCTCGTGAACTTAATCATACTTTATTGTGCCTTATTCCTAAAGACCCTAATGCTTCAAAGGTGACGTGATATAGGCCTATTGCTTGTTGCACGGTTATGTATAAGTGCAATAGCAAAATTATAGCTAAGAGGATTAAGGAGTATCTGGATAGGTTGGTGAGTTCGAACCAATCTATGTTCATTCCGGGTCGTAGTATTACATACAATATTCTTATGGCACATGAGCTTGGTACAAGCTACCAAAGGAACGGAGGACCTCCTCAATGTGCTTTCAAGATTGATGTGCAAAATGCTTATGATAGGTGGATTGGCGTTTTCTTCAAAATACGTTAGCTGGAATGGGTTTTCATCCGGTCATGGTGAGATGGATTGGAGAAATGGTGAGTACCCCATTATTTTCAGTGATGATGAATGGAGCCTCTCCGGGGGGGTTTTAAGGGTGGTAAGGGTATTCGGCAGGGTGATCCTTTATCTCCTTTATTTTTTCACGATTGTAATGAAGGGGTTCACCATAATCCTTCAGGATCGTATCTAAGAGGCTGGTTCTTTTGGGTATCATAAAGGATGCCATTCTTTGCAGCTCACTCATCTTTGTTTCGCAGATGATTTATTTGTTTTTACGCAAGGTGATGTGGCTTCGGTAGAAGTATTGAAAAGGGTCCTTGATATGCTTATGAGAAGATCGGGTTTGTCTCCTAGCCTTGCCAAAAGTGCTATGTTCTTTGCTAATGTTCCAGAATCGACTAAATCATATATTCTGGCATGTTTGCCTTTTCGGGAGGCTAGCTTCCCTATTCGGTATTTGGGTGTTCCCCTTTCCCCTGTGCGACTCAAAGTGAATGATTTTGGTGTGCTTGTTACCAAAGTCAAACTTCGGATTCAGAATTGGAAGGCGAAATTTCTCTCTTTTGGTGGTTGATATCAGCTTATAAGGTCGGTACTTATGTCTTTGCAAATTTATTGGATGTAGGTATTTTCTATTCCTTCTTTTGTTCTTCATGAAATAAAGTCACTTTTTCATGATTTCTTATGGTCACAAGGAAGTAGCTCTAAAGGAAAATGTCGTATATCGTGGAATGAGGTTTGTAAACCGAAGGTGAATGGTGATCTTGGTATAAAACGATTGGCTGTTTGGAATAGAAGTTTATTAGCTTCACATGTGTGGGATATATTACAAAGAAGGCAATCGTTGTGGGTCTCTTGGATCTATGAGTTTCGGTTGAACTATAATCCTTTTTGGAGTGTTAGGAAGATCTCAAATACGTCTTGGGTGTGGCGTAAGTTGCTGGATATTCGGAACCATTTGCGACGTTTGTTTGTTATTCAGCTTGGGGATGGTATGTCTACGAATGCTTGGTGATAAGTGGCTTCCCAATGGTACATTGGCAAGCTTCTTTTTTTATCGTGTTATTCATGCTAGTGGTTTCAATTCCCTTTCCACCGTGTATGATGTTGTTAATCAATTGGATGATAATTGGCCAGAGACTTGGATTCAAAGAGCATCGTGGCTTTCAAATTGTACAGTGTCGGTTCTTTCCTATGGTAATCGAGATAGAACTTTGTGGAGGAATGTGCATCATAATTTTGTTGGTTTTTCAGTTAAGGAGGCATACCGTTCGTTGGATGGTGTCCAAACGGTTGTCTCTTGGCATCACATTGTTTGGTTCCCTTTACACATTCCAAAGCATGCTTTTTGTCTTTGGTTAGCATGTCGGAGACGACTTCCAACCCGAGACCGTATGAAAGCTTGGAAACATGATCCCCCGTACCTTCTTTGTTCCTTATGTAAATCTTGCATAGATTCCCATAGTCATTTGTTTTTTGAATATGGATATTCTATGGAGGTTTGGGCTGCTGTCAAGGATGATGCTGGTATGATGGGTGTTGGGGATTCTTGGGCAAGAATCCTTTTGGCGATTGATAGTGGTCAAGGAAAGCGATAGTCTCTTGTGCAAAAGTTGGGTTTTGCGGCTTCCGTTTACTACATTTGGCAAGAAAGGAATAGAAGACTTTTTACGGAGCAAAGACGGACGACATCACAACTTGCTAAGGAGATTAGAAGTGTGATTTTGGACAGGATGGCATCAACATTCATGCCGTTGATGGAGTTTCTTGATGTCCTGATGCTCTTGAAGGCCCACTTTCAGTTATGGTGGAATCTGGATTTGAGCATTTCTTTTTGCATGGTTCACCTCTCTGTTTCGTTGTGTACCTTTTGGCTTCTTGCGGCTTGGTATGGTGTTGTCTCCAAGCTTATCTATTTTGTTGCTTTTCCGCTTGGTGCCTTGGTTGTTTGAACTTGTTGTTTTGTTTTGTTTTTTTTTTTTTTTTTGCTTCTATAATATTTGCCAGGAGTTTTCTCCTTTCAAAAAAAAATCTGGTCATGTTTACGTCTTCTCTGTTAGATTAAAATCAGCATTTTGGTTCAAGAGAAAATATTCTAATTTCTCATATACTACAGGAAGGTATCTTATGCCCTCATTACAGACACTATGATTCAAATAAGTGGGGGGGAATAATAGGAGGCTTTTTAGATGTTGAATGGGAAGGATGCCTAATTGCCAGAATGTGAACCACTGGAATTGATGCTTTTGTCATGATAACTTCATTAAGAAATACAAGTTTCTCAGAAATTCAGCATCTCATAAAAGATGGAATTGAATGCTTCCTGTTCAACTTAGTAGTTCTCCCAGACATTGATATATATTCTCCACATCTCAAGGAATGCTAGATGTACAAGCAATTCCAATTTTATATTTTAATCCAGGGGCGTGCGATAAAAAGATCTATTAATGGTATATGAAATGATATCATATGTGTACATATCAAGCCAAGAACTATTTGAATTAGACCCAAGAACGGATAGACTATAAGAATGATATTACCTCACCCTTCCTGGAAATTACACAACGAGAATCACCAGCATTCGCGACAATGAGTTGATTATTCCTAATGATTGCAACACATGCTGTACATCCAGATGTTGGCCCTGTGAAATCAGAATGAGGCCCCTGCAAGAAATTGAATATGTTCAATGTTACATAAAACTATTTGTATCTAGTGTGGAATTTACATTAGAACCAATAGTATATAGAACAAATGAAAGGAAATTCGATTTAAGATCACCAAACAGAAGAAAAAGGAGAATTTTAATCAAAAAAAATGCAAAATGCATATACAAACAACTAGAAGCTTTTGCAAAGAGCATAACTTAAACATTCTATCCAACATTCATACATCTAAGTGCATCATATTATTATGAAGATATGCATCAATTTTATAGAAGAAAACTCCTTAGGGAAGAGGAAATTTTAGGAGTAGAAAAGAAGGAAACTAACTAATAAATAGGAACCTAGAAATTTGGACCTAGTCTATAACTTAAAAAACACATAAAATAGCAAATTGGAAACAACAGATATCTTGGAAATGAGTCTCTGGTAATCTGGATTCTCACATTCCAAATAAACAGTAATAACCGACAGCTCAACAATAGTTGCCAAAACAGTGTGTCACCCACTCTTAAAGAGGTTTCAAAACACAACCAACTTCTAGGGATCAAAATCAAGCAATGGTTGGTTCTAGGATCCATGACCTACAAGAGACACTATCAAAATCAACTAGAACCACAACAGTCAATTAACTGATGTTCAAGAAATTTTAAATAATTGTGAAGAAAAAATACACTTCTAGGGACCCCACTGTCATCCTTAAAGAACAAAACCCTGCAATGAAACTAAAGGCACAACAATCTAACTCCCACATTGCATCAAACGAGAACAAGAACAGCCCATGCTATAAGCACCACAAGTGAGTGTAATATGTCTCCAAATGTTGGAATAATGGAAGCTGACAGCATGGAGCTGCTGTCAGCAGCAGATTATAATTGGACTTGTGTTTTCTTATTCTCAGGGATGGAAAATAAAACGACCAAAAGAATACTTTATCATTGCTACAAGGAGTACATAATAGGCTCATATGCTGAGTCATAAAACCCTAAAATAATTAGAACAAATAGATTTCCAATGTATCTAACAATGGTGAAGTAGACTAGAAAATAGTTGAACTTCTTATTAAAATTTATATGAATCATAGAAGACGTTACCAACTAACTGAACCACAAGGAAGTGTGATTTAAAATTGTGGAACAATACTTTCATAGTTCATAAACATATATCATGTTCAGATCAAAAGCTAAATATAACTATGCCCATTTTCATGTTTACTGAACATATGCAATGCACATCCCATTAAGTACAAAGAGAGTCTATATATAATTTACCAATCAATATGCAACATCCAAGTGTAAGAGTTTAGCATGAGCTCGGAGTGGATACCCCCACTACATTTAAGGCAGTTTTCTACCCAATATAAAGGTTAAATATAGTGGATAGAGTAACATATTAGCTTTTAGTCACCAATTACAACGTAGACATTTTGTTCCAAGTAATAGTACCTCCTCAAAAGCCCAGTCATCCACCTGATGACTTCCTTCTCCTCCTCTTGGAGACCATATCAGACCCTCTATCACCCCAGTGAATTTGTTTATTCTATCCCCCAAAACAGATAACTCCCTCCACCCTCTCTGTCCACGCATCATATCATCCATCCTGCACCAGAGAAACAAATTTAATTGTAATTGCATTACAGGATAACTAATCTAGACACAAATCAATTCTTGCAAATTCTTCACGATTTAGTCTCTTGAATCGCATGAAGAAATTCAGTCATACACTAATTCATTGTCAACAATTATTATCACTTAGTACTTTAACCTACAGAATCCAAATGAATGATAATTCCCTACGTTTTTAACAGGACTAGAAAAGAGGGGATAAGCATTATATGAAGAAAAGGCAACAGAAGATTTTCAAATATAGAACCTGATAAATGCCTTTTGTACAGAAGTTTCAATATTTCCAGTAGAATATGCTTCATGCTTGAGCACTTGTTGATGAAGATACTTGGCACAAAACTTAGCAACAACTTTACCTGAGGTGAACATAGTAAGAACAACGACGAAAACAAACTTACCCATATACAAAAATAAATATAAAAACTGCTAATAATGGCTTCTTTTACTTGCATCTTCATATGCAGACTAGATAGAATGCACTAATGTAGTAGCATCAATCTTTTACACTGAATCATTAGACAGTTATCAAAGGCAAGCTACTGGGCACAAAATGCAACATGCTTCTTAGGAGATGAGAAGAACGGTAAACATACAGAATATGTGCAAAGGAAAGATCCTGAAGAAGTTCATAATGAACACCCCGATGTACATCATAAGCTTGTGTTGTCCAATTCCAACTATTAATTTCCGGTAACCATGTCTCATCAGTTGATGCGACTATCTTTGGGTATAAGCAGCTGGGACTGTCATCTATGGACAAATAGAAAATTCCACAACATGGAGTAGGAACGAGAGAGGGATTTATGTATACACTTATTTGACTATAGGAAAGGTTGAATTTCATTGAACAGCAATGGTGACTTAAAGCTTACCCAACCTCCAAAGAGCATGAGAACCGAAAAGCCTCCTTCGGCCTGCTCTTGAGATCTCAATGGAAAACCTTTAAGGACTCTTCCTAAGCAACACATGAAGGAGAATTCATGAAGAACATAAAGCTGGACTGACACCATCTGAAAACACATTTTTGACATTAAGTTGGTGATAGACAACTATCATACCAAAAAGAAATGGACACATGCAATTTATCCCCAGGACCAAAGTTCCTACCATGATCAATACGGCACATCTAAGAGTATCCTTTGGCTACAAGTAGAGTAAAAAAGGGTAAAAGCCACCCCCTGGAGCGCTCCCACCGCACCGGTACCACGGTCATCATGGGCAACGTAAGTCAGCGCATGCATCCCATTGGCACAGGAGCGGTGCCTAGGCTCGAACGCGGGACCTCACTCATATGGATTACACCCACACCTCTACCATTGGGACAGATCAGCGGGAACAGCTACAAGTACAGTAGAGAGCTTCCAAAATTAAGTTTCACACTCTATATCCACTTACAACCGGCTGAATCATTAACAGCAAGGTCTACAAGACCCATGTAAATTATTCCCAAGAGCAACCACTCCTCATGTATGGCTTGATGCCTGTCCAAACCACGATCAAAGACAAACTATGGAGAAACGGGGAGAGAGAGAGAGAGAGGCATTTGAGACATGACAGACCACCCCAAGTGATCAATAGGTTTCCAAGAGAATATCACGAATTTTGCTTGAGTTAGTGATTATCACACAAGGACTCTCTGTTAGGGGTGGTACAAAGCACCCCTCAATGCTAGAGAAGACCTTACGCCACACTGGAAATGTGTGATTGATGTTGCAGTTAAATGAATATTATTTATAAAAAAAAAAAAGTTGAATGCATACAGGAACACAAATAACAACATAAGACAATTATTAATTAACTCGAAGAAACATTCGCACTTTAAACTGTTAATCCACAATTACATTATGTCTTGAACGATAACTAATATAAAGTGGATGTGTACTGACTAATTCTAGATCTACCAAAATGAAAGATATCTCTAGTACACACCTCCATGACCGTCATATACACCAAAGAAAGAGGTAGATGGGTCCAGATCAGGCAACGCTGCATGCTAAAAAAGCCAATAGAAACCTTAGAACATAGTTCAAACGATATGATCACCTTAACTTCTAGATAAACCTGAGTACAATTCTCTTCAATTTCAATGATCTAAAAGTTCAGAATTGATCAAAATGACATTCATGAGGAACTTTTGCATATACTGTGAATTACGAGACTTCAATAAAGCACAAGAAAATAGCATTCAAGTAGCCAAAACTCATTGACAGTTAAATGTGGTTAACTTCCCGATCAAATATTAACAAGGAAAAACAAAGGTCTTTCTGTTCTTATCTTTTTTCTTTCTCATGTTTGTCTTCTTTACACAAGTCATTTATGCAAAACAGACATCATGCATTTAATAACATCCAATTATGTTGTATATAATTTTATATATATATATATATATATATATATATTAGAGTTTACCCCTTTATATGTTTACATGTTTGTACCCACAAACCCATCTGAAGAACCACTGTCCCCATATTCAAGGCTCTGCTCAAGATTCTTTTTATGCTAACCTACATTGTATAAGCCCTCGCTCCACCAATAAACCCCAGCAACCAATGACATAATTATCACAGTTTCTCATCTCTGAGAGAAACAGTGTCACCCCTCACTGACCCTGACCTTGTGGAACTGAACCGCCATTGCAACTTCTAGTTGTCACATCAGGTCCTCAATTTCAGTTACATGTTTGATCTGTTTACTCGCAGTGACTATCACCCTCACTGACAACAAGAAAGTTGGAATCAAATCTTTTAGGCCTGTGCAATCTTTGAAGGAAGTCGAATCTATGGTCTATTCTGAGAATCACTAAATCAACTGTTACTTCATCAATTGATTATATTCTATCTGCTTGGTCTTCTCCAAGAAGTCAGCTTTCCAATCTTTTCTGAGAAAAGATCTGTCAGTTCATGGTATTCCTCTGTTTAATTTCTACAACTCAATCTGTTCCTGTTTATGATCTCCGATTCATGTAGCACGTAACTTTTTCCAAGACTATGGTTTAACTTCTTTTGCTTTAATCTCAATCTGTCACTAGATTCCTTTCACCTGATGCTTCTTTTACCAGATCTGTTCTACTTTCTACATCTGTTTTTCAGTTTATCTGGAAGCAAGGCTGGTCAAGTAGAGTGGAAGGAGAAGTTGGTTTGTCCTGACTATTTATTTTATGTTAATGAATTTCTTGATTATGCTTGTTGACATGGATATTTATATAGTCTGAAACAGTCTTGGAGAGTTTGATGATGTCATATACAAAGATTCTATGTTAGTTTGGCATGTCATCAAAGCAATATTTTGCTTAGTCTCTAAGAACAACGCTATTTTATCCAAGTACGATTTAAGGAGATGCAAGATGGTGTTTAACCTATGATTCTGAATAGTGAACTGGTGCAAGATGATGGGTAGCCTTCCATTGATCTATAAAGTACATGAGATTGGTTACGAAGCTCAATTACCTATTGGTTTCTCATGTGCATAATTGAATTTAGGTGTATTTTTTCCTCGAGTTTGACTGAAAAAAGACACAAGTTTTTTTGTTAGGCAAAAGTTTACAATCCTTTGAGACATTTTATTACATGTAAATAAAGTATAGAATGATGAAAATCAAGGTCTTTTAGGTTCTTTATTTATTTATTTTATTAGGTTTTATTTATATAACATAACGGTTTTGAAAGATAGAAATTTGAGAGTTAAAGAACGAGAACTAAGAGTTCCAATCCAAAGATTTTTGGTTTTACAAATATTGTATTGTCTGGRATCAAAATTTTCTTATTTCGAGTAATTTTTGATACAATTTTCAGAGATCTTTCACATATCTATATTTATTTTTTATGAAGAGAATATTATTTAGAGAAAAAATAGATAATGAATAAGAAATAATAATTCGTTTTGAACAATAGATGTCTTTCTAGTTGGTCAAATTGCTCCCCAAACCAGACATTGGTATGTATTTCTTCGTTTCTTCAGGTTTCTCAGATTATTACAATGGGAGGTAGCTTGTACAAATTTCAAGGACATTGAAGTGTACAATATCAATATGAAATTTGATCGATCATGGTGCCACCTTCATCAGAGAACCACCACCAGTTACTATATGTTTTAGGTGGTAACTAGTAGTATGGAAAAGCAAGAAACAACTTACAAGTAATGGTTTCCGAGTATCCTGGCGCCATCTAAAACATTTCACGCGTGATAGTGTGGGCCAAACGCCTTCTAAGCAACTATGGGATTCTATCAAACAGATATGTTGGTAATTATGAGCAGTCATTCATATAGCAAATAACCAAGTTGTCCAGGAGCATATTGAAACTATAGAGGTTGATTACTATGTGGTGTGATAGAATGTTGTAAGACTGCTAGAAATCCTTCTTTGGTTCAACCATTTGACATTCAGACATTGTACTGGCGTGTTGACATCTTGAAGAAATTCGATATGAGACCTAATTAATATCAGGAGGAGTTTCAAATGTATTAATAATGTTTTCTAGAATTTTACTTGTTTACATGTTTCTAAGTTGACGTCCACAGGCCCATATGGTGTACTATATGTGCAGTATTCTCCTCCGGTGACCTTACAAATGCTTTTGACACTAAAAAATGACTCTAGCGTTGAAATTATTTAATTATTTTCATATTTACATACTTCAAAGCCCCAACATGTAGTGTGTTATCTAAAACTAAACAAAAGATCTTTGCTACTAATGGACTTATTTACATTTTTCTCAGCCTTTTCTTATGTTTATTATTAATAAATAATAATCTATATTGGAGGACAAAAACCATCAAATGCTCCCTATGCTCTAAAAGAGATACAAAACAGACTTCTTTTTACAAACTTATTCGCTTTTAAGAAACTTGAGACGAGCAGCAGTCTCAAATAGTGAAGTTGGCTTCAGTGCAATAATGAACTATAAAACAAAGCTATGGGACTATGCACACGAATACAACAAAAACATATTCCACATATGCATAATTGTTAACACTTGAACTCAATTATTTGCTCACAGAATCTTCCATTGATGCACGCCACCCTTGCATTGATGATAAACCATATCTGACCCTCCCATTCTCACCATCTTCAGAGAACTTGTCTGTTTTAGGAGTGCTGAGGTATGTCCCCATATTTTAACTGAAATAACAATAAAACCAAATGGCAAGAAAACACCAATGAGCTCTTGAAAGTAAAATATATAAAATAAAAAATCACAGATGGGCTGTTACAACTCCAAGCTCTGCTGCAAAAGTCATTGCAGCTTTTCATTTGCTTCCATTTCTCCTATGGTTGCCTAGTTTGAAAATATAACTCACCCAATGGAGCAGAAGATCCTTCAAATCCCTTGTCAGTTTGATTGAAAACCAGTCTATAGATGCTTTAAAACTAAAGATCCCGAACTTTTAAAACAACTGAGATGATAACATTATTCTTTCCATTTATACAAAACAAGCACTCCTAAATATAGCCTTAAAAGTCAAATGTGGTCCAAAGAAGTCCACGTTCTCAAACAAGAACACCTTTTAAATCATCATCTTTCAACTCGCTCGCCACATAGAAAACTTATAGATCAAGTTTGGGGACCAAATCTTGGGAAACGAAGATTCCCAAATTCCCAAATCAAACAAATAGGCACATGAAGAAGAAGAAGAAGAAAACGAATCGACAAAAAACTCAAACTTCAGAATCCAAAAACAAGATCATACGACATGAATTCAAGTAAACAAATCACGAATTCAGTAGTGACAGTTTAGGATATGAACTTACTAATAAAATTGCCCAGTTGGGCGGCCAAATAATTCGCTCTACAAACCGAAAGGCAATCCGATTGGCAGTTGAAGAAGATTGAACCGCAACCCCAGAATTGCAGAACTGCAGTGCAGCTAAGAATAAATTGAATAATGATAGTGGGTAGGAAAGAAAGACGAAGGGGAAGGGGGGATGCCGACGGGAAAGGAACAACTGGTAGTAGTACGGCTGGTGTGATGCATCATACCATTGGACATAGTTTGTACTTATCCTTGAAAAACCATTTGCGTCTTTCCTTTTGACTTGGGTCCAACTTCCATACCATACCAGGTGACATGGTTTACTGTTGAGTTAAGTAGAAAGATCACCGTGGGGTTGGGTTCAAGATTATCTTGAAAACATTTCATCAAAATAGAAATAACAAATAGTCATATAACTAAAATCTATATATATATATATCTATACTATATTATAAAGTATTTGGCTAAAACTCTTAAACTCTTAAAACTCTTAAACTTGTTCATCTCTAAACAATTTCATCTCTATCCGATTTCATCC
>NC_037543.1:13532319-13533617 GCF_001531365.2 Cynara cardunculus var. scolymus
ATCACGGAGGTGATGACCATGATCGTCATGAGGGGGAGAAGAAAGTTGAGCCAAAGAAGACTTCTGCCAGACCACTCAAGATAGTGGACTCTACAGCTGCCTTGTTCTCAAAAGGCAAAGAAAAGGCACCAGAGCCTAAAGACAAAGGCAAAGGCAAAGTTGTGGAGAAAACACCACAGAAGGGGTCGTCAAGCTCAGAGACTCCACAACAAATAAATGAAGAGGAGTACAGCGACCCAACACTCATTCAAGCATTAAAGGTGTCTCTGGCAGAGGCTCAAGCAAGAAAGGGTAGAGGTCCCATCCCCAGAGCAGGTGAAGGCTCTTCATCAAAATTCCTACAAGTCCAAGGAGAAACGTCCACGGGTACGTTCGACGCTCTGYAAGGAACCGTCAAACCTATCCTTGCAGAGGGGTCAACCAAGAGGCCAATACTTGAAGAAGAGGAAGCCAAAGTGTCAGAGTCTGCCATAGTAGGAAGGGTTTCTGAGATATTCGAATCAATGAGCAAGATTCCCATGCAACAAGTACGCACAGAGCCTGTTACTACTGTGGAAGATATTCTGATGTGGAGATACTCTGCAGTGGACACAAAGCCCCCTATGATCCAGAGCTCACAGGTATTCCTTCTTCTGATGCCAAGTTCCAGTTCTCTAAGCTCACCAGGCCACGTGAGCAAGTCTTCTCAGAGCACGTGATTGTGTCACTTGAAACAATTTCTCCAAGGACCCTGCTGAAGAGGACGGTGCTTTATGCTCAATACGTTGTGAAGAGGGATGACGGCAACCTGTACATGTTCACAGATGCTGACCTCCACAACCTCTGTGTATTTGATTTGATCTTCTTGSAYAAAATWCTYAACAAATACATGGAGAGGAGGTCAAGCTATGCTCTGTCGCTTAGAAGGCTTATCGAGGTCATGCGTGCACAAGTGAAGTACTACAGCCAGAAGGACTTCGAGATAGCAATGAGGTTAGCTCAGTCAGTTCTTAAGATCACCCCTCCAAACAACAGGCCAGGATGGATACTTAGGTGTCATCCAAACTCCATTGTTCACAACCCTGTTTTTGGGTTTGTGTTCTTGGATAAGAATAACATCCTAAGGATTTTCATTCCGACAGAAGCGAACAAATACTCCACAGAGACCCTTAAATGGGTATTCAACAAAGTAGTGGCAGAGGTGAACAAAGGGCATCTAAGGAAGGGTGAAGTGTCTGGCATTCTGGAAGCTATCAAAGTACAAGTCAACTTCAGAGAATGGATCTTCAATGTCTACAGAACCATCAAGACTGACATGC
>NC_037543.1:13534173-13541339 GCF_001531365.2 Cynara cardunculus var. scolymus
ACCAACAACAGAAGATATACAAAAGCGTACAAGTCAAGAATGACATAACCTCTGCTGTCTCTCACAGAGGTTCTGGAAACTTATCCTCTGGAATCAAGTGTTTACAAGTCATATCCAGCAGAGCCTTTGGGATGGCTCACAGAGGGTCTGCAGTTTATCTTCTGTGAAGAACCACTTCTCACTGCTTTACTTAGGTTTGTTAGCTGCTCGTGCTTATCACGTGACTATGTTTGTAATCTGCTTTATTTGAATGGCTTAGATCATTTCACTTGTCTAGGTCATGTCAGAAAAGTTGTTAGAAACTAGTATAAATAGCAGCTAGGCCTTTGTAATTTGGTGGCACTTCCGTATTGTAATTGTCAATATTTTCAATAGAATTGAAAATCATTTGAAGCTATTCTCTCGTGTTCTTCATTTTCATCATCTGTGTTCTTGATTGATTAATTACTTTGTTTGTTCTTATACTATTTCCGTTGCACTGTTATTGTTCTTAAAGATCATCCAGAGTATTTGATTAATATCATAAGCTAAATCTAAAGGTCTTAACACTAAGTTATCTGTATGAATGAATGAGGGAGACCAAGTTTGAGACCAAAGAGGCTCTGGTCTTAAAGGATTGGAATCCAGAGGCTCTAGTCTATATAACCAGAGGCTCTAGTTATGAAGGGGGTGCTTAGTGAAAAATCACAAAGCATTTGCTTTAGACCAGATGGGCTCTGGTTCCAAAGGCGATGAAAATGTTTGGCCAAAATTTAAACAAGTATTTCTAATTGGCTAGAGGCTCTGGTCTTTAGAACCAGAGGCTCTGGTTTAGAGTACTTGGGGATTATGGCCAACATGATATATCACTTGTAGGCATAACCATGAGATGTTAAGGATCTCTGGTTTCAAACTATGGATTGCCTCTAAATGATGAGATTCAGCATACCCATCTTGCTGACAAGAAATTAAAATCTTTTCTCATCAAGAGCTTTTGTGAAAATGTCAGCAAGTTGAATCTCTGTAGGAACAAAGTACATCTCTATTGTACCTTTTCTCGACATTGTCTTTCAGAAAGTGGTACCTTATATCGATGTGTTTGGTCTTGGAATGCTGCACAGGATTTGCAGAGATGGCTATGGCACTCTTGGAGTCATAGAGGATGGGAATCTTTTCATATTCAAAGCCATAGTCCTTAAGCTGAGTCTTCATCCAGAGGACTTATGAACAACAACTAGCAGCATAAACATATTCTGCTTCTGCTGTAGAGGTTGAAACACAATTCTGTTTTCCTGATATCCATCTTACCAGCTTTTCCCCTAAGAGTTGACAACTTCCAGACGTACTCTTTCTATCAAGCTTGCAACCTGCATGATCTGCATCTGTGAAAGCTATTAGATCAAATCCAGAGTTCTTAGGATACCAGAGACCCAATGAAGGGGTTCCCTTGAGGTATCTAAAGATCCTCTAGATGCAGAAAGATGAGATTCCTTAGGATTAGCTTGATACTTTGCACAAAGACAAGTAGCAAACATAATATCTGGTCTACTAGCTGTTAGATATAGGAGTGATCCTATCATGCCTCTGTAGGTTGTTGCATCCACAGGTTTGCCTGATGGATCCGCAAACAACTTTGCTCCTATAGCCATTGGTGTTCTCATCGATGATGAATTTGAGAGAGAGTATTTCTTCAGAAGGTCAGTCACATACTTAGACTGATTGATGAAAGTCCCTTCTGGAGTTTGTTTTATTTGAAGACCAAGGAAGAAACTAAGTTCTCCCATCATACTCATCTCAAATTTGCTTTTCATCAGCTCTGAGAATTTTTCTCAAAATTTAGTATTGGTAGAACCAAATATGATATCGTCCATATATATTTGCACAAGTGGTATGTTACCTTTATGCTTCTTGAGAAAGAGGGTTGTATCGATTGTACCTTTTTCGAATCCATTGTCGATGAGAAAAGTAGAGAGAGTTTCATACCACACCCTGGGTGCTTGTTTCAGCCCATAGAGGGCTTTGTCCATAAAGTAGACGTACTCTGGATACTTTGGATCTTCAAACCCAGGGGGCTGTTGCATATATACTTCTTCTTGAAGCTTACCATTGAGGAAGGAAGACTTGACATCCATCTGATAGACCTTGAAGCCTTTGTGTGATGCATAGGCTAGGAATATCCTGATGGCCTCAAGTCTTGCTACAAGAGCAAATGTCTCATCGTAGCCTATCCCTTCTTCTTGGCAGCAGCCCTTGGCAACAAGCCTGGCCTTGTTCCTTACTACTATGTCATATTCGTCCTTTTTGTTTCTGAAGACCCATTTGGTTCCAATGGTCGTCTTCCCTTTGGGTAGAGGCATGAGGGACCACACTTTGTTTCTCTCAAACTGGAGTAGTTCTTCTTACATTGCATCTATCCAATTTGGGTCTTGTAGGGCTTCAGAAATCTTCTTTGGTTCGATCATGCTTAGAAAGTTGGCGAAGAGGCATTCATTGGCTGTTGCGGATCTCGTCTTGACACCAGATGTTGGATCACCAATGATTTGGTGTTGTGGATGGTCTTTTGTCCACTTGGAGCAAGATTGGGGTTCTGGAGCAACAGGATGCAGTTCTTCATCAACCGATGGAACTGCTTGCTCCCCCTCGAAGAGATCATCTCTAGATTTATCTTCTGGCTCTGGTTCTGGTTCTGAAGACACAGAAGAAGTAGAAGGTGAAGTAACATGAGTTTCAGAAAGAGATGTACCTTCAGTGTTGGAGACTTCATGTTCTTCATCGACTCTGGAAGTGGGTTTAGCAGTGGGTGCATGTCCAGAGACTACTTCTTCTTCAAAGATGTCTTCAAATAAATGAGCTAACTCTGATTCATTGGGTTTGCCAAGTGATGAATCAGAGGCTCTCTGTTGAAGTCTGAGTCCTGAACTGTTATGTCCAGAAGTCATTGGTATGGAGTCATCAAAGGACACATTGATGCTTTCAATTACGATCTTTGTCCTTTTGATGTAGACTCTGTAGGCCTTTGTGGTTTGAGAATATCCTAAAAATATCCCTTCATCAGCTTTCTTGTCGAACATTCCAAGATATTCCCTATCATTGAGTATAAAACATTTGCACTCAAAGACATGGAAATATTTGACATTTGGTCTTCTTTGATTGATAAGCTCATAGGGTGTCTTCTGGTGCCTCTTGTTGATGATTGACCGATTCTGGGTGAAGCAGGCAGTGGAAATAGCTTCAGCCTAGAAGGTGATAGGTAACTCCGATGAAGCAAGCATGGTCCTTGATGCTTCCACTAAGGTTTTGTTCCTTCGCTCCACTACTCCATTTTGTTGAGGGGTTCTTGCAGTTGAAAAGTTTTGGGAAATGCCTTCACTGATGAGATATTTATCAATTCTAGCCTGAATTCAGTTCCATTATCACTTTTAACTTTGATGAGCTTGCGCTGTAGAAGGACTTGGAGCCTTTTCATCACCCTAATGAGGAGTTCAGGAACGTCTGATTTCTTCTTTACGAACTCAACCCAAGTGTATCTGGAGTATTCATCAACTAGTACCAATATGTACTTCTCTCTAGAGAGGCTTTGTGTAGAGATGGGCCCATCGAGATCTATGTGTATCATGTCCAAGGGCTTGGTGCAGGAGGTTTCTGACTTCGTTTTATGAGAAGCCCGTTTCAACTTTCCCATCTCGCAGGCTGAACATAGATGGTCTTTTTCGAAATTAAGATCTGGAATCCCCTTGACCAGCTTCTGTTTGGCTAGCTTCCTTAGAACATCAAAGTTTAGATGTGAGAACGTCTAATGCCATAGCCAATTTTCATTGCTTTTATGGGAAACAAGGCAGAGGGTGTCTTGTCCCACAGAGGATTGAAAATCCAGAAGATAGAGATTCCCTTCTCTATTTGCCTTGATGATGGTTTTGTCGGGCTGTGTTTCAATGATGCAGAAACCCTTGCGAAATTTGACTTCAAGACCCTTGTCGCAGAACTGGCTTATGCTTAGTAAATTATGCTTCAGACCTTCAACATAAGCCACTTTGCTGATGGAAATGTTGCCTTTTATGAGTGTGTCGTATCCCTTGATTGTACCCTTACTGTTGTCTCCAAAAGTGACAGAGCCTCTAGATTTTTCAATGAAGGAGGACAGCTGACTTCTATCACCAGTCATGTGCCTAGAGCAACCTGAATCCATATACCATGGTTACACATGTTGGCCCTACAAGACAAGTTAAGGGTTTTTAGGTACCCATTTCATAATGGGTCCACGTTGGTTAGTCGGAGATACGGTCTTTCTCTTTTCATCAGCCGTCTTGGGAGTGGGCTGATTTTCATTAACCTTAGCCTTTGCAGGCTTGGGTCTGTTGGCGTTTCCCTTGCCCTTAGACTTGGGCTTTTTCACGTTTACATTGGTTTGATCATTATAGCGATAGACGTGTTTGGAAAATATACAGCGGTGGGTTAGCATGTGGTTCCTCAGGTTTTGTAAAAGTGCTAAACATTGATAGTTAGGATATTTTGAACATGAATGTTTAACTTTCTTTTTATTCGTTGAAAATGAAGAAGTAAATGCAGGGATGAAAATCCTATCCTAGCATCGGTTGTTTTTACAAACTTCCTATCTAGTTCAGATTTTTTATGTGTAGAAGGCTTGGTCTTTACTTCTTTCTTGAGGGAGGGCTGCTTTTCTTCAGCTTAATGAGAAGAAAAGTGGTGGTTAGAATTTTCAGAGGCAGGCCACTTCTGTTTTTGCGCGCGAGTAAACTTAATGAACTTAGATGAAGTACTTGGGCCTTGTGAGGTATCGTTGGCAGACTTGGTGTTACTCAGATTTCCTTTACCTTTATATGAAGTTTTCATAGATGCTGGAACATCAGATTTCATTGAGGGTTTGAAGTTTTGAGGCTTCTTATCCTCAATAACCTCTGGTGATTCACAGATTATTTCTTCTTCAGATTCAGAGTCAAGAAAGTCTCTCGCGGATTTCTAGAAATCAAAATTATCATGGATGTTTGTGGAAGGAATGGGTTCAGAGGTTGATGGTTGAGAGTGATATGTTGGGTGTTCCATCGTTTCTAACTTAGATGAACTTCCAATATTACTTGGATGGTTCATTGATTCATCAGATGACGGTTCCTTACTAAGATTCTCTTTCTCATCAACAGCATTTGCTGATGAAGTGGGATTGATGACCAGAGATTCTGGTTTAACCATAGGGTTTCCATCAGTCTCTGGTGTGGAGGCATCATTCCCTTCATCAGAATTCTTACTTGTGCTGTTCTGGTACACCACATTTTCAAAATCCTGTCTTAAGAGGATAGTTTTTCCATCGACTTTAACCATTTTGAAATTTGATTTGGGTTTAGGGAAAAAGTCAGGTTTTTAAATGCATCCAAGTTTGAAAGTGGAATCAAAGGTGTATTTCTTTGTTTCGATAAAGTAGCCCAATTCATTGAATCCAATCCCTTGAGTGTCCTTTTGACCGTTTAGTTTTTCGTACACATTTTAGGCATCCTTATATTTCTTCATCAGAAGTTCATTGGTTTGAAGCTTCTGATGAAGAATCTCCCTTTCCTTTTGAAAGAAATCTTTGAGAGCTACTGAGTTAAGCATTTTGACTGTTTAGTTTTTCGTACACATTTTGGGCATCCTTATATTTCTTCATGAGAAGTTCATTGGTTTGAAGCTTCTGATGAAGAATCTCCCTTTCCTTTTGAAAGAAATCTTTGAGAGCTACTGAGTTAAGCATCTCTGGCTCGGATTCTTTTAAGGCCTTTGCCTTCTTTTCTAAGTCCTTCGTTATTTTCTTGTTTAAATCCAGAAGTTTTTCTTCCTCTAATTTTCTAAGTGAGGCGATGCGAGTCTTTTCCTTTACTAGTTCGGCTTTTTCTTCGGTTAGAAGATCAATCTCTCTTTTGTAGAAACTGACTTCTTTTTCTGCTTTTATTCTTTCAAATTTTTCAAAATTTAATTTTTCCTTGAGTTTTAAGAAATCCTCTTAAAGTTTCATTACCCTTAACTCTAGCTCAGATGGAGCAGAGTTGGTTTCATCGATAGAAGACTCACATACCTGTTCATCAGAGTCAGAGGCGGATTCTACGTTGGACGTGGCCACAAGACATATGAGTGCTTTGTCTTTTTCATCGGACGAAGAATCAGACATCCAATTTTCTTTTTCAACCATCAGGCTTCCCTCTTTAGGATTGTATTTATATTTGTTCTTGTAATAGTCAGCATCCTTCACCAGACGTCCTCTGCACTCTTTTGAAAAATGACCGATTTTTCCGCATCTGAAGCAGCGAAGGTCATTCTTCCTTCCGTCTCTGTCTTCTCTTTTCTCCTCTCTCCTATCTTCTGTTAGCTCAATTATTTGTAAAAGTATAGAAAAAGTATACTGCAAGTCTTGACAGATGGATATCTCCACAGAAGACCACAGAGGACTAACGACAGAAGCCGTTTGATCGATCAAGTTAAGAGTGGCAGAACCTCTGGTATGTCTCACAGAGGTTCTGGAAAATAGTCCTCTGTAATATAGAACATGCAAGTCAGTTACAGCAGAGCCTCTGAGATGGCTCACAGAGGGTCTGCGGATTTCGTCTTCTGTGAAGTTTGTCTTCCATCACTTTACGAAGATTGTTAGCCGCATGTGCTTCTCACGTGACTAGGGAATAATCGACTTTATTTGGACGTCTCAGATGAAGACACGCGTCAAGATCTGGTCTCTAAGGTCGTTAGGAACTAGTATAAATAGCGGCTAAGGCCTTTGTAATCGGTGGTGCTTCCTGTATTGTAATCATCAAATTTTTCAATTGAATTGATTGAAAAACCTTTGAAGCAATTCTCCTGTGTTCATCTTCTTCATCAATACTGTATGTTCTTAATACTCTGTTTTGCACTCATTATTACTTCCGCTGCACTTCATTGTTCAAGAGCTTTTCTAGAGTATTAGATCAATATCAAAGCTGAATTTAAGATCCAACAATTGGTATCATAGCGGGAATTGAATTCTTATTCGATTAATTCTGCTTTTGGTATTAATCTGTGTTTTCTAGAATACCAGTTTTCTTCAGATTATCCTGTTTCAATCACCTCTTCAAATTTCAATGGCGAACTTGGTTAATACCTCGTTCATGAGTATTGGATCTCAATCAAAGCCTCCCACGCTTATCCGTGAGGAATATCCGCAATGGAAAGTG
>NC_037543.1:13541439-13576089 GCF_001531365.2 Cynara cardunculus var. scolymus
GTTGGCAAGGTGCAACCGCAAAGGAGACTAAATCCCATTATGAAAGAAGTTGTGAAGAAAGAAATCTTGAAGTGGTTAGACGCGGGTATTATATATCCCATTTCCAGTAGTGGATGGGTGAGTCTGGTGCAATGTGTACCGAAGAAAGGTGGAACCACGGTTGTCACCAACGAAAAAAATGAGCTCATCCCTACTAGGACTGTCACCGGATGGCGGATTTGTATGGACTATAGGCAATTGAATCTAGCAACCAAAAAGGACCATTTTCCTTTGCCCTTTATTGACCAAATGCTAGATCGATTGGCCGGAAAAGAATTTTATTGCTTTTTGGACGGTTACTCGGGTTACAACCAAATTCACATAGCACCCGAAGATCAAGAGAAAACAACTTTCACTTGTCCTTTCGGAACGTTTGCTTTTAGGCGTATGCCATTTGRTCTTTGTAACGCACCAGCGACCTTTCAACGGTGCATGATGTCAATTTTTTCAGACATGATTAAGGATACTATGGAAGTGTTTATGGATGACTTTTCTGTAATTGGTACATCTTTTAAAAATTGTCTTGCCAATTTAAAGAAAAGTTTGGAAAGATGTGAAATTCATGATTTAATTTTAAATTGGGAGAAATGTCATTTTATGGTACAAGAAGGAATTGTTTTGGGTCACATGATTTCTAAAAATGGTTTGGAAGTTGATAAAGCAAAAATTGAGGTAATATTGCAATTGCCCGAACCATCTTCGGTCAAAGGCATTCGAAGTTTTTTAGGACATGCAGGTTTTTACCGTAGATTTATTAAGGATTTTTCTAAAATTGCAAAACCCTTATGTAATTTGTTGCATGTCGATCAAACTTTCGAATTTACCTCCGATTGTAAAAAAGCTATTGAAACTATTAAAAAAGCTCTTGTCTCGGCACTTATTGTCGTTGCCCCAAATTGGACCATGCCTTTTGAGGTTATGTGTGACGCAAGCGACTGGGTCGTAGGTGCCGTTTTGGGACAAAAGCGAAACAAGATTTTTCACCCCATCTACTACGCAAGTAAAACTTTGATGGAGGCCCAGTTAAATTATACCACCACCGAAAAAGAATTACTTGCAGTAGTATTTGCATTCGATCGTTTCCGATCCTACTTGATTGGCACCAAAGTTACCGTTCATACGGACCACTCTGCCATCAAATATCTCTTTAGAAAGACCGACGCTAAGCCAAGGCTTATCAGATGGGTTCTTCTTTTACAAGAATTTGATCTAGAGATAGTTGATCGCAAGGGATGCGACAATCAAGTAGCCGATCATTTGTCAAGGATCGAAGGCAAAGTTTCTAGCGGGGGAAACCATGTGATAAAAGAAACTTTTCCCGACGAGTACATTTTGGCAATACAAGAAAATCATCCAAATGAACTTCCATGGTATGCCGATATTGCCAACTACCTTGCTTGTGGGCTTAAGCCACATCATCTTAACGGTCAACGTTTTAAGAAATTTCTTCATGACTGTAAGCACTACTTATGGGACGATCCATTTCTTTACAAAATGGGAGCAGATCAAGTTTTGCGAAAATGCGTTCCAAATTTGGAAATTTCTTCTTTATTGAAAGATTGTCATGCATCGTCGTATGGTGGACATTTTCGGTGGACAACATACGGCCGCACAAATTTTACAAAGTGGATTTTTCTGGCCAACATTGTTTAAGGACGCATTTGATTTTGTAAAGAGATGCGATCAGTGTCAAAGAATGGGAAACTTGTCCCAACGAAACGAAATGCCTTTAAATAACATTCTTGAAGTTGAACTTTTCGACGTTTGGGGCATTGATTTTATGGGACCGTTTCCTATGTCTTTCAATAATCAGTATATTTTGGTAGCGGTTGATTACGTTTCAAAGTGGGTGGAAGCTAAGGCGTGCCCCAAGAACGATGCGAAGACGGTGATTGTTTTTACATAAAAATATTTTTGTCCGTTTTGGAACTCCCCGAGCTTTGATAAGCGATGAAGGRACGTRTTTTATGAATCGAATGCTAGCTACTGTTCTTACCAAATACAACATCCAACATCGAGTTGCTACGGCATACCATCCCCAAACGAATGGTCTTGCCGAACTTTCGAACCGAGAAATCAAAAATAATTTAGAAAAAGTTGTAAGACCAGATCGTAAGGATTGGTCGCTCAAGTTGGATGATGTATTATGGGCATACCGCACCGCATTCAAAACCCCTTTGGGAATGTCATCGTACCAGTTAGTTTTTGGAAAAGCGTGTCACCTCCCGCTCGAATTGGAATATAAAGCTTTTTGGGCAATAAAAGAATTTAATTTGGATGCAAATTCGGCGGGAGCAAAAAGAAAACTCCAACTTAATCAGTTGGAAGAATGGAGATTTCATGCCTACGAAAATGTTAAACTCTACAAGGAAAAAACAAAATTTTGGCATGATCGTAGGATAAATCGCCGAATTTTCGAAAGTGGTCAAAAAGTTCTTCTTTTTAATTCTCGACTAAAGCTTTTTCCCGGAAAACTTAAGTCGAGATGGTCTGGACCATTCACCATTGTCAATGTGGGAAAATTTGGAACTGTAGATCTTTTGAATCCACAAGATAACAGCACTTTCAAAGTTAACGGACATCGGATAAAGCATTTCCTCCCGGAGGGAATAATCGGTCCAACCCAATGATTTTTGAAAAAGATTTTCAAAGGTTTGTAAATATTTTATTTTGAAAGCAAGAATGGATAAAAAGAAAAAAAATAATAATAATAATAAAGGAAGAATCTGGTGTTTTTGAGTAGACAGTGGGAAGTTTGTGCCCACTGTCTGGGTAATCCGAATTTTAAAAGAGAAGAGCCAGCAGCATTTTTTTTTTGTGTGAACAAATGCATACTCTTTTCATGATAATGGAAAATTGGCTGGAAATGAAGTGTTTAAGGAAAGGACACATGATGTCATCTTGAGGTAAACATGGGAGATTGTGAAGAGAGGGTTTTTGGAATCATTGGCTAAGTACATGATACATGATTAGCCTTTCATATGAGGGTTTTCTTTGGAAAAATGTTTGGAAAAAGAAAAATAAATGGGAAGAGGATAAATTTTTTTTAAAAAAGTGATGAAGGAGGGCAAGATTTTATTTAAAAAAAAAGAAAAATGACCATTTTTTGTAAAATTTTGGAAAATAAAATTTTCAACTGCGTATTTTCATCTTAAGTCTTTCTGAAAATTTTGGGTATAATACTTGTACTTTGTACAAGTATTTGTCACCTTTAAGGAGACAACATAAGCATGAGGTCATCATTGTTGGTCATCTTTTTTCAAAATAAAAACAAAAGCAATACTTGCCATCATTATCTTTCAAATCAACCTTTTTCATCTATTCCCTTCCCAAGATTTATAATTTTTTAAACTCACAAAATCAAAACCCACTTTTTTCCTTTTCCCTCATTTCTCATCTCATCCCCTTCGCCTACCTTCCTTCACCTTCCAAGAAACCGCCGGCCAAGCACTCTTCCATCCATGCGCGACCGAAGCAACCTGTCCGCAACCACCCTTCCCGGCGTACTCTTCGCCAGTGCAAGACTGCCGCCGCTGCTTCCACCGCTGCTACGCCACCGCCATCCGCACCTGCTGCAACCTCGTCGGCCGAACCATCTTCGTCGGTGACGGGAGGATCCTCAACCGCCAGCGCAATCGCCGCGAGCACCATCGCCGTCTTCCGCTACCCTCCTCCGACGACTGTAAGTCCTTCTCTTCCTCCATCTTCATCTACACAACACTCAACCCCAACCACCACCATACTCTCTATCGATGATGATGGTATGGCTGTCCTTACGAGGGTGGCTCTATCATCACATTTGGGCGAATCATCCTCAACCCCTAAACCATTTTCCATTTCATTAAGTACCTCATTTGCCCCTCCCACGATTGCACCCTCAAGACCCATTTCCACTCCCATCCACAGTGATGAGGAACCAACCTTAGCCCCTTCACCCGCGGATTCCCCAAACACTAACGGTTTGATTTGAACCAAATGGGGGAGGGTGAGGATGAAGGCTTGGACGATATCACATTTGATTTTGAAAATATACCGGAGGGAGGACAAACCGAGACTTACCCATTCGAGACACCGTCAACTTTTGGTGCCGGTAAAAAGCCCGATAAAACCCCCCGTCATAGCCCCTACTGTTGAAAGGAGGCAAACTCGTTCGTCGAGTCAAGCTTCGGGTGGGCCGAAGACTAGATCCCAACAATGGCGGGAAAAGGGTAAAGCAAAGGTGACGAAGGCTCTCGATGATGATTATGAGCCAGAAGAGGAAGAAACTCCAGTCCCGACACCGCGTAGGCGACAGATTGTTTCATGCTCTAGAGGTACATCTTTGTCTTTTGATGATCGGTTGGAGTTGATACGCCATAATCGCTTTTTGTGTGAACGGGCTTTTGACCCAAAGCTTAGTGAAAAACTCATGTGCGTAAAGCATCATTTACTTGCACATCATTGGGAAAATATGATAGCCATCCCATGCAAGGTGAACGAGACGTTAGTGAAAGAATTTTTCGCGACGATCGGGACTTCCAAAAATGACACCATTGTCATTCAAGGAACGCGCGTCAATTGGACGGCACCAAAGTTAAACTTGGTGCTTGGTCTCACCGCTCCCTTTGTTTGTTCATACCGGCAATTTATTGATGGTGGGTTTGATGTGCCGGAAGATGATATTGCACGAGCACTTCTTTTACCTGGATACGGTTGGTCGCAAGACAACCGTCGGAAGATTTTGATGTCCGGGCATTTGACGTTAGAGGCAGCCCTATGGTTTCAGTTTGTGCGTCACAATATCATGCCTTCCATGCATGATCGTACATTGTCTCGGGCAAAGTGTATTTTGGTTTATTGCATCCTAAAGGAACTCCCGATCGACGTGGGCGCACTCGCTTACTCTACAATACTAACATCAACTGTGCGAGCTAGTTCGCGTTTGATTTTTCCAGGTTTGATCACGAAGTTATTGACAGCCACGAAGGTGCCTGTTTCAGAGCATGATATCATCACCTTCAACAACTCCTTGCTCGATCAAGGAATGGTCAACCGCATGCACAAGACAAACCAAGAGAATCCCGACTTAGCCGACGATGCTACTGGTCCACAACTGTCGTCGGGGCCTGCTGCCAACAGCCCTCGAAGGCCCGCAGACCCTTCTGTTCCAGCTTCTTCACCAACCGCACTACCCCTCTGACCAATACCGACATCCCGCCGATACCACCTACGGCCACGGGGTATGGTTCGGAGGTTTGGTTGTCACTCATGGTAAGTCAATGGGAGGAATGTAATCAGAAAATGGGGACGATGGTGGATGCATTAGCCATGATTGCCGAGAGACTCACGTATGTAGAAGATCGAGTTGCCGGACTAACAAAATGTTCGGAGAAATTTTGGATGTATACCAGAGACCGGAACCAGGTCGTGAACAAATTTTTATCGCACAAGAATGTGATGCTTGCTTCGGAGATACCACGCTTTCCCGGAGGCCTTTGCCCTCCCCAAGTTCGGCTACCAAAGATCAGACGGACTACCACCTCGGATGCCACGGGTGAGGCATCCGCCACTCGGGACGATACGGGTAATAGGGATTGATCGTCTTCCTTGGTGTTTCATTATGATCTTTTTAAACTCAAAAACAATTTTTTGGTTTGGGTATTTAACTTTATCCGACCGCCTCCTTTTGTGTTCATATATGGCGGTCGTTGATTGTTTAGGTCTTTTGATAATTGCTACTCTAGCTTACTTTTGTTCTTTTGGGCGTTGACAATTTATTGGTATATCGTTGGCTTATTCTTATTTTTCAGGTGCGATTTCATTGATGAGATTTTTAGGTTGCAAAAATTAAAATGACGTGGGCCATCTTTCTTTTTGGCCCAAACACATTCCATTGTTACCAAAACCAAACACTTTAAACCCATTTCTACAATACGGACATTGTTGAGTTTAAGTTTGGGGGAGGTTGTATGCCAAAGTGTTGAGAAAAAAATTCGTGAAATACCAAATGTCTTCGGAAAATTGGGAGACACAAAAATAGAAAAAAAAAACAAAATGCTTTAACCCAATGACAAAAAGTGAATATCACTTCTTGGGTTTTCTTGAAAGTGTCAAAGACACAACAAAAAGAGCCGAAAAATGCAAATCATTCAAAACAATTGTTGTCATTCTAAGACAAGTTTGGGGGAATTTTTTTTTACCCAAAAACACTAGCCCAATTAAAGTCCCACCGATTAATTTTTACACCTTGAAGATCAAAGAATGGAAGTTGCACAACATTCAAAGCCCGACAATATTTCAACGCTCATCCGTAAGTTATGATTTCTTGTTCCTCTTTATTCATATTATGTTTATTTTGGTTACTTGAGGACAAGTAATATCTTAAGTTTGGGGGTGTGATAACTCTTATTTTTAAGAGTTATTTCCTATTTATTTCCTCCCTTTTTGCTATTTTTAAATATCCAATTTTCTTGTTTTTGTCTTTTATTCCAAAAAGTTTTAAAAAGATGTTGAAACACAATTGAAGAGGTATTATTCCAAGAATCTGTATTTTTCTGACAACTATGTCCACTGTGGCACCACTGTGGGAAGTCTTCCAGCCTTGCTAAAGCTTCTTGGGAAACGTGCAGCTTAAAGATTCCTCCAGATATTTTTTCCTCCAGCTGTTATGAGCTGTCTTCCTTATTGTATTTTATTTTCTTTTGTATTTTCTTTAAGTAGTACTAGTTACTCTTGGATAATGATTGGGTGTCCTTCACCCCCTCTTCTCTCCCCTATATAAAGAAGCTTGGGAGAGCCTTTTGAAGTGTGCCAACTTGTGCCAACTAGTGCCAAGAACCATTTGGGAGGTGCCAACCATCATCTTTTGTAGACATTACTCTCTAATTAATATTATAAATGCTTTTTAATTTTATGTCTTTAAATTTATGTCTTTAATTTTATGTCTTTAATTTCTTGTCTTTAATTTATGTTTTTAATTTCTTGTCTTTAATTTCTAGTATTTTATTTCCTTGTACTCGTAATTTAGTTTTACATTAATGCAATTTATATTTCAGTATTATTTTATGTCTWTAATTATGTCTAGCTAAATTACTTGTATGGGTGTGGATGTGAGTTTAACTTAGGATGTTTTTATAATATTTTGGTGTTTTTATCTTTTATCACTTCGTAAATTGGTCACTTAAGACGATGCTTAAAATACGGATAAGTTGATCACTTTGAAGTGTTAATATTAGATCTTAGACCCAGAGATGGGCGGATCCGAAATACGGCTTAAGTGATGCACTGAAGTGTTAATATTAGATCTTAGACCCAGAGATGGGCGGATCCGAAATACGGCTTAAGTGATGCACAATGAACTCGAGAGGGTCTTTGAATAATTACGCGGAGACGCGAATTTTGCATGCATTTAGCTAGGGGTTAAGCAATAGGTATTTCATCACAAAGAGATTTGGGTGAAATTTGCATTCCTTTTACTTTTTARCTAGATCGGCAAGTCTCGAAGTGGTAAACGTAAAAACCTTATGGACTTTTATAAGGYYCGGTTATAAAAGTTCACTTTCGWGAGATCRGAATTTTTATAAACAACTCGTAAAAGTCTAACYATTTTATTATTAATTTTATCTTAAGCAACATTTGCACYCATGCCCATCATTTAATATTAAAAGTTTATTTCGTTAATTAGCTAGTCGGTCCTATTTCAGTCTTTTTATAAACAAAAATCCAAAGTTTTTACACCTCGAAACTCGTGCAAGAAGTTCATGAAAAATCTCTAAATCTCAAACGTCCTTTCTCTGTGGGAATGATCTCGGTACTTTGTATCATTTTATTACTTGCAAGCGATCATAGCGTCGGCGTGCACTTGCACCGTCATTGTGGGGATATTCTGCCCACTAGGAATACACGAACGAACCTAGCCTGTCACTAATACTAAGATAATTATATATTGCTACTTTCTAGCAAATAGTCTAGCTAATAGATAAAGTTTATCTTTTACATGGATAAGCATTATTAACAAGATAAACTATAATTCCAGCTTTTGATTTGTCATCTTCAGCTGTCATTATCAATGAGATGATTTCATCCTTATCTTCAAATCTTCATTGCACGCTTGGATGAATACTTAGAAAATCTTCTAAGTGTTTGTCTGTCCAGAGCATCGATGAGAACGCATCGTCCATTGGTCCTCTGGTTGAACTTCGTCCATCGGTCCAATATTCATCGATCCTCTGGTTGGTCTTTCCATCGATCCAATGGTCTAACTTCGTCCATCGGTCCAATGGTTGTTCTTTCCATCGATCCTCTGGTTAGTCTGTCCATCAATCCAATGGTCGAATCCAAACTTGGTCGTTTCTGCCTTGATGCCTTCATTGGTCTTATGGCTCTTCATCACTTGTTTGTTTTTCATTACTTTTTACACTTTGCATTGTGGGGTTTAACATGTTTAGTGGTTGTCACACTGGAGCCGAAGCCATCACTCTTACTGATGCAGAAAAAGCAAGGTGTTAAAATAGCTCCCCCTTGCTCTTCTCTGTGATGAGAATAAGAACCTAAGGATGATTGTCTCCAGTTTCCTCAACATACAGAAGTAGATTCTTTCAACGACAACACTAGTATTCTCAGTGTTAATCCTTCAAATAATGATGAATAACCTTTAAGTACTTTATACATCCCTACCTCTTCTTTCTTGGTTACTAACCTTAAGAATTCTCAAGCTCAGTTTGTTTCTGGTTATGTATACTTTACATGTCCTTTTGCATTAGTTGTTGTTCCCTCAGTCACTACCCTACCAGTGATCTCCTCAAACCTAGCAGAACCTAGTATAGCTGAGGATGTAAAGGAAATAATCCCTGCCTTGGACAACCTCACTGATGAGGTTGGTCTTCTTTAACTCCATGGTAGATGTCTTTAAGTCTTCTTCTCCTCATCTCAGAATAATGCTTCAGCCAGGCTCTTTCACAATAAGGGTTAAAGTATCTAAAATAAAAGCTGGTCTCTCAGCCAACACCCTCTGTTACCACTTCTCTTTAGAGCTCGCTCAACAAGCAAGTTGCAAGTGTTCAGGCTCAACTTTCTTCTCAGGGTGAGACTTTAAGGTAGATCTTATATCTTTTTCAACAACCTCAAGTTCATTCTCCTCCTTCTTTTAGAATCTCTAATAGAGAAACCTTGAAGATGATCTTTGACTTTATAGTTCTCAAGGTATCTTCTATCGCTAACAAGAAAAATCAGCTAAAGGAACTTAACTCGAAGATTCCTCTCCCTCATGATGATGACAAAGATGAGGAGAATATTATATCTGAGGAACAAGAAACTTAGGAAAATGAAATAGCTCCATGTTCTTCTGCTACAGATGCTTTCATGGTGCCTTTATCCTCCGTACCTTTTGTTCTTATAATGACATCATCTTCTATAGTTGAAGTTTCTACCTCAGCTCCAAATCTTGATGTTTATATTCTCATTGCTACTGTTGTCGATGAGGAATATGTGGAAGAATATGATGATGTTGGTGATGATGATGCAATAGTGATCAGAAGCCATGCCGATGATAATGATGATCATGATGACGATGACTTTGTTGTCAAAAGATTTAGAGACCAAGTGTTGAGATCTATTTAGAAATTTTCATTAAGAAACCATATGGGGGGACAACCAACTAAGGGAGCTATTGACAAGGGCAAAGGCAAGGTAGTTGAAGACTTGGCTTCCGGTGATCTTGTTGAGAAGTAATCTGAGCACAACCCTCTACCTGAACCTACCATGACCTTTACCTTCATCCCACCAGTAATCCGAAGCATTACCAGAACTTCTACTATCCCTATCCCTAAATCTAGAACCCATTCCAGCCATGACAACCAACTCCCTTTGCATCTCATATTCTCTCGCTGATAAGGCTATCCCTCACTCCTAGGCACCAGCAAAAAGCCAACCTTCTTCCCAATTAGGAAACCCTTCTCAGGCATTTCTTAAATCTATCTCAGCTATCCTTGAAACTCCTTTTCTATAACCTCTAGCATCTCCTCCACCTCCAGAACCTATCTTATCTATCTAAGCCCCTTCCCCTTCTCAATTCCTTGCTAATCATTTAGTTCCATCCTTTAAAACTATGTTTCTTATGATAGTTTCCCTTCCTTATCAACATATACCTGAAACCCTTCTAGACTTACCCTCTACACAAGACTCCTTAGCTCCTTCCTCAATAGTTGAGACATGCTTCCTTGGTATGTCCTTGAAGATTCAGATGTTGATGAAGAAGACAATGCTAGTCTGGTTTCTAAAAGATCAACCTCTAGCTCAAAAAATAATGAACCAACTACTGAAGCTGAAAAATATGTCAGGAAAGCTTAGATAGAAGCTTATATAGCTGAGTTAGACTCTATTAGAGTAAAAATTCATCTTTGTACCTTTAATGTTTGACCTAGCACTTTATTGAGGCCAAGCGTGTTCGTATGTGGATTACTATAGAAGAAACCAATCTTGGTTTCTAGTGCTCCTGTCAAAATCTACTAGAAATCCCAAAAGTGACATCTAAGCACCCTATGGTTTAGTTAAATTTAATTAAATGTGTCATCGGATCCAAATATGGTTTCTTTTAAGAAAAGTTTTCTACTAAAGTGTAACCTAAAACTTATTTTCTGCAGCATTTTATTAGGATTATATTTAATTGAAAACCTGCAAAAACTATTGGAGGAAACTCGAAAACCGCTAGAGAAATAATGAGAAAACTTAAATAAAACGGTGAAATTACGGACAAGCTCGCTTTTATTAAATTCCCTAATTTGCCTGGACATCACAAAACTAACTCGAGGATAATCTTAGATTTTCAATAACAACTTTGGTAGAAAGCATTTCATTTTAAACTTAGAGAGTCGTACCTATTCCTAAACTAATGCCTAGAATATCTCCCCATGACATGAAATATTTGTTGGAGTAATTAGTGGACAATTAAATGCATATCAATTACCAAAACAACAGTTACCAAAATTGCACATAAATCAGAAGGCTTAAGAGCTTCTGACCACCTTTCAGAATCAGAAGTCCTTTAGAATCAGAAGCTCTGGCCCCTTGGAGTTAGAAACTTTGAGTCAATACCACTTCGGAATTAGAAGCTTCTGAACATGACTCAAAGTCTTCAATTTCACTAGATATTTAGAAACTCATTCCTCAAAACTTCTCCTAGTTTTCAGGGGCACGACCTCCTTGACCGCCATATGGTGTCATCCAACTATCTAGGTTCTAGTTATCTTACACTACTGTGCACTCTACACCATATTCTGTTATGAATCCTATTGGGTTTTAATGTGAATATGTAAACGTTAAATGCAACGGAAAATTAATTTTGGATACGAAATAAATTAGAAAACTTTTTTAAATGTAAAATCCATGGCCAGATCCAATTATGCATTTGATTATCACACACACCATAGGGTGTTTAGAATTCGTACTTTATAGATAACGTGGATTTTGATGGAGCACCAAGAAACCAACGGAGGTTCCTCTATGGTGTCCACACAAGAAGACGCTTCACACATCCACTGGGTGCTAGCACAAAACCCTAGATCTAAATGTGTATTAGAGAAAATAAAAAGTTTATTTTCTGTATTTTTTCTAAGAGGCTAAATTCTAGATGATTCAATCAGTCAAATTGATTTAGCCTAACATCTTATTTATATGGTCTAAATTGTAGATAAATTATAGTTCAAAGTAAGCTTTAGTAATCTATACTACATTAGAAAGCAATAAGGAAAAAAAACTCTTAAAGATAGCATATGAAGCACAATGTACTACTCTTTTATGCATGAATCTAAAAGATATCTTAATAACAAGTTATGAGGCGCAATGTACAAGTGATAAATGTTGATTGTTTTTTCAAATGACTTTTGATCCCACTTTTGACTTTTGCTCCCACTTTCTACTTCTTTTATCGTGTTTGAGTCAAAATTCAATTTCAAAATTTAAATTTAGAATTCAAAAACAACATTACTTCTCCTTATACAATCTTCAGTAATAATTCAATCTTACCATTTTCTCCGTCTCTTTGGCTTAACCTTCCCCTTTTATGTTCCTGACTTTCCTTCTTTTATCCCTAAGGGTGCGTTTGGTTTGCAGGAATGGAATGGAATTGGGGGGGGGGGATTTGGATTTGAAATCCATTCCAATCCCATGTTTGGTTTGCCGGATTGTCAGAATTTGAATTCTAAGGATTCCTTTGAAATCCCGTAATTCATGGATTTGGAAATCCTTCGAAAATAGTGGTATTTCAAATCCAAATCCGGTCAGATTTTATAAAATGCTTCATGCCCTAACTTTAGCCATCACGTTTCCTTTTAGAAATCCTTTTAAACAAAAATAACGCCATCCCTGCCCCTCCTCCGTCATATGCATTGTTGTTGTCCTCCCTTATTGACGTCAGTGCTCTCCGGTGCCCTTCTCGCCGGTGCTCGTCTTGTTGGTGCTCTCCTCGCGGTGCTTGTTGCCCTCATCGCCATCCCTACTCTCATCGCGACTGCCCTTCTTCTTTCTCTCCAGTACATCTCCTTCTCTCTGTCACTCATATTTGATCATTGCCATCCTCCCTCATTAAGATCCATTTTGATGTATGAAGTTTTGATTTTTTTTTTTGGTGATTATGGGTTTCTTGTTGGTGTTTTTAATGGATGAAGTTTCGATATTGTTTGATAAGTAACAAGTATTTGTTGTGTATGCATAATCTAAAATTGGATTTTTTTTCCATCTATTAGTTGCAAGATTTGAATGAATGAGGTCTTATGGTGATTAGGTTTGTATAAGGCATATAGAATCATTTTCAATATGATCCGATACACCCACAGTTTCTAATTAATGTTTATATATTCACTTTGGTTGTTGAAACAACACTAGCTCTACTTGGGCCTCTTGATTTTTAGTACTAGTATTATTTCAAGGCATCTATTGGAAGTTAATTTGATTTCTATTACTAGATATTTCAAGGCACCTTGTTGAAGATTCTTGTGTTCTAAGATTTATACCATTTATGCTTGATGTATTTCATAAATGATATAAGCATTATGCATACCCACATCTGGCTTCTTCAAGGTTTTATTGAACACCAATGGATTTCTTTCTTGAAAATGGTTCTTATCTTAACTCCAAGTTAATTTCTATAAAAACCCTTTTGAAATCATCATATTTTCTATGCAAATATGTAGATTTCTTTCTTGAGAAAGGTTCTTGATCTTAACTCCAACTTCATATCTATAAAAAACCTCTTGAAATCATCACATTCTCTATGCAAATATGTGGATTTCTTTCTTGGAAAAGATTCTCGATCTCGTGAAAAGTTGTAGTAAACTTGCTTCTGTTTGGGTTACGATGATTATATAACCTGGTGTTCAAAACAGTTTTTTGATTGTGGGATTGAAACCATTCTAGTACATGTGTTCAAAATATATAAAAAATCCAACATAAATGACTATCAAATAATATCATCCTTATTTAGTAAATATAAGTCGTGTCCAATTAATTGCCATGAAAAAAGCTACTCCTTGATACCTGTTTGTTTAGATTGTACAAATATTTATATTTATTTATAATCTGGTATACATTACATGATATTTTAGTTTCCATATGCTTACATCGGAAGGAATATTCCGTTTTGTAAAATAATGAACCTACTTGGAATTCCAATGTAGCTTAAGTTGTATCATCACCTCACTTGATGTTGGTCGTTTTTTTTCTGTCACGTTGTAAGCATTGATAGGCAATACTAGAATATGTAGTCAATAAATGTCATACCATCTGAGTTTTCACCATGACAACTTCAAAAATGGTAACAAGTAAACAGACAATTACTTATGTACATGTGTGTTTGTGTGTTGGCAATGCCTACATACAAAGGTAGTAGATTTGGTATTTAGGACCTTTGTCCAATAGAATTAAACATCATTAGGCATGCAATAAGAAATTGTTATTTGAACTAAATGTCCTTGTGGTCATGCTTATGCTTTCTACAACTTTCATGCTTCATTTTTACCAACCATGTATTGAATTTGTGTTTTTTGCTTTGATTTATTTAGTAAAATTCCTAATCTAACAATTTGAGTAATTAAAGGTTGTACGATATTTGTAATTTAAATATATGTTTAACAATTTGAGTAATTGGACAGGAAATGGACCGACTTAGTTTAACAAGACATTTACACAGTCAAAGGAAAACAAGAATCGTTGGAATGGTTTAACATAGTTCTCCATGTTGTTGTATTCTTTGTTTGCCTCTTTGCATGATTATGGTGACAAAGAGATAAACAACAAATTGGATACTCTTCTTTAAATGTTAATCGGTACTCAATATTGCATAGGTATATTTATGAGAAAAACTCCATGTCTATATCGCAAATTAGGATGACTCGAACGTGTTTCAAAAAGTTGTGTGACATGGTTGAAACATATGGAGGGTTAAGAACAACAAGGTTTATGAATACTGAAGAACAAGTTGCCATGTTTCTTCATATTGTTGCTCACAATGTCAAGAATCGGGTTATGATATGTCGTTTTCATCGTTCGGGATAAACAATTAGTAGAGTTGCTGCTCGAATTTGCAATTCCAGAATAAGATTACATCCATGATTGCTTAAGAAACCCAAACCTGTTCCTGATAACTCTATTGATCAAAGATGGAAATGGTTTAAGGTATTTCCACTTCTTTTAAGATTTATTCATAAATAAGTCTAATTATTATGAAAATATAATGATCCTTTTTTCTTGGTTTTAAAATTGTCTAGGAGCTTTAGATGGAACCGACATAAAATGTTTAGTTCCACAAGAAGACAAACCTAGATATAGAACAAAAAAGAATGATATTGCAACAAACATGCTAGGGGTGTGCTCACAAGATTTGCAATTTATATATATGTTACCGGGATGGGAGGGGTCGTTTACTGATGGTAGAGTGCTTCGAGATGCTCTACTTAGGCCTAATGGATTAAAGTTCCAAGACCGGTATAGTTTTTGATAGTTTATTATATATTAACAAGTATAAGTTTTGATGGTTTGTTAACTTAATTTCTTATTAGGTTATTACTTTGTTGATGTCGGATAGACAAATGGAGAAAGTTTCTTAGCTCCTTATAGGGGTCAAATATATCATGTAAATGATTGGTGTGATGGACACCAACAAACCTATTGCCAAAGAAATTTTCAATATGAAACATTCATCGGCGAGAAATGTTATTGAACAATGTTTCGGTATGTTAAAGGCAAGGTGGGGAATCTTAAGAGATAACTCATATTATCCTATTAATTTAAAAGTTAGGATCACCATGACATGTTGTCTCCTCCGTAATTTTATAATGCAAGAAATGCCAATAGATCCATTTGACAATGAAGGTGAAGTGGATGAGGGAACCGGAGACCTTGGAGTCAAAGACGGGGATAATACAAATGTTGTTGGTACTTCAAATGAGTGGACAACATTTAGGGATAATTTAGCACAATCTATGTTTGCTTCTTGGAATGCTACCAATTAATATGTATGATTCAAATGTTTGTTTAACTCATACTTCTAATGTTTGTTTAAATCTAATATTTGTTTACAATAGAAATTATGGAGTTTGGACATATATAATCAAATGTTGTTGTACTTCAAATGATTCATTTATGTTTATAGGTATGACGAGTCGAATTAGAAATTATCGAGTATGAACGAATATTGAATAGACAAAATTTGTTGAAATTTTAGTTACCATGGTGAATACGGGTGCATTTAGAGCCAATAATGGCTTTAAATCGGGTTATTTAACATATCTTGAACAAGCGTTAAGAGAATCATTGTCGGGCACCGTTATTTTGGGAAAACTACACATTGAATCAAAATTAAACATAACGAAGAAAGATTGGACTATTGTACATGACATGATAAGTGGCTCATACACTAACAACCTCATATACGATAATGTAAATCATTGTGTGGTTGCTGAAGACCAAGTTTGGGAGTCGAATCTTCAGGTACATGCTAAAAAAACGTTGTTATTTAAATTTGCGTGATATATAATTATCGTTATATGTGTATTTATGTTATTCTATTAAGAAATAGGTCTATAAAGGGGCTGGAAAAAGGAAAACAAAGCGTGGCCTTTTTATGAGGATCTTTGTATTGTATTTGGAAAAGATCGGGCTCAAGGAAATAGAGCAAGAGATTTTGTTGAGACGGAAGAGGCGGTGCATATAAAAGATCAAACACAGCACATGAATGACGAGTCTGATGACGTGATAGCAACTAGCAATATTCAAGGTGGCAATACAAATATGCAATCTAAGAAACTTCAAGTGAGCTTGGTAAGAAGAGAAAACGCCGAGTAGATCCCATGGCTGACGGATTCAATAATACGGTTACTAAACTTGGAGGAAGTCTGGAGAAAATGTCGAACAAATTTAACAAGGGTATCGAACGAGAAGAAGAACTTGATAAGACATAATAGGTTCATGGGTTAAAAAAATAGGGTTAAGACAAATGACATTAATATAGTGGATTAAATTATAAAGATTTTTTCCTTTTAATATAAAATGAGATAAACAAAAACCCGAAAAGACTAAAACACCCTTAAGTTAGTGGTTAAGTGTTAATGGCTATTAGAAGCAGTGACCAAATACGATCGTTTTTGCAAACCATAATGACTATCTTCTAATTTCAAAACTGTAGGGACCAAAAGTGTTATAATTTACAAACCTACTGGACCATATTGTAGTTTAGTCTAATGTTTATGAATGAAAACTATTAAAAAACATACCTATCAAACTATGATGAATTAAACAGGGATGTACAAAAAAGCGTCAACTTGCAAAACCCGTCCAACCCAATTCGTTAACAACTCAGTTAAACCCAACCCGTCAAACCGCCAATTCGCTCATTGGGAGGGTTGAAATTGGGTTAGCTAATTCAACCCAACCCAACCCAACTCGCCGCCTCGCCACTAATATATATTATTTCAATAAAATTATATTTATATATATAAATATAATATTTACAACCATTATAATTTATAATCCAAAAAATATATATACATATATTAGATCAATTTACAATCCAAATCCCAAAATTAATCAACTAGGCCAAGTCCAAGATTAATCCAACTAAGTCAGACGCTCTATGTGTTACCCAGTAGTCGGTCGTTACGCTTCATTTCCATTTTCCCACATTGTTCTCTTAACACCAGTGACTGAAACGACTAGATCGAGCACTGTTGTATGATGTCAATGATCGATATGCACTTTAGTATATGAGTTTCCCTTGCATAGAATTTTCTTGGAAGTTGGAACCACAAATGTTTAGAAGTTGTTTTTTTTATATATATAGAAATTGCTCTTATTATTGCATAAATGAACATATGAAGTATTGTTCCAAAATATAAATTTCAAACTAGAAGCATGAACTTAAATGGACATATGAAGTATGTATCAGACTAGAAGTTGGAACCATAAATTTTTGGTTTCATTCCATAAATGCTCTTAGAAGGTTTTTTATTGCATAAAAAAATCTCATATGTAGGTTGTAAATTTGTATTTTTTTAATCCTATTTTCTATGCATAGGAGCAATAGAAAATACTTCTAAGTCCCCAAAAATCGAAAACAATGATGAACCCAACATGTCTATGAAAAGAAGAGGTAGAACCTCAAACGTTTGGAATCATTTTTTAAAAAAGAACTCCAGATGTATCTGTAATTATTGTGGAAAAGACTATGCTTATCATAGTAAGAGAATTGGTAGAAGTTTTTGTATACTGCTAACCGCCCAACCCAACCCAACCCAACCCCGTCCTAACCCGCAAGGATTGGGTTGGTCTATACTTTTGAATGAGTTGGGTTGTTATGAGATTTTCCAAACCGTCATAATTATGTTGGGTTGTAAAATTGTCAAAAACCACCCAATCCAATCCGTGTACACCCCTAAAATTAAACATATTATGCTATACTTGGGAAGACATTAAACATAGAAACTCAAATTTTCCTATGTTATGTTTTGAAATTATACATCGATATGACACTAGGATGAAAGTAGAATATAGAACTAGGGGTGTTCGTGGTGCGGTCTAGGGTGAAACCGTACCACATACGCAGTCTGAGCATTTTCCCAAACCGCAAACTGCACCGCATGAACCTCAAACCGCATTGCAAAATGTGGTGCAGTGTGGTTTATGCGGTTTCTCTGATCACACTTTATGCATAAATTATAAGTTTAAAATAAATTATAAAATCAATGATACAGTGACCGTACTCCAAAAAATTCAATACATCCGATTCCCAAATATATATTGCATAATTAAAAATAGTCTACGAAATAAAAAGTATAAGTTCAAACCAAGTTAGACATGTGAGTTGTGACGTTTACAACTTCTTCTTTCATCTGGCTCCTTAAGTCCCGACTCCAAAATGGCCGTATGGGATGATGAGATTTTGGACCTTAAAGTTAATTTATCAAATTCGAAAACTAAAAGTTCAAAAATATTACATAAATACTAAATTATTCTATATATATATATGTTATATATAAAATTAAAAAAGTATACAAAATATGCAATGCGCTACAGTTTGAATCGCAATATGATAACTCATGGTTTGATAAAATGCGAACCGTAAATCATACAAAAAAAGTTATAGACCACACTTTTTATAACTTTTTTTTGATTAACCTGGATATCCAACCTGTTATGCGAGCCGACTAATTTCAGAGAGACCACATGCTTTGTAGATAGTCTGGAGTCATCGCATTTGAACTTCTATGGACACAAATTTTTTTTTATTCTTCCTCAGATTTAAACTTGAGACCTCCTGGTACTTTTAATTTTTACAAAATCAAACCACGCTTTATTATACCGTAGGTACAAGTTATATGATTTGACGGTTTGAATGGACACCGATGCCTAAAACCACCGGTTAATTCACGAGTTTAGGCCTAAACCCTAAAAAAACCTCGTCGCGCTCAATTCAGGGTTTAGGCTTCTGTTCAGACCATTCGCTATGCAAGCCGAAAATGGCGACTCTCTTCTCTCGTTATCTTCACTCCGTTTCATCCTCGTCGACAGCTAAATCCTCCATTGTAAGTTACCTTACAGATTCCTTAGGGTTTTCCAAACCAAAAGCCCAATCACTCTTCAATCGCTTTTCATCCACCGAAACCGATCCACAATCTGTTATTTTGTTCTTTGAATCTCTTGGATTCACCAAGACTGATATTCGAGCTTGGGTAAATGAATCTCCCCAGATCCTTTTTTCAGGAGTCGAAGAAACCCTAAAGCCGAGGATTCAGTTTTTCCAGGATCTAGGGCTCACTGGTTCAGATCTGGGCAAGTTTATTTCAAAAAATCCAGTTTACTTATCTAATCGTTTTGAAGAACGATTGAAACCCTGTGTTGATGTTATAGAAAAACTTATGGTGAATGATCATAGCAATGAGACTATCATTCGAACGTTGAAACGATGTAATTGGGTTGATCTGAAGAATCCCGTGACAAGAATTTCTGCTAATATCAAGTATCTAGAGGAATGTGGGATTGTTGGGTCACAACTTGTTATGGTTATGAAAAGGCAACCAAGGTTGTTGATTATGGGTGAATTGGAACTTAGGGCTCTTGTATCGAAGGTTTTAGATATGGGGTTCTCGATTGATTCTAGAATGCTGGTTCATGCTCTTCATAGTATTAGTTGTATGAGTGATCAAACAGTTGAGAGAAAGTTTCAACTGTTCCAAACTCTTGGATTCACTGAGGTCGAATGCTTGGATATGTTTAAGAGGGCCCCTGGATTGCTTAGAGTATCAGAATCAAAGTTAAAGCTTGGGATCGAGTTCTTTCTGAATACAGTCAAGTTTGAACGGGCAGTGTTAGTTCGCCGTCCCACGTGCTTGATGCTTAGTTTGGAGAAAAGGGTGATTCCTCGGTACAACATTTTACATATTTTGGCGTCAAAAAGGCTTTTGAAGAAAACACCGAAGTTTCTTAATGTTGTATCCATTCCTGAAGATGAGTTCTTAGACAGGTTCATTTTTAAGAACAGAGATGATGCAGAGAAGTTGTTACTGGCTTACAAAGGTGGGTGATCTTGGTTGTGCCATAAGAATGTAACATAAATGTGGGGTGGTTTCGTGATTAGATGTTTTAACATCATTGACATTCATAATGATAGAGATGTGCACCATGTTGGTTGGACCTTAGAAGTGGAGAATATATTGGTTGGTTTCAGGGTGTTCTCAAAGGATGTGCAGATTATTAAATGTGATAGTTGCAAAATACTTCCTTGTGAATTTCAAGCGTCCTAAAAATGTCTGGGGCAAACTCGGAACTCTTTTCATTTGGATTCATTGCTAAACTACTTATGCATATTCAACTTCAGTCTTATGGTATCATAAATTTCTTTAAAAGATTCTGATACTTGTTTCTTGAAGTACCCATGGGTCAGCTTTTAACTTTGTGAACACTATTTGCTTTGTGGTGGTTATAAGCTTGACATATTTGAGCTAAGGCCAATCATTGTTAACAATTCGACAAGAGCTATAAAATCAAGCCATAACCTACTACATTACCACTGTTAGATGTAATTTATATAATTTTGGATCTATTATTCACATTGCTGATATTGTGCATAGCTGATTCCATTACTCAACATGTGAACTTTGGTTTGCAATTATGGAACCATACAAGTTCAAATTTATTGAAATTGCCTGTACATTTGGCACAAATTATCATAGATCGAGCATATTAACAAAGTGTAATTAAACATTTTATACATCAGGAGAGGTTGCAATATTATTTAAATCTCCACTTTTGAGCCATTTCTATATATAGTCACAGTTATACTTCTCAAATGTGCTAGTGCTTTCTTTTACTCCTCCAGGCCAATAATCTTGAATATTGAGGATGCAAATCTGCTTTTAGATGTTGTCTGCGTTCGAGGCCTCAAATGTTGTCTAGTAATGCTTCATTTATTCGTTTGATATCGTTGTCATTTGTTCTCTTAGAGAGTTGTTAGCCATTTCGAAGTTAAAAGGTAACATATTTGATACCCATAAGTTGAACACTGACACGATTGTGAATGATTACCTATTAGCTAGTTTCCTGTACAATGATCTGATTTAAAGCATTGAATTCAAAATGTGGAATTGGGATCAAAATTTTAAAGCAACTAGCTTGTAGGTGGTTATTCTTTTCTTCTTTTCTACTCTGAGATCATTGTTGGAAGCGAGCCAAAAGGTTACCCTTTTAACCGTTATGGCCGTTTCATGTTTCTATTTTGCAAGTCCCATTTATATGGTGCGAGAAGAAGAAAGAAATGAAGGAAGATGAAAGGAATGTGAGGTATGTACGGATGGCTGTATATCTATGATTCATAATGTTTCGAATTTATATGTTTTGGAACTGATTCTTAGAGATAAGTTGGTAACTTTGTATCTTGGTATATGCATCTATTATCAACTGGACCATGGGTGTGAGGCAGGCAGGTGAAGAAATGGTGCAGGGTTTTAAGATATGGGTAGTTTTGAATCTCATTTCATCTCCCTGATTTTTTTACATCTATTTTGGTTGGATAAAAAATTGCATATTTATCAGCCTGAGTCATGTCCCGGTCTAAATGTCAAATCACTCATGGGACAAGAAGTTGTTATTTTATCATCAGGTGTTTAGACTTGCTATCTATAATCCATAAATGGTATAATGGGTCGAGTTTTGGTAAGAGATTATATTTTCTCAGCTAGCTCACTTTGATGAATAACAAAGAGAGAATAATAGGTCATTTTCTCCTACTTTCAAAGTGAACCTCATTCGTGTTTCATGGAATTACATGTGTTTTGGTACTTTATGTCGATGGTAGAGGTGATTGTAGGAAATCATGTTCGGGATATCATATAATCTGTATAAGCTGATTCTTAGAGATTACTTTCATAATTGTTGATTCTCTCTTTAATAGATAGAAATTGTATCATCTTTTAGAGGCTGATTTATAGGGGCCGTTACAGATTTGTTTGTATATAAATATGTACGTTGTATTCAAGTTGAAATGAAGCTTTTCACACACTTCTTAACCAGCTACATGGTATCAAAGTTGTAGGTTAGAAATCCTACTTCTTTCTCTCAAGCCATCTGTCTTTTTAATATGCTTATCCCTATATCTCAAATAGGCATGGGAATTGAGAATGGCCCTTGACTCATCAGGGAACCCGGTCTACCCGCCCTGGGTGAGGACGGGGATCCCCGTTTGTCTCAAAATGGGGATAGGGATAGGGACGAGTATTGCACTCCCTGCCCATCCTCGTCTCGTACCCGTTATATACATTAATTAATAAATTAAATATATATATAATTTATTTAAACTAAATTGGTATTTTATAATTTCTTATTTCCTAACTAGGTTTAGAATCTAAAATTATTATTCTTTAATGTTAGTATGTAATATTTTGGATGTCAATTCTGTAATTCAAGAGGAGAATAACATGCATGAATTTCAGAGTTGGGAATCGACATACCTCATGAACTCAGGTTCACTAACTTGAGTTCGCTCCACCTTATCTTCTTCATCAAATACTCAAGCTCATTCCACCTTATCTCATCCATCAAATAGCTCTAGTACTCCAACCTATCCGGATCCAGACTTGATCTACCCTATGTCTCAATCGTATAACTCTCAGTCAAATTCTGTACCCGAACAGTCACTCAATGTCTATCACAAACACCTTCTTCTTCCCGATGCTGTTGTAAAGTTTTGAAAGTAGGAAAAATCCAGACATGCTTGTAACAAATCAACAAAGTCATGAAACTTCCCGGGCAAAGCTGAACAAGAAAACATACAAGATGAAATTTCTGATTCACAACTAAGTTCTACTTGGTGATCATACATTGGATCTCCCTATTGCCCAAAGAATAAGGGTAAAAGATCATGCACCCAACATCCCTTTCACAGCCACACCTCTTACCAAAAATTGTCTCCAAGGGCATTCTTGACGTCCCTAGACAAGGTCATTGTACCTAACTCGATTTATGAGGCTCTAAGGATTCAGAAATGGCGCGAAGCAACCTTAGAGGAGTATAATGATCTTTAAAGAAATGGCATCTGAGTGTTAACTGATCTACCACCTAGGAAGCAAACAGTTGGTTGCAAATGGATTTTCTAAATTAAACAAAAAACAAATTGGAGTATAGACAGATACAAAGCTCGTCTAGTGCCTAAGGGGTTTACTCAGTCATATGGAATTGATTATCAGGAAACCCCTCTGCTTCTATAGCCAAGCTTAATACAACTCGTGTTTTATTGTTCATTGCAGCTAATCAGGGTTGGCCGCTAATTCAACTTGATGTCAAGAACGCCTTCTTGAACGAGATCTGATTGAGGAAGTCTATATAGACATCCCTTATGGATTTGAGAACAAGGAGAACCATGGGAAGGTTTGCAAGCTGAAGAAAGCATTATATGGACTTAAATGCTTGGTTTAGCACATAAGCAGATCATACATTGTTTGTCAAATACTTCTCAGATGGGAGATCACATCTCTAATAGTATATGTTGATGACATTAAGGGAATCATCAAGAAAAAATGAGGAGATTTAAAAGGCTACAATCTGAAGAGTTCAAAATTAAAGAAGGGCTTTCTAAAATATTTTCTAGGAGTGGAAGTAGCAAGGAACTGTGAGGGCATCTCAATCTCCAAATGCAAGTATGCGCTTCACCTCTTACGTGAAACTGGCATGGTTGGTGCAAACCAATTGAGACCCTATGGACCCTAATACCAAGCTAGGGCCTCAGAGAGATGAACCAACAATTGATGAGGGGCAATATCTGCGATCGGTAGGTAAGCTGATGTATCTAACTCACACCCGTCCTGATATAAGTTTTGCTGTCGGCATCGTGAGTCAATTTCTTAGGAACCCATCAATAGATCATTTGAAGATTGTGATTCTAAGATATTTGAAGGAAGATCCAGGGAAGGGACTCATGTTCAAAAAACCTAACCGGAGACTAGATGTCTATATCGATGGATCTTTATATAATGGAAGATCATTTGGATACTGCTAATTAATTTGGGAAAATCTTATAACATGGCGCAACAAGCTGGGCAGTTAATAGCGGTCATTTGGGAAATAGCGGTATCGTAGATTGAAGTGCTAAACACCACTCTTTGACCTCTATTTTTTCATGGTCTTTTTTTTTTTTGATTTTTTCGGTTTTTGAGTGGGTTGTTTTGTTCGAGAACTGAGACCCAGGTTACTTCTATTTCACCAAAGTTCAAAACTTTTATTTGACCCAAACTTTTAAGACTTTTATTAGGTTAATAGTTAAAAGAACTCGATAAATTCCAAAGCCAGACCAATTTTATATATAAGCAACGCCGACAAGGATTACTTGTCTCCATACTCTACTTCAATCTACGATTCTAGCCCTTAATCGAACTCCCCTCCACTCTCCAAACTCTACGAGTATTGTTTTGTTTTCACCCATTTTCCCATATTTCTTTTTCTTGTTTTGTTTTTTCAATTTATAAACATAGTTGTATATCTATTCTTTTTATTGGACTCATTCATTGTTTTGTTGTCAATGTTAGGCATCTTTATTAATTATATTTTTATTGGGCAGTAATTACTAAGTAGTTTAGGGATTGCAAATAACTCGGTTAGCTTTTTAAGCTTTACAACTCTATTACTATGTTGCTTGTGTGGTTTGAATTGTTCGACTTGATATGCATTATGCATACAATCTATTAAGTTATACTCATCATCTGAAAACGTGAATAAGCTAAATTCTTGAAAGGCTGAAATCATAAAGGAAATTGAAAATATGAATGTTGAGTTTAAGATTTTGAAATATAGGTTAAAAGGTGAAAGGAATTTAATGCTGAAATTTAGAGAAGAAAGTTGTGGCTATAAATGCTTGAGTGAGGGTCTATGAGAATAAAAAGAAATTTTTAAATCATAAAAGACTAAGGGGCTGTTTGGCAGTTGCTGAATGGTTTTGTACAAAATGGTTAAGTGGTCAGAATGGTTAAGAGGGTCAGAATGGTTAAGTGCTGAATGAAATATGATTGTTTGGTAAATGTTCTCTGAATGACAACAAATTACCATTTTAACCCTCTTCTCATTGCCTCTACTCTTTCCAAATATCAGGCACAACTCATCATAATAAGGAAATGGCTTATAAATAGATACACATAAACAGATACCAAAATGGCTTGATTCAACAGATACCAAAATGGCTTGATTCAACAGATATCAGAATGGCTTGATTCAACAGATACCAAAATGGCTTGATTCAACAGATACCAAAATGATTAGCTCATAACTTGAATCCACCAACGATCAAATCGATTACCTCATTCAAACAGCCCTAAGTTCATCGACATTGTGATTGCAGAGGGAAGGAAAAAGGAGACAGAAGGGAAATACCTGAAATCGAGTGGGAGACGWTGTAGAAGACAACGGAGACGATGGAGAAGACGCTGGAGAACACGATCGAGTGGGATGAGGAACGAGGATCTCGCGTGGGAGGAAAGAGTGGCGGGAAGCAGTAGGGGCGGCGACGATCGTGGTGGGGGGGGGAGACGGCGAATGGAAGACCGACGATGGGAGGGGGGAAGACGGTGAATGGAAGACCGACGATGGGAGGGAGGAAGACGGCGAATGGAACCGACGATGGAGGGGGGAAGACGGTGAATGGAACCATGGAGGTGGGATGAGATATGAAGAACGGCTTGAGAGGGCAGAGTTGGAAAAATGAACATCTGAATGGTTTAGTGAAGTTCTAGGTGCAAAATGGTTAAGAGGTTAATGTAACCATTAAGAGCTTGTTTTTTTTTTGCCAAACAGTCTTGACCTCTTACCGATTAAGAGGTTGGCTCTTAATGTCACCATTAAGAGCCAAACAAACAGCCCCCTTGAAAATGAACTTATGTTGCTCAAGAAATTGAGTGTTGTTGAGTGTGTGCGTGATAATATTCAGTCGAAATTTGACGTTATTTTTGCTGAAAGATTAAAGCTTTATGATAAAAGTAAACAGTTGGAAGATATTAATTACAAAAGAGGTCAGTCTGAGCAAATGCTGAAATTTTTGACAAAGAACCCAAAAGATACTCGTTTTATAATCCTCAGATGGGTTTGGGTTTTACTGAAAATGATACTTTGAAAAATGCCCCTCAATCTTTCTACGATTTTGACAGAAGGGGGTTGGCAAAATTTGCAGTTGCTACTGTGAAGGAAATCTTTGTCAAATATAAGAATGAATCACCTATTGTTGATAAAGATTATGTAAAACTGATGAAGAATCTTCTGAAAAGCAAAACTTTAAATCAATTGGAATGAAATATGATGATATGAACTCAAGTTATGAAACTAGAGAAATCATATTTTCACATATTGAACTTGATTCAGTATACCCAACTGAAAGAGTTCAAACTTCATATGTTTTTGAATCATCTGAAAAGAATTCTACAAAAAATTTCCGAGTTTATCAAATTAATGACTCTTGATTCGTTCGATTTTTTTTAAATGAGTCTGATTCTGAATCAAAAACAGAGATGGTTTATGATTCAAACAAGGCTAAAGAAAGTACTGATCAAGATGGAAAAGTGCATTCAAAATTATGAATTTGATCAAAATTTGAAAAAGATTTATGATCTTGAAGATGAACTTCGTGCTGAAAAAGATTTACATATTAAAGCTGAAAATTCCTATCCAAATCAAAAAGACTTTGAAAATAAAATTTCTGAATTGACCTTGCTTATTGTCTGTAAAAATAATTTGATTGCATCCAATTTGAAAAATATTTCAAATTTAGAAAAAGAATTAAGTTCGTGTTTTGATGAGACTCAGCTTATGAGTAAAATCATTAACCTTGAGGAAGATCTCAAAACAACTTCAAGATCATTTGCCAAAAATTTAGAAGCTGCTCAGATTATCTCAACTGCAAAACAACTGTTATTGAGAAAATTAATCTTTCTAAAAGTAAGTTTGAGACAGGGGAACCTTCTAAATATAAAACTGGAAATATTTTTAAGGCTACTCCTAAAACCGTCAAATCTGTTTTGAATGCAAAATCTGTTAAATCTGAATCTTTATATGCGAAGCGCTCAACTAACACAAAATCTTTTTTTGTCGCATGACTTTTAAAGATTGGAAATGATTGCAAGCGGAAGTCTTGGTAGAAGATTGAGAAAAATGTTTCAAATAATTCATCTTCTGTAAAGAATTTTTCTGTGAATAAAAATAGTTGCAATTGTAAATTTGTGAACTGAAAATGCAATCTGGATGCTGATCTTAAGAATGTTAAAAAAATTTCTCATCCGGATCTTATATCTGTTGTTAAGCGTCACATACATTGCAATTATTGTGGGTCAAACTTCCTTGCAGTTAACGCCAAATGTAAAATGTCTTTAACGCCAAAGCAAAAGTTTTTAATGGTCCTCCAGATCTTAAAAAAAAAGTGCTTTACAGAAAAATGTTTTTAAAGTAAAAAAAGGAGAAGCCACATTTTGTTGATGTTAGATTTGTTTGGAAATGGGTTCCAAAAGCTAAATATGAATGACGCGTTAAATCTTTATCTTCTAATGTTCTTTCTAACCCAAAAAGACCCATTTGGAAATGGGTATCTAAATCTCCGTGATTGTTTTTACCGGACTGTCATGTGTGGTACGTAGACTCAGAATGTTCAAGACATATGATAGAACACAGACACCTTCTATCTGATTTTAAAGAAAAGTCTGGCGGAACAGTCACATTTGGTAATAAAGAAAAAGGATTTGTAAGAAGATACAGAACATTGTCAAACAGCATTGTCACGATTAAGAAAGTTTTCTATGCTGAGGGTTTAAAGCATAATCTTTTAAGCATTAGTCATTTTTGTGATAATGGGCTTGATGTAAAATTCTTTGTTAATAATTGTGTGACTTTTGACTATGAAGGGATAGAGGTGATAAGAGCTGAACGCTTTGGTAATCTTTATGCGATTAATTTTCCAACTCTGACTGCTTCTAAGTCTGTTTGCTTAATTGCTAAAGCATCAAAAGAAGACTGTTGTACATGGCATAGAAGATTATCTCATCAGAACTTCAGAGATATCAATCGACTTGTAAGCAGTGATTTGGTCATTGGTCTGCCTGAACTGAGATTTGATAAGAACTCACCGTGTTCTGCATGTGAAATGGGAAATAATACAAGATCTTCGCATAAAACAAAACCTGCTTCATTTTGTTTATCTCCTCTTGAAATAATTCACATGGACTTATGTGTACCAATGTGTACTAATCGCTTGGAGGTAAAAAGTACATCGTGGTGATGGTCGATGAATATTCCAGATACACATGGCTAGAGTTTTTGAGAGCTAAATCGGATGCGCCTGTGCTGATCATATCTTTTATCAAGCATATTCAAGCTCTTCTACAACTTCCAGTTCAAAATCTTCAAAGTGACAACAACATTAAATTTACAAATGAGACCCTTCAAAGTTTTCTTCAAACTGTCGGGATTTCTCATAATTTTTTTGTTGTTCGAACTCCGCAACAAAATGGAGTTGTTGAAAGGAGAAACAAAATATTAGTCGAGGCTTCTCACACTATGTTGGCTTAATCTGGTTTACTTATGTATTTGTGGGCTGAAGCAGTGTCTACCGCTTGTTTCACACAAAATAGAACGATCATCGCCAAGAGCTTTACTAAAACTGCTTATGAGTTAATAAATAAAATAAAGCCTAATGTAAAATCTTTCCATGTTTTTGGATGCAGATGCTTTGTGCTTAACGATCGAGAAAATCTCGAGAAATTCGATAAGAAGGCGAAAGAAGGCTACTTTATTCGCTATTCGTTAAAATCTAAAGCTTTCTGAGTCTACATCAAGCCATCCAAGATTATCATAGAAAGCATCAACGTTAGATTCGACGAATCTTCGACTTCTGAACAAATCAGTTCAGGAATCAAGCTACAACAGTTAGCTTCTACACAAAGCAATGTAGAACCTGTACCAAACAGGATAAATAAATTTGATTCTTCTATTATAAAATCAAATTTAGATTCTTTATTCAAAGACACATTTGATCTCACTTGGGATATTCTTGTATAATACGAGATATCTGATCTACCCAAGTTGAATGAACCAGTAGTCCTGATTCCGCAACTTACTCAACTTTCTAAACGATCTGAAACTGGTTGTTCAACATCAAATGTTGTTCAACCTGAATCTAATGAAGGCACTAAATCAGAAAATGTTCAAGCTTAGGCACAGACTCAACCAGAGATTGGTCAATATGATATTGATCAATCTGAGTCTTCTCAACATGTCAATAAAGCTGAACATTTTGAGATTCAAGTTGAAGAAGAATATGATGATATTCAAACTGAAGCTGAAAGTGAAATTCAAGTTGTAACTAATGACTACGATGATCATAACAACTTAACTGATGTTCAACCCCTTCCTTGTACTCACAAGTGGACAAAATATCATCCCCCTACTCAAATAATCGATAATGTAACTAATTATGTGAAAATGCGATCTGCTACCGCTAACGAGTGTCTTTTTGTGAACTTTCTTAGTACTATAGGGCCAAAGAAGCCATTTGAAGCATTGCAAGATCCAGATTGGATCAATGCGATGCAAGATGAACTTCGATAATTTGAAAGAAACCAAGTTTGGAGACACGTACCGAGGCCGAAAGACAAATCAATAATTGGTACAAGATGGGTCTTCCGAAACAAAAAGGACGAAATGAGAATTGTAGTAAGAAACAAAGCAAGATTGGTTGCTAAAGGTTACATTCAACAAGAAGGTATTGATTATGATGAGACCTTTGCTCCAATCGCACACATTGAAGCTATCAGAATATTTCTAGCGTACGCTGCTCACAAAAATTTCAAGGTTTACCAAATGGATGTCAAATCGACATTTCTAAACGGTATTCTTCACGAAGAAGTGTACGTGAGTCGGCCTGAAGGCTTTGTTGATCCACATAAACCAGGTCTTGTCTATGTTTTAGACAAAGCTTTATACGGTTTAAAACAAGCTCCTAGGGTATGGTATGATGCGCTAACTCAATTCATGTTGAAGTCCGGTTTCAAGAAAGGTACGATAGATACTACGTTATTTCTTAAAAAAAAAGGTAAGCATATGATCTTGATTCAAATATATGTTGACGATATTATTTTTGGTTCTACAAAGTCAAAGTTTTGCAAGAATTTTTCAGACATCATGAAAGCTAAGTTTCAAATGAGTATGATGGGAGAATTAAATTTTTTTCTTGGTCTTCAAGTAAAACAACTTCCCAATGGAATATTCATTAATCAATCCAAAAATATTAAAGATATTTTGAAAAGATTTAATATGTCTGATTGTTCTTCGAAAAGACTCCCATGGCCACTAGTATTTTATTGGATGCGTATTTATCTGAAAAATCTGTTGATCAACAAATTTATCATGCTATGATTGGATCTTTACTATACTTAACTTTAAGTAGACGAGATATAATGTTTTCAATGTGTTTTTGTAAAGGATATCAGGCTAATCCAAAAGAGTCACATCTTGTTGCGGTTAAGAGAATTCTTAGATACCTCAAAGGCACACAAAATTTGGGCCTCTAGTATCCTAAAGAATCTGGTTTTGAGCTGAATGCATTTACTGATTCTGACCATGTAGGTTGCAAACTGGATAGAAATAGTACTTTTGGATCATGTCAGTTCTTAGCGACAAACTAGTCAGTTGGACTTCGAAGAAGCAAAACTGTGTTTCTACTTCTACTGATGAAGTAGAATACGTTGCAGCAGCTAGTTGTTGTTCACAAGTTTTGTGGACGAAGACACAACTTTTAGACTATGGGTACACGTTTAATAAAGTCCCTATCAATTGTAATTCAAAAAGCGCGATTGCAATAACTGCTAATCCAGTTCAACACTCTAAGACCAAATACATCGATATCATGTATCATTTCATTAAGGATAATGTACAAAAAGGCTTAATTGAGATGTATTTTGTGCAGACTGATTTCCAATTTGCTGACATTTTCACAAAACCTCTCGATGAGAAAAGGTTTTCATTTTTAGTAAGCAAGCTTGGAATGCTAAATATGTCTGTATGAAATCTAATCCATCTTTCTATAGGGAGCTAGAGTTTAATGTTTTTATCTGTATTTGATCTTTTTGTGCTTAAATTTTGAGTGTTTCCGAGATATAACATCTAGGGGGAGTTCATCAAATCAGAAACATCTGATTTGTCATTCTTATCAAGTATATCATTCTATACTTTCTCTAAATATGTATAGAAGAAGAACAACTTCTATGTGTATAAGAAATGTTTTCCTAAATGTGCAAACCACTTCTTGTACTTAGATGATTTTCATTTATAAGAAGTGTGAATTTTAAACGATTTTGTTTTTATTTCTTTTTGGAAACGAGTACTTTCTTTGATTTGGTATTTTCTAGAGATTTTACTTGCGTATTTTCTCTTCGTACATAATTCTAATACCCGATTCAACTATTCTTCAAATCGTTATTATCACATATCTAAAATGAAAAATCATCTTCGGTGATAATACACTCGTTGGTACTGAATTTTGTTTCCTAAGCTTAACTGAAAATAATTCTTTCATTAATATATATCTCTTTATTCTTTGATAATGTAAATCTGTAAACTTGTTCTTACAGATCTTCATTCATTTCTCTCGATATTATTTTTTAATAATCTATTTTTGTATATCACTCCTTAATATGTGATCATGTGATTAATTGCTACATTTTCTTTCTTGATCAATTTCATCTGATCAACTGTGCATAATTGCAATATTATTTTTGATCAATCATTTGTGATCAAATGAGCTTACAATGAATTTTTTTAGGCGGGACTGAGAGCTTAACAACAATACCTCTATGGACTATAGAAACCGACAATCCTACCCAAGAGAACATTCATATCAGAGTGAGCTTAAATGCAAAATGGGTGTGTGCGCAGAGTTTAAAATTGTAAATGAGAGGGGTAGTTAATGCGAGCTAAAAGAATCGATGAGAGTTGTGTCTAGGATTAAAAGATTTCTGATCTATCCAATATAATCCGAGCAACCACACAATCTATTAGTTCTCAACTCTTTCGAGACTAATATTGAAAAAGGAAAGCCCATGATAACTCTTGTTATAACCCCCACCAACTACTCATTTATCTCGCAAAAGATAATTATTTCAATAACACTTGGGGAACACAGCTCATTATCTGTCGGTTTCTCATTTGGAGATAACTGATATTGAAAAAGAAGGATATATGTCCCCCCTTCAAGTCTTATTGATCGTAAATTGTGTCTGATAAATTTTTTATAGTCCACACTGTTTATCTTTTGGAGCCTAAATTGAACCATTAGTTGCTTTATCATCTCTTCACTGCACAAATTTACAAAATATTTATTATTTTGTAATAACGTTCATAGATACGCTTTTCAAAACTATCAATTATTGAATGGAAGTCCTAATGAGATGAATATTAAAAAGTCTCATATATGAAGTACATTCGTTGTACATAATATATGTGTTATATTCACAGACCAATTTTTTTTAAAAAGATTGAAAACAGGTTCATAAGTTGAATCTGGTTCTTTCCCTTACCTTCATAATCTGAAAAGATTTTATAAGCGAATTTGCAAAAATTTGGTTAACTGTTTATGAATTGACGACATCCTTTCAAGAGTCATTCATTTCAAAGTATGATGTAAATGCTCCTCATTTTCATCGTAAGGGGGAGTTTATATTGAAAATAAATGAAGATTTTTTAGTCAATTTCTGAAGATCGGGGAAGGTGTTCAAAGTATGAAAGGAGTTAATCGATAATTGCTGAAGATTATTGTACTACAATGATAAAGGGAGAATGAATGTGAAGATCATTTTTGTAAAAAGTTTGTTGTTTCTTAAAAAGAGGGATTATTCAAATATTGAGGATTATCAAATTAAAGGGGAGATAAGGTTTTCCTGGTGTCAAGTTCTTTCTTTTTCAAAGCAAGAACACCAAGAACACACACTAGCCTATGCTTTCTAATCTTCATCAAAAACAAGTCTGTAGTTCTAAATATTGGTTACTTTTACTCGAAATCCTCTGTTTGCTTTCTTCTTTTCTATAAAAACAAACAACTTTTTTGGTTTAAAACCACTCTTCTTCATGGTTTTATATAAACCCAAATCTGTTCTAAATCAAAACTTCTTTCAAACCATATTCTTCTAGAAACCTAGGTTATATTTTGTTTTTGAAACAAAACCACCATTTCTTTAAAGCCCTAACCAAACTCGAAAAGCCGTTCTTTTGGTTTTTCGAATGATTGTTAGTTACATTTTAGAATTTTATACTACACCTTCTTGCTTCCTTCTTCCTCCTCATTATTTCTTGACCAGAAATGAAATCTGCTAAGAATGTGAACTTTTACTTCGAGGAGTGCATCTTCAAACCAAACAATCATCTCGCTTTTCTTGAAATTCCAGCTGACAAGTCTCACTTCACTAGCGCTGCTTGTTTTCTAGGGAACTGCATCCTCACCTATGCTCTGACCTTCTAATCGATAATGGTGAAGGACATATTGAAGCAATTATGGTATAATATTGAGGTGATTCAGAGCAAGGCTACACTCGGAAACACCACCACCAATATCTTTTGTTAGATCAACAACATCTCTATCAACTTTGGACCAACAACCGTATGCTCAGCTCTCCAACTTCCAAAGGTATCTCCCTTTGCAAGAGAACCTACTGTTGAAGCTATTTTTGCCTTTCTTAAAGACATCCACTACGCTTGGTGTTAGGATCAAGCGCTTACCCACTACACCAAAAGCAATTGACTTGGTGAAGGCGCAACCTTATTTCCCTTATAGTGTAGCAGCCAACGCCACGTTTCGATTTAGGAAGATGCTGGAACCGTGACCAACAATCCCCCCCAGCATCTGCCGGTACTAATAAGAGCTTCAATTTGTTTTTAAAAGGACTTATACGTATTTTGACTTGTTGACTTTGACTTGTTGACTTGTTGACCTTTTACGTCTGATCTTCATTTTGGAATTTTGACTAAGTGTTGAAAACCTCCGATTTGAGATTTTTAAATCAAATTGATTTTTGTGCATTATCCGTATTTGATTTTGCATAATCTGGCTGATTTGTGAATTCTTTGTTAAAATATGGTTAAGTGTTTAAGCGATATAAAGTTGCTTGTTGTCCGGACTTCTAATCCGAATAACTTGTTGCAAATTCTATCTTTTTGACCGGACTTTCAATCCGGATAAACTTGACCGGATTACTAATCCGGATAAGTATGTGTGCATAATTTGTACTAAGTGTTGAATGAGTRCAAAATTTTGTTTACATATTATCAGATATATTTTTGTAAACTGATTCTTTAATTCAAACTTTGAACTGCAGTTGATCCTAATTCATACAATTTGATAMGATGAGTTCACGAGAAGCAATGGCTATTGGTACTGATACCAAGCCACCTGTTCTGTTTCGTGGTGACTATAATCAGTGGAGAGACATATTCCTGAATTTTATTGAGAGAATGAAATAAGGAGATCTAATCATAAAATCTTTAATGGAAGGTCCTGCTGAATTCTTCATAGAGGTTGAAGCTGATGTAATAGCAGGCTTACCTGCACAGAAAATTCCTAAACTGAAGCATCAATATTCA
>NC_037543.1:13576189-13578290 GCF_001531365.2 Cynara cardunculus var. scolymus
AATTTTTTTTATGTTCTTCGTGTTCTTCGATTTTTTTAGATTTTGATCCGATTTTGTCTTAAAATCTTGTGTTTTTGTGTTAAAAACATGATCAAAATGCTCGAAATTGAATTGTGAATCTTTGTTATTCACAAACTATTGTAATTTGATCATTGCATTTCAAGAATTAATCGGATTTTGTGTTTTTGATTTTTTTCGTGTTCTTGAATTTTTTTAAAATCAGTGTTTTTGATCCAATTTTTTTTAAAAGTTTTTTTGTTTTTATGTTTTTGATTGGTTTTAATCTGTTTTTAATTTTGAGTTTCATATTTTGTTGTTAAACCGTTCAATTTGTCTTCATTCATAAGGCCCAACCGGTTTAAGGCCCAACAGGCTAAACCGATCAAAACTAAGTTTCCTTTCTAATCTTGTTCTCCGCATAAACCTTGACAGTAGAAGATTCAATCGTATTCGAATCTCGTTCATTTTGTTATCTCGACTGGATTGTTCACCGTGCAATTGGATTCGAGCAAAGTTAAACCGCATACTTCTTGACAGGATTTCTTGAGCGGTTTAAGCTAAACCGAACATGATTCAATTGGATTCGTACAACAGGTTTAAGTTTCAAGTCTTGACAGGTTTTACATTCAAGATGACAGGTTTTAGTCATATGTTGTGTCCGATTTAGCTATTTGCAGTGTGCGGTTTAGTAATAAGAGGTGAAAGTGTGCGGGTGACAGGTTCTGTTTAACAGTGTACAAGTGACTGTTTCAATTAAAGAAGGTTCTGTTTAACAGTGTACAAGTGACTGTTTCAATTAAAGAAGTGTGCAGGTGACAGGTTGATATCAAGCTCTGGTTCGATTTAGATAGTGTGCAGGTTTCAGCACAGCCTTGTTCATTTTGGAATAGTTACCTGTTTTGAGCTATTACAACCTGTTTGAAGTTCCATCTTGTTGTTTCTTTGAGGACTGGAACAACCGCCCAGCAACTGATCAACAGTGTGCTATTTAGAAACATGCAGTAACAGGTTTAAGCTTCCAGTATTGATAGTGTGCGTTTTAAGCCTCAAGCGGTGATTGATTTAAGCATCAAGCTGTGATCAGTTTAAATCTCAAGTTGTGACAGGTTTAAGATTCAAACAGTGACTGTCAGGTTTAATATTCTGTGCTTGTAGATCTTAGAAGATAATGCAGAATTGTTAAGCTGTGTGTTTTGAACCAGTTACTGTTATTTTGAAAGTTTGGAACAGCAGCCCAGCTACACAGTGAACTGATTTGAAGCAGCTTTGAAACAGTATCTGCCATATAGCAGCAGCAACAATAGTGGACAGTTTTGTATTATTTTGTGTATATCTTGACAGTAGACCTATATCTGTTTTGAGGAGTTTCTGTTTGTTTCATTTTGACAGATTCTTTCAGCCTAAAACAACAGCAGTTACATTGTGATTAACAACAGTTTAGCAGGCAGTATAGTGAGCAGATTTCAGACTGTTCTACGTTCCAGACTTAATTTGGACACGTTCATATCCGATTGTGCAATATGGAAGCTGATGGTAGAGTTCTCTAAATTGGATAGCAGCCTCTTTAAATTGCTCAAGAAGGTGTTTGTTGTTTTCAAACATGCTTGCTGTCATAAGCCAATAATGCCTAGATATCACAGGTTTAAGCAGATTTGAGCGGACTGCTGTTTTGTTCCTGTCAGACTCTAGCAGCAGCAGCAAATTAGTACACAGAATCTATTTTGTCATGCAACTATTTGGAACCTCCAAATTGCTTTAGTTTGTTGGACAGAACTAGCTAACTCTGTGAACTCTATCACCATTTGCATCAGGTGATCTTGCGTATCATCAGAATTGAAGTTACTATCACATAAACCAGCAACTTTTGCATTCCAAGAGAAAGAGGGTTTAAATCATTCAAGCTAACATCTAACTATGTTCTTGATTTGATTGTTCAACTGTTTTTGTGACAGGTACATCAAAGTACACTTTGGAAGGTTTAAGGCATAGCAAGCTTTTATTAGATACACAGCCCAGGTGGGACAAAGTGTACTTGTACAAAAGACTCTGATAGTCTGAACTGCAGTTAGAGGGAAGCTAAAAGATGAAGATAGAAGAGTGA
>NC_037543.1:13579525-13581132 GCF_001531365.2 Cynara cardunculus var. scolymus
TGGCTTGACATCGCTTTGGAGAATGACAAGAGCAGCTCAGATGAAGAGAAGAGTGAGTTGATAAATCAGAAGAAAAAGTTTGAAATGCTACAGAAGGAATTAGAAGGTAAACTCCTGGATACTTCAAAGAAATTGTCTGATCTAAAACAGACCTTGAAAATGAATTGAACATGAGAACTGAACTGAAAATTAAATTTGATTTACTTACTGTAGAACGAGACCAGCTTTTACAAAAAGTCAAAGACTTTTCGTGTGCTCAAAGCTCAACTGGTTCTCATTCTCAGTGTAAAACCAACTTTTATAATTGTTCTTATTCGAACAGTTATTCAAGTAGTCCTAAATCTAATGTTTCTAAGAACTATTCTCGTTCTAATCAGTACTATCAAGGGTATGTCATTGGATCACCCAATTATTCTTCAAAGATTAAAAGCATTTGGGTTAATAAATCTGAATCTGTTGTATCTCATACACCTGTTGGTACTAACAATCTTCCTTGCATTGTGAAGTCAACTAATGATTTGATTAATCTTAGCAAGAGAAGGATTATGTGCTCAACATGCAGAACCAATAATTTTGTCAATAATAAAAGGTTCAACAGGTGGCATGAAGATAACAGCTATCAGAACAACAATTGGAAAGGTAAGAACAGGTATGATCACCATTACTAGTACGGTTCATATTTGATTCCTGATCATCCTGTTCATAGTGCTGAAAAGAATACATCTTATAGAAATAAATGGTTTGGAAGTTACAACATACCCCAACCAAATACTAACATATTAGGACCCAAGTTCGTTTGGGTACCAAAATCAACTTAATTGGTTTTGCAGGTGTGTCAAGTTTGTGCTGATCAGAATATCATTTTACTGATACACCAATGCAGGGGGAGTTGTGATTTATTTCAAACTAAGGTTTCTAAACACCCAGTTTAGAACCCGTGCATAAAATGTTATCTTTTTCATTTTTGAGCTTAAAAAGTTTCATTACTTAAAGCTGTTTTCTAGGGGGAGTCTCTAGAATTCTTTAATAAATGTTTTTTGAAAATGATTTTTTAGGAAACGAGTACATTTTCTGAACAGGTATTTCTTGAGATTTTACTTGCGTAATTTCTCGTCGTACATAACTCCAATACCTGTTTCAGCTTCTTCAAACTGTTATTATCACGTCTCTTATATGAAAATCATTTTCGGTGATAATACACTCGTTTGTATTCAACTTTGTTTTCTGATATTTTTTTTACACTGATTCATATACATTCATTTTTTTAATATCAAAATCTGTAAACTTGTTCTTACAGATCTTCATTCATTTCTCTCATACATACTGTATAATCGAATCGTTGTCGCTTCATTCTGTATTGATTGTGCTTAAAGCCAAATTACTTGATCAATTTTTTTATCTGATCATTGTGTTTTAAAGTAATAATATTTTTGATCAATCATTGTGATCAAATGTGCATAAAGCTAAATTTTAGGAGGGACTGAGTGCTTATCAGAAATACSTCTATGGAATGTCAAAACCGACAGACCTACCCAAGAGGACAACCACATCTGAGTGAGCTTAAATACAAAAGGGTTTGTGTGCCGAGACTAAAATGAAAAGGAGAG
>NC_037543.1:13582375-13583764 GCF_001531365.2 Cynara cardunculus var. scolymus
AAAATCAGTATTAATTGTATTCGTCTTGAAAGTTAAATATAGTCTATAATTGTAAAAGTCAGCGTGTTTGACTTTCTTATAGGAGTTTGACTTTGACTTGTGTTTGTTAGTTTGACCATATAAATAGAAGGTGGTCTTTGTAATTAGTTGTAAGAGAGTTTATTGTAAATCATATATGTAAATGAGAGATTTGACTAAGCTTTGAAGATATTGACTTTTCCTCTAAGTGTTCTTCATGTTCTTACAAGCTATATCTGAGAATCTGCCATTGTTGTGATGTTTATGAAGCTTGATCAGTGAAATAGGGACAAACAGTAGACATGATTCGGCTTTGACTGATCAACAAAACCCTCCGGTTGTGAGACATATACTTCCTCTTTAAGAAGTCCATATAAGAATGTTGTCTTGACGTCCATCTGATACACCGTGAAGCTCTTGTGTGCCGCGTACGCCAAAAACATTCGTATTGCTTCAATCCTTGCAACCGGGGAAAATGTTTCATCATAGTCAATGCCTTCTTGTTGATTATATTCTTTAGCAACGAGCCGAGCCTTATTTTTTACCACAACACCATCTTCATCTTTTTTATTTTTGAATACTCATTTAGTACCAATAATCGTATTATTGTTGGGACGAGGTACCAATCTCCAGACTTTGAGTGCTTCAAACTGGTTCAGCTCTTCTTGCATTGCTAATATCCAATCCGGATCAGCTAAGGCTTCGAAAACCTTAGTCGGCTCAATAGTACTCAAGAATGTGGAATAAAGACACTCATTAGTTGTCGCAGACCGTATACGAATAGGTGCTGATAGATCACCAATTACTTGATGTATTGGATGATTTCGGGTCCACTTCTTGCTATGAGGTAGGGGAGAATAAGAACTTTGATCTGAATTTTGATTAGTATAAGTACTTGGAGAGTTTATAGGAGTAGGTTCAGGTGAAGGTTCAATATTAGGAACTAGTATAGGTTGAATATCTGATTGAGGTGGATTATTATCAACTTGTTCGACTAATAGCTCTTGCACTTCAGAAGTTTCACCCTCTTCACACTGAACAGGATTGTTCGGATTTTTCATTTCTATTTCTTAATTGACTACTTCTGTTTCCTCTTCTATTTCAGTTACCGGCACATCAGGAGATGGACCCGATAACTGTTGTTCAATTGAATTTTCCCTAGACAAAACATTAGACTGATTAGAATTATTTTCAAAATATTCTTGATAAAAGTGTTCAAATAAGAAATCTAAATCAGCTTTATCAGAATTAGAAGTCTCAGGTTGATCAGCTTTCCGCGAGGTGTTAGTTATTAGTGCGGGTCCTGAACTGAATTGTTCAGAAGCCACATCAATGACTTCATCAAAAGATATGTTTACACTTTCATTGATG
>NC_037543.1:13584979-13586669 GCF_001531365.2 Cynara cardunculus var. scolymus
AACAAAGTTAGCTAAAAGATCTTTTCTACCAGTCATGTGCTTAGAACATCCGGAGTCTAAGAACCACACATGCCGGTTAACCTGCAAAAATAAATCAATTGGGTTTTGGTACCCATTTTAGTTTTGGACTTTTAAGCTCGGATTTCATTGGCGGTATACTATATGTACCGAACCAACGTTCTTTAAAATTCATATTCTTAGATACAGAAGAAATCACAGAATGCATGAAATGATAGGGTTTAAAAGAAGTAAAAGACTTAAGTAATTCATTCACTCTACACGGAGAACAATTATTTTTACTATTTCCAATACCAAATAATTCATCAACTGAATATCTTATTACATAATTATTCAATGTCGAATCATTTAATACAGATTTAGTTAAATTATTCTTCTTCAGTTGAGTTGATGATTTGTCTTCTTCTTTTACTCTCCAAATAGTCTTAAACTTCAACGCATTATCTGAAAAAGGAAAAAGAAAATTATCAGATTTAATTGAATGTCGAACTTTATTTTTCTTGGTAAGCTTCTTCTGTTTCCTCGAATTCTTTTTGGTTTTATTCTTTTTGTAGTAAACATTCTCGGAAACAGGTTTTTGATTAAAATTCTTTTCAAAATCTGAAGCTAAATCAGAATCCTCAGTCATATTATTTTTAACAATGAAATTTTCATGATTGGGTAAATTATTTGAAAAATCAAAACGATCAATCCCTTTATCTAGACAAACATCTGAATTTAAGATATTTGAAAAATTAATTTCTTCATTAAAATCATTTACTTCTTCTGAGTCGGTGGCTTCACTCAAAGACTTTTCATACGAAAAATACTCAGACTCAACATGTTCCGTTTTTATTGTACAATTTTGTAAATCTTCAATTTTATGTAAAAATTCTTGTTTCTGTTTATTAAATGAAAGTCTTTCTTCAGTTAAAATCTTTTCCAACTGAACCACTTGTTTTTCTAAAATTAGAGTAGGAGTATAAAGCTTTTGTTCAGTTGGTTTTGATTCAAGATTTGCCTTTGAATAACTATGAAAATAATCCATTGAAACTGCAGAGTCTTGATTATTATAACTTTCATTTAGATTTGAATAATTAAACGGAACCTGTATTTTGTCTTTTCTTTGACGATTGTAATCTTCTCGTTGTTCAACCTCATCAAAAGATTTTGTAAATTTTACCGAAAACTCGGGACCGCAATCGAGATATTCAAATTTGTACAAGGTCGGGGCATAATGTAAAGCTTTTTCTAAAAAATTTGGATTTTCATACCCCCAGCCCTTCCCGAGGGTTAAAAAATCTCGTTTCAGATGGTTTGTTTAGAAAAATAGTTTGATCAGTTTGTCCTATTTTGTATAAAATTTATTCTTTAGCCTTCAGTTTTTTTATTAAATTGAATTATTTGAAGTTCAAGCTTACTTATTTTAACAATTTGTTCTTCAATAACTAATTCTAATGATTTATATTGTTTCTTTAAATCAGATAATCTGGCTTTTAAAACATTGAATTTTTCATCAAATAATTTGGACTCAGATAACAAGGACTTAGCCCAATCCAAGTTTCCAGCATTTTCATTATATAGTTTGATGTATATTTCTTTTTGCGTTTTTAATTGTTTTTCAAAGTTATTTGAGCGCATTTTTTCTAATTTTAATTCTTGCTGGAAAGATTGGAGTTTGAGCATCATCTTT
>NC_037543.1:13587489-13593392 GCF_001531365.2 Cynara cardunculus var. scolymus
TAGTTTTAGAAATTCCATTCTTTGTCAGCTCATTAAGCAGTGTGGCAAGCCTATCATAAACATCATCAAGGCTTTCACCATCTTTAGCCTTGAACTCTTCATATGCTGATATACAGTTAGTAATTTTCAGTTGAGTTCCCACTTTCGAACCCATCATCTTTTTTTCAATTTGAAACCACATGCTGTGACCTGATGATTTATGACTGTCAATACTAGTGTAAATATCATTAGTTAGTGCTTGCATCATGTAAGACTTGCAAAGTACATCAGCATGGGCTYTTTCTCTTTCTTGAGCTGAATATTGATACTTTTCTTTGATTACTGTCTGAGCAGGTATGCCTTCTTCTAGATCAGTAGGTATCTCCCGGTAGTACACAGCAGGACCTTCCAATAAAGATTGCATAATCAGATCTCCTTCTTTCATTCTCTCAATGAAATTCAGAAATCTATCTCTCCACTAATTATAATCTCCGCGAAACAGCACTGGTGGCTTGGTATCAATACCAATAGCCATTGCTTCCCGTGAACTCATATTATCAGTTCGTATGAAATAGGATCAACTGCAGTTCAAAATTTGAATTAAAGGAACAGTCTATGAAAATATATCTGATAATGTTCAAACAAAAATATGCACTCATTCAACACTTAGAGAAATTAAGCAAACAAACTTATCCAGATTAGAAATCTGGTCAAGCTTATCCGGATTAGAAGTCCGGACAACAAACTTTTCAACAAGTTATCCGGATTAAAAGTCCGAACAACAAAGAAATTTAAATCACACAGAATCACGTATCAACACTTAAATCAAATTTAGACAATCAAGCAAAAAGTATGCGGATTAAGCAAAAATCAATACGGATAAAGCACAAAAATCAATTTGAATTAAAATTCTCAAATCGGATGTTTTCAACACTTAGTTAAAATTTCAAAATGAAAATCGGACATAAAAAGTCAACAAGTCAAGGTCAACTAAGTCAACAAGTCAAAGTACGAATAAGTACTTTTAAAAAACAAATCGATCAAAAGTCAAAGATTTAAATCGATCAAAAGTCAAAATCCGTTCAATGTCAATATCAATGTACGATCAATATACAAGTAATAAATCGCTCAATAGACTAAAATGCACAAAGTACAAGTCTTACCAAGCGGATTTTCTTAATCGCTCAACAAATCGCACAAAACATAAACGACTTACCCATCGGATTATGTAAATCGCCCAATAATCCATACAAGTTACAAACGACTTACCAGACGGATTATATAAATCGCTTGATTATCCGCACAAGAGTTACCCGGATAAACCTAAATCGAACAAAACTCAAAACACACGAATATTAAATCGAACAAGCTTTAAACGGATTACAACCTAAACCGATCAAGAGTTAACCAGACTAAAGTACAACCAAAAACACAAATTTCACACTTTTTACCAAAAAATTAGATCAAAACATGAAAAATTATGAGTTTTGAAGAACATTCAACAGAATACGAAAACTCAAAAATCAATTAAATCGGGTTCAAAACTTGTTTAAAATCAAAAACAGTGTGAATCAAAGTTGTTCGAAACTCAAATGCGAATCTAGCCATGCAAAAATTTTCAATTAACAATCAAAAATCAACCAAAATAAGCTCAAAATCAGATTCTGATGAAGAACACTATGAACGGATGATGAACATCAAAACCCAGATCGATCAATCCACTAAAATTCATGCAAAATTGTGCAAATTCGTTTAATCCTCTAATCAAAACTGTTGCAATCTGCTCTGATACCAATTGTGAAGTCCAAATTTCATTCAAATATGATATCAATCTTCAAGAACACGATGAATGTAARAATAGAAAGAATAGATCACCAAATGTAATTTCCTTGATTGAGAGAGAGAATTACAGCTCTAAATATGATTACAATCTGCTAATGACTTGATAATGACAATTACAAAGGAAAATACTATTTATACTAAGGAAGTAATAAAGCTACTCTATTACAAAARCATGKAAGAAATGGAGAAACTTGAATACAACAATAATGCTCATTCTCAAACCCAACACTTGAATTACAAATTATTGAATTAAATGAAAAACTGAAAGCTAAAGAAGAAAAGTTATATAAGAAAGGGCAGACTGATCAAACAATTTTCCTAAACAAACCCTATGAAAGAAGATTCTTTAACCTTCGAGAAGGGTTGGGGTATGAAAATCCGAAATTTTTAGGAAAAACTTTACACTATACCCCGACTTTATATAAATTTGAATATCTTGATTGCCGACCCGAGTTTCAAATTAAATTTACCAAATCTTCTGATGAGGTAGAACAACAAGAAGATTTTAACCGACAAAGAAAAGACAAGATGCAAGTTCCGTTTGATTATAAAAACTTAAATGATAGCTACAAAACTCAAGACTCTGTACTTTTAATTGATTATTTTCACAGCTATTCTAAAGCAGAGCTTGAATCTAAACCTGCTGAACCCAAACTTGATACTCCTACTTTAATTTTAGAAAAACAAGTGGTTCAGTTGGAAAAGATTTTAAATGAAGAAAGGCTTTCATTTAATCAACAAAAGCAAGAATTTTTAAATAAAATTGAAAATTTACAAAAATCTAAAGTTAAAACGGAACAAGTTGAGTCTGAGTATTTCTCGTGCACTAAATCTTCAAGTGACGCTTCTGATTCAGAAGAAATAAATATTTTAAATGAAAAAATTAATTTTTTCAGATATCTTGAATTCAGAAACTTGTTTGGATAATGAGATTGATCAGTTCAACTTTTCTAAGAAACTTCCCAGTCATGAAGATTTCCTTGTTAAAAATGAAATGACTGAGGATTCTGACTTAACTTCAGATTTGTAAAAGAATTTTAATGAAAAACCTGTTTCCGAGAATTGGTATTATAAAAAGAATAAAACTAAAAAGAATTCGAGGAAACAGAAGAAGCTTGCTAATAAGAAAAATAAACATAAAGTTCATCATTCAATTAAAGCTGATGATTTTATTTTTCCTGTTTCAGATAACCCGTTGAAGTTTAAGAAGGTTTGAAGAGTAAAAGAAGAAGAAAAATCTTCAACTCAACAAAAGAAGAATAATTTTACTGATTATGTATTAAATAATTTGACATTGAGTAATTTTGTAAAAAGATATTCAGTAGATAAATTGTTTGATATTAGAAATAGTAAATATAATTGTTCTCCGTGTGGATTGAATGAGTTGCTTAAGTCTTTTACTTCTTTTAAGCCTTATCATTTCATGCATTCTGCTTTATCTGCTTTATCTAAGAAAATTCATTTTAAAGAACCCAATCTAAAATGGTCACCAAAACCCAATTGATTCACTTTTGCAGGTTAACCGACATGTGTGGTTCTTAGACTCAGGATGTTCTAAGCACATGACTAGTAGAAAAAAATTATTATCTAACTATGTTGAATCATTTGGAGGTACGGTAAGATTCGGAAACGATCAATATGCGCCTATCCTTGGATACGGTGACGTAATTTCTGGGAATTTAATGATAAAGAAAGTGTCGTATGTCAAAGGACTTGGACATAATCTTTTCAGTATAGGTCAGTTTTGTGATAAGAATTTAGGAGTTTTTTTTAAAGCTAACGAGTGCAGCATCCATACTACTGATGGTAAGGAGCTTCTAGCTAGAATCAGAAGATCAAACCTCTATACAATTGACCTATCCAACACACAAGTAGATACTGACGTCTGCTAGATATCTAAGGCATCCTTGAAGCAAAATCTGTTGTGGCATTGACGTGTTTCTCACCTTAACTTCAAATATCTAAACATGTTGGTTTGTGACAACTTAGTTAAAGGTATCCCGGACTTAAAGTTTCATAAAGACCATGTGTGCAGTGCATGTGAGATGAGTAAGATGAAGAAAGGTTCACATAAGCCGAAGACATAGTTCAACACCGAACGTCCTCTGCATCTACTCCATATCGATCTATGTGGTCCTATGCGAGTCCAAAACATAAACGGAAAGAAGTATGTGTTGGTCATAGTCACTACTCGAGATATACCTGGGTTCATTTTCTATGGTCAAAGAATGAAGCGGCTGAGACAATCATATCTTTCTTGAAGACAGTTCAAAATAATCTGCAACTGCCAGTGCCAGTTCAGAAAATCAGAACTGACAACGAAACTGAATTCAAAAACAATACTCTCGGCTCATTCCTTGAATCCATCGGTATCACACATACTTCTTTCCGTTTATGTTTTAGACTCGCATAGGACCACATAGATCGATATGGAGTAGATGCAGAGGACATTCGGTGTTGAACTATGTCTTCGGCTTATGTGAACCTTTCTTCATCTTACTCATCTCACATGCACTGCACACATGGTCTTTATGAAACTTTAAGTCCGGGATACCTTTAACTAAGTTGTCACAAACCAACTTGTTTGTTTAAATGACAAAGAGGACAGATGGAAGTTCGCTGCAAAGGCTGATGAAGCTGTCTTCGTAGGCTATTCAAAAAGGTCTGCTGCATATAGGGTCTAAAAAAAGAACTAAAATCATCAATGAGAGCGTAAACGTGTCATTTGATGAAGTTATTGATGTGGCTTCTGAACAACACGGTTCAGGACCCAGGCTGATAATTAATACTACACAGAAAGCTGATAAACGTGAATCTTCAAATACTAATAATTCTAACTTAGATTCTTTGTTTGAAAACTTTTATGAAGAATATTTTGAAAATAAATCTAATCAGTCCACTGATTTGTCTAGGAATAAGCGTGGAAGGCTTGGATTGAGATCCAGTACTCATGAATGAGGTATTACCCATGTTCGCCATTGAAATTTGAAGAAAAATAAGAACAAGATGAAACTGATTCAATAGTGAGTGAAACAGGGTATTCTGAAGAAAATGGTGTTCAAGGAATCACAGATTAATACCAAAAGCAGAATTAATTGAATTAGAATTCAAAACCTGCTNGTTCCAAAGACCAGCGCCTCTGGTTCCCTCCTTTACTTGCTATATATTATTTTCTTTACAACTAGAGCCTCTAGTTCTAAAGACCAGAGCCTCTGGCTTAAGATTCTTTGAAAGCAAGTCTTAACCATTTCCTTTCTAACTCCCTTTCATATTGTTTTTCAACCAGAGCCTCTAGACCCCATCCATTGCTTTTGTATCTTATTTTTCCTTCCCCTTTGAAACCAGAGCCCCTCTGGTCCTCTCTCACTAAAATCATTTATATGACTAAGTGTGTCCATTCACCCAGAGCCTCTGGTTCCAAAGACCAGAGCCTCTGGTTCCAAAGACCAGAGCCTCTGCTTTCCTTCGCTTGCTATACATTCTTTTTCTCAACCAGAGCCTCTGGTTCTAAAGACCAGAGCCTGTGGATTCAAAGTCTTTGCAACCAGAGCCTCTCTGGTCTCAAAGACTCATTACTCTTCATACTTAGCCATATTTCATATTATGTTTCTTCATCATTCACAACCAGAGCCTCTGGTTCTAAAGACCGGAGCCTCTGGATTCAACGTCTTTGCAACCAAAGCCCCTCTGGTCTCAAAGACATTCTTTTTCATACTTAACCATTTTTTCATTGAATCTCATCATCCTTCACAACCAGAGCCTCTGGTTCTAAAGACTAGAGCCTCTGGATTTCAAATCCTTTGCAACCAAAGCCCCTCTGGTCTCAAGATTCATTCATTTTCTTATCCATTCTCATAGTTAACCGTATTTCATTCTTTTTCATCGCCTTTCACAACCAGCACCTTTGGTTGTATAGACCAGAGCCTCTGGTCATCCAAAATATAAACTCCTTATTGTTTCTAGGGGGAGTTTTTACATTTCATTTCATATCTCCATGCATCCTTTGAGGGGGAGCAAAAGTTTACATTTGTAAACTTGCATTTTCCATCCAGAGCCTCTGGTTCTACTATCCAGAGCCTCTG
>NC_037543.1:13593496-13613163 GCF_001531365.2 Cynara cardunculus var. scolymus
AGTGAATAAGTGATTAGAAATTCTAAACACACCAAGAACACACAGTCTCAACGAAGAAGATGAATGCAAGAAGATTGCTCCAAAGGTTTTTCAATTGATTCAATTGAAAATTTTGACAATTACAATACTGGAAGCACACGGTTTACAAAGGCCCTATCCGCTATTTATACTAGTTCCTAACGACCTTAGAGACTAGATCTTGACAAGTGTCTTCATCTGGGTCGTCCAAAGAAAGTCGATTAAGTCCTAGTCACATGAGAAGCACATGCGGCTAACAACCTATGAAAACTGTTAGAACAGAAACTTCACAGAAGACGAAAACCGCAGACCCTCTGTGAGCCATCTTAGAGGCTCTGCTTTAAATGTCTTGCATGTTATTTTGATCAGAGGACTATTTTCCAGAACCTCTGTGAGACACATCAGAGGTTCTGCCATTCTTCACTTGTTCGCTCATATGGCTTCTGTCGCTAATCCTCTGATGTCTTCTGTGGAGTTAACCTTCTGTCAAGACTTGCAATATATTTTTTCTATACTTTTACAAGATAGGAATAATGGAGCTAACAACTTTGTCCGATTTATTACATATCCAGACAAAGCAGTGTCCGATTTAAGCTAATCCGGACAAAAGGCTATACGATAAACTCTTATCCGGATAAGATTAGATATGTTTCTCAACGGCTTGTGCGATGTTCTAAATCGCTTGGTGTTGTTGAGCGGATTCCTAAATCGCTTGATTTCTTTGTGTGTTTCAAGTGTTTAAATCGCTCGTTCCTTGAATGATTTAAGTCTTATATTGAGCGATTTATTGTTAAATCGATCATCCCTTGAGCGGTTTATCCTTTAATCGATCGACCTTTGAGCGGTGTTCATCTAAATCGCTTGTGCTTTGAGCAATTTATCGTCCGGATTGTCACTTGGTTGATTTCATATAATCTAAATCGGTCACCTCTTATCCGATTTATCCTAGTCCGGATGAGTCTTGAGCGGTTTAGAATTTAAACGGTTTTTGACTTTGACTATAAATACTTGATCGATTTTTACATTTTATATTTTACTTTTACCATATATCGCTTGTTACTATTCATCGTCGTCTCCGGTTAACTTTTCTGCACAAATCGCTCAAGATCTTACAGATTTCAATCCATTCTCTGTTTCATCCCTGTTCTTCAAGGTTTATCATTGTTTCATTTGGACTTGATATGTTCTTGGACTGTATCATTAACAATACCATAATAAAATCTTAATTGATTTTGGACTTTAATCGACTTAAATCTCATAAATCAGTTCTAATAAGATTTGAATTGTAATAAATTTGTGGTTAATAATGTTACCCGATATAGTTTGTTTTAGGTTATTTTTTTGGTTTTGGTCGATTTAGTGGTGTTAGAGTTTTTATTTATTTATTATTTTTGTGTGTTTGACCGAATTGTTCACCGGAGAAAGTGACTGGAGTTTACTGCGATCAACCTTAATCCGGTTGATTTTGTCCGATTTAGGAATTTTGTGACTTAGATTTTTTTTTGGTTTCTGTTTTTGACCGGATAACTAATCCGGTTGATTTTTTTTCTTTTTGTTAAGTTTTCTTTTAGTCATTTTTTTAGTTTTATTTTTTTAGTTTCATTTTTTTTAGTTTCATTTTTGTTTAGAAATTTTTTTTAGTTAAAAAATTTTTTAGTGTTATTTTTTTTTTTGTTTTTCAATTTCTTATCAAAAATTTTGTTTTGATTTTGAGTTACTAGCTTTGTTTCTTTAATCAGGATTTAATATTCTGTGAATTTTTTATAGGTACAAATGGCTGACCAACAACATCAGTCTGACGAGGAATCCCATATTCCTTCGGTCAGATCTGATAATATCAATAACCCAAACCAGCCCACAAATAATCCCATTCCTGAAAAAATCCTACTCCCACAAAGCCAATTTCTTGAAATTAAACCAAATAACCATTCATTCAACTTCGACATGGCCGCTGAATACTAGTTTATACCAGAAATCCTTCGCGGACATCCAATATCATATTCTCTTTCTGACCATTCACCAGTCCCGATGATTTATCTCCAACAATTTTGGAACACGTTAATTCTTGCTAAAGACGGTGAAACATACTATTTCGAAGGAAGCGTAGACGAACTCTACCGTGATATCAAACGTTTCTGTTAAACCCCACAATGCAAAATGTAAAAAGTAATGAAAAACAAACAAGTGATGAAGAACCAAAAGACCAATGAAGACATCAAGGCAGAAACGACTAAGTCCGGATTCGACCATTGGATCGATGGACAGACTAACCTGAGGATCGATGGAAAGAACAACCAGAGAACCGATGGACGAAGTTAGACCATTGGATTGATGGAAAGACCAACCAGAGGATCGATGAACATNCCACATCATGTCAATCCTATATCACTACTTGTCTTCATCGACATTTCAACCAGAACTCCTCTGGTTCCTCACTCAAGATATCATGTCTAACCAGAGCTCCTCTGGTTCCATGAAAATACAATTTTCACTTAAAACTCATCTACATTGAAAACAATTTTTTAAAAGATTATACAAAATTGCAGCTTTGGTGACTAAAAACTATAACATCAGTTTTTAGAAGACCAAAACTTCGTAATTAGTATTAATCTTATAATTAGATGAGATTTTAAATTCCATTTTTTAAAACGTCTTCCACAAATCCCCGCAACAGAGACATACACCCTGGTCTACAAAATGCAAGGACACCGCCCAACCCTTTCGAAGGAAGGATACAGCATCAACAGACCGCTGTCAAGGGCTATGCTCACTGTCACTCCATCGACAAGTGAGATACGCCAAGCCTATGAACACTCCATGCTGTCCCAAGAACCGAGGGCAGCTACCCCGGAGCACTTAGAGCCATCCCCCTCCAAGCGAGGGAGCACAAGCATCGTCTTCATCGGATGATGACAATGATGATGATGATGATGATACTCGTTCTTCCCCCGGCCCTCACCAACATATTTCCCTACCTACCACCCAAAGGGCACCCACATCCACTATCCCTGGCAATCAAAGCCAAAGGGATATTGAAACAGGACGACCTAGTCCAATCCAAACCCAAGCTAGCCATCCAGAGACCATCCTTCGAGCCGCTAGAGATGAACAACCCAAGGAATCTCATACCCCATCACCCCTCTCTCAATAGAGAGGTGATGAAGAGATAAGAGCCCCTTCGCCTCAGGGCTCACCACAACCTCTCACACACACAAACGCATTCGTTGCTTCTGATGTTGAACCCATAGATCGTTCATAGCGATCTTCATTTCGTGCATCACTACCCTCGGTATTTGATCTACCAAAGGGTACACATATCCGATTCACTTCCTCAGCCTCTGAAGCTGAAGAAGAGGAAGAGGATGTCCAAACATCACGAGATAGTTCTTCTCTCGAAGGCTATCAAGGACATGATGGAAGTCCTTCACGGTCTACCTTCACACAAGGCCAAGAAGGTGCCTCAGGAACAAAGGCACAACCTGCAGCATCCATTGTTGTAGGGGTTACCTCCTTAGCCGATCTAGTCACCAAGACTGAGTTCCAGGCCTTTGTTGATACAGTTCTGCGCCTCATGCTCGAGCAGCCGCCCAAGAAAACGACAACCCAGAGGCGGCGGCTGCATATACATCTCCATCCGCTGCACCAACACAACCATCACCACCACACCAACCATCACCTCAAGAAACCAAAGCAAGGGAACCAGAGGCCTTGCCCTCTGATGATGAACCGCTTAACCAAGTTCCCTTAGCTACAACCCCATARCCCATCGTGTTGAGTTCCTCAATCGATGAAGAACCAACCACCCCACTATCACAACACCAATGAAAAGAAAATTTGTCATCCAATGAAAACTTGGAAATTGATGTTTTTCTTCTAGATTAGTGTCTGTTCTTCATATGTGTATAGATTAGACTTTGTTATTTCATTACTTAGGGGGAGATTGTTAAACCCCATAATGCAAAATGTAAAAAGTAATGAAAAACAAACAAGTGATGAAGAACCAGAAGACCAATGAAGACATCAAGGCAGAAACGACTAAGTCTGGATTCGACCATTGGATCGATGGACAGACTAACCAGAGGATCGATGGAAAGAACAACCAGAGAACTAATGGACGAAGTTAGACCATTGGATCGATGGAAAGAACAACCAGAGAACCGATGAACGAAGTTAGACCATTGGATCAATGGAAAGACCAACCAGAGGATCGATGAACATTGGACCGATGGACGAAGTTCAACCAAAAGACCGATGGACGATGCGATGAAAGAAGCGTTCTCATCGATACTCTGGACAGACAAACACTTAAGAAGATTTTCTAAGTATTCATCCAAGCGTGCAATGAAGATTTGAAGATAAAGATGAAATCATCACATTGATAATCAACAGCTGGAATTACAGTTTATCTTGTTAATAATGCTTATCCATGTAAAAGATAAACTTTATTTGTTAGCTAGACTATTTGCTAGAAAGTAGCAATATATAGTTATCTTAGTATTAGCCAACTAGTATAAATAGATTATTAGGTCTATTGTAAAAGAGCGCATGTGACAATCCTGCTCAAACCGATGCTTTCTCATAATATTCAACTTGGAGCAGTGGTTGACAACATTGACGATATTTTTCAGAATTTGAAGCTCCTCAAACTTGTTCAAGTCTGCATTCAGTATCCTTCAATGTTGATGATTTTGGAGGCAGATTTGATGAATATGATCGTATGCTGGAAGATATTTCAGATATTCCAGTAGAAGAAGGTGATCAGGGAACTCAAGTCGAAAATGTTGAGAGGTTGAGTGCAAGGGACAAAGAAAAAGATGGTGAGTGTGAGAGTGGAGCACAAAATGAAGATCAAGATCCTATCCCAACCGATACAGTTAGTCGGGCACCCACATCTGCTATCGACATTCATCCGTTGAATGTTGGTATTGAAGAAGACATAGCTAACCCAGCTATGCATCTGTATACCCATCCCAGCCACTCAATTGGTTCTCAACAACCAGTTGTTTCATTTCATCATGGGGATATAGAACATACTCTAGCTACTTATCACTCAGAGAATGTAGATATTGAAACAAGTAGGCCACTGCCCCAGCCTACAACTTCGATTTTGTGCACCTCGAGTTTAGAGCCTATACATATAGGTACATAAGAGTCTAGAGCATCTGTTACTCCCATTGCGGTTCTTAGTGAACTCGTTGGAACGACCAGAGTGGTGTCTATTGACCAACAACAAGGACCGGTCGGAAGTCCTACTAGTGCTACCATTTTGCCAACACTGAACGTAGGCACAACAGTTTTTTCAACTGTTGTCTCAACTGGTAATCTAAGTGATCCAGGAGTGATCTTACCCGACTTCATGTCAAGGGAATATTTAGACGGTGCCCTAAAGGCTGTTCAAGATAACATGGAAGCACAAATTTCAAGTCTCAAAATGTTGTTGAAGGGGAAGGAGCTAGTAGTAGAAGAACAACCATCTATGCCGTCACCACCACCTGTACCTGAGCCTCTGAGGGTACAAGAGCAAACGGTGGATGAGCTTAAATCTCTATTGTACGCCAAACTGATGTCAACTCAAAACCCTGATGTGGAAGATGCAGATCTGGTTGGGGTCCTCCAACAGCTTATTGATAATGATTCCACAGTTAGAGCCTCAGAGTTTTTGGCCTTTCAGGATATGGTTGCTTCTAACTTCTCTAAAGTTAGTAAGTTAATCACATCTAACACTCCACAGTAGGAACAAGACTGCTACTGGATTTGTCGGCTAATGTTGGTTTTAATGAAGCATTCGCTAGAGAACTGGGTGGAGAGCAGGATTTTGGAGAAGATATTGACAACATTGATGAATCAACTGGAGTGTATTTTGACTTTGAAGTAGATATTAATAATGAAGACCCAGTCTTCCCATTCCAGGGTGATCATCAGACTTTGCCTGAACCCTCCACTACAGTTGAAGTTGGTGCATCCGAAGCTCCTAGAGCGGCATTTGATTCGACTGAGATATTTACAAAGAACTATGTGCCGTTTGCAATTCGTGCGAACTTTCCAAGCTATGATAGGGAAAGAATCAGAGAGCCTTATCTTGAGGACGTTTATTTTGGCATCTTTCTCCAGCACCGCAAAGCTCTCAGTGCTGACAAGATTCTTCGGATTCATAAAGAAACCCGAGACTATCGTTTAGAGTACAAGCACTTCCTCAAAGCTAAGCGTCTCCCGATCAGCCAAGTTCGGACCAAACATCGAGTCGTTTCAATCAAACAAATTGATGCTCAAAGACTTCTTAGAGTCTAGTATCCTGTATTCACAGTTACACGACAAGATGGAAGGTCTGGGTGTTTAGCGAAGCTGATTTATCCAACTTGTATTTAGAAGATCTGGAGCACATATACCACGAAATTCAAAATATGATGGTCAGAAGAAAAGGAGTAATTGTGGCTCTTAATGCGATCAAAAGGTTTATGCGGAGTCATGTCAAAGTGTCTATGGTTCTTAATGTCCAAATGGGTCTTGAAGATAATCAGAGAATCATTAACTTGAAGAGACCTGATCAAGAGCTAGAAGATATTGAAAAGGCTATATGTTATATATAATTCTTGAAGAACCGGAGTTCGGGGTGATATACAGTGCCGAGGGTCAGATAAAGAAGTTCATAAGATTCAGGGAGCTGAATAAATTTTGTAATGGCACTACACGGATGGTGACATGGGCGCTTGAAATGAGGAGAGCTGATAATGATAAAGCTGTAGAGTCGGAGAGGATGAGTCCAAAGGATAGGTATTTGCTGATTAATGCCTTAGATTTGCTTGATGATAAATTGCAATATCAGAATGCACCGAGGAGGCTAGAGACACTGCTCGGACTGAGAAAAACTAGATTTACAAGGTGTCGATCTTGAATCCAAAGGGGGAGGTTATTGGGTTCAAGAATGTGCTTTAAAGTTGTATTCAAGTTCTCCCTTTGTAATGTTTTTGTAATAATTAGACTTTACTATTTTCCTTAGTATAAATAGGATTTAGTCTCTTAATTGTCATTAGTTCAGTTCATAATCTGATTAGTGATTGTTAATCTAATTGTAATTATCTCCCAAGAAATCAATAGAATGTTTGGTGAAAATCAATCTATACTAATCTTGTTCTTGATCTTGAAGAATTATTCTGATTTGTATGATTTTGGGAACTTCATAGAGGTTATTCGATTTAATAGGATTGAGTGAGGAAACAATTGTTGAGTGAACTAGGATATACTTTATCAAATGGTAGAATCTTTTTATGTAGTATTCAGTTTTGATCTGTAGAATTGTTGGGTTTCGATGAGGTTTTAGAATCAGTTAGTTCAGGGGTAGAATTTTGGTATAGGTTGAGGGGAGGGAGCAATGTTGAAATTTTTTATCCTCCTTGTGAATTAGATAGTTTGGTCCTATATGATTGGTTTATTTTTGGGTTTGCTTATGAAGTGAGGGGGTGAGGCTGGTGCATGCACCGCCACATCTCAACCTTACTACAAATAGAAAGTTTGATAAGAGAAAATGTCTGCAAGTCTTCATCTGAATGCGTTACTAAAAGAAGAGGAGTTAAAGAAGGATTTCATAAAGCTCAAAAGAATCAGTTTTTTATCTTTAAGGTGAGTTTTAATAGCAGTATTTGAACTTATATCTGTTGTCTAAATACTGATTTCCATGTTACGAGTTTATGAACAAACTGTTACAAGGCTCGTATGTTTTTCCCGATGAAGGCCTATCATCGGACACTGTATTTTCTGATGACGATCCCTCATCGGATAAGACTTGATCAATGAGTATATTATAGTTTTCAAAGGTTGTCCGGTGAGGATCTTTACCGGACAAAGATTTTTCCGGAGAGAACCTTTATCGAACAAGGGTTGACCGGATTGGGCGTTCATCACCTAATGCTTTGTCTTGTGAGTATGCTTGTCGGACAAGCATCGTCCAGATTATTAGCCAAGTATTGTCCAATGAGGGCTTTCATCGCCTAGGTGTTCAGTTGAAATATTAATGTTTCCTAGTGTTGATCGGTGAGGGCATCATATCGCCTAAGTATTCTTCGATGTGGCTTTCATCACTCAAGGGTTTTTCGATGAGGACAGTCCATAACCGGAGAGAGAGCTTTATCACCTAGGGTTGTCCGCTGAGGGTAAACCTTAACCTTATATTGAACAATGAGATTATTTTATCAGTATTATTCCTTGTGAATTATATCCCCAATTTGATTATTATGTTTGTATATGTTATATGCATATACCTGGTTGTCATATCTGTAATAGAAAGCGGTCAGCCGCGATAATAGATAACGTACCTGCATATAGAAGGCGCACCAACCACGATAGTTGGCAAGGTACCAGTGGTAGATGGCGGGTCAGCCACGATAATTGATAAGGTACATGCGTATAGATGGCGGGCCAGCCGCAATAGTTAGCTACCTATGGAAAATGGCGGGGCAACCGCGATAATTGGCAAGGAATGGTAATTAGTAGTGTGACAGCTATGACATTTGGTATAATTAACTATGAGGAATGACTGGATAGTTGTTCAGTTTTTAATAACTGATCTTGGGATTGAATTTATTATTAACCTTTTATAAATGTTCGGAATTGTATATGAGGGAATTCACTCACTAGACCTTTCGGTCTAACCCTCAATTATTGTAAAATTTATTCTGCAGGGCAGTGCGGGGCTGAGAATAAAGGCAAGGGAATTTATGCTAGATTTTTATCTTACTTTTAATGTTGTACAATCCATTCTTGTTGGAGATCCTTCATATTGTATAGTTTTGATCTGATTTTTTTTTCTGTAAACAACATGGTGTTATTTTATATATATGTGTATTTGATTATCTCAGTTTTTAGAAAATATGTCGTGTGTGTTGTTACACTTTAAATAACTAATCACTTTTTGATTTTATGTTTTATTTCATAACAAATTATCGATTTGTAAAGTTTAAAGCTAATAATAAAATATATAATTAATATTGAAATTATTGTATTCAGCCCGCATCTACATTGATTTTTTGTGATTGTTTTCCATCTATTATTTTTGTGATTGTCTTCCATCTAGGTCTAACAGTTCAATGAGATCAAACAAAAATTACAAGAAAAGATCACATGCGTTTGCGTCATCTAATCTTGGGGCTTTGATTAAGTTATCAAATTTGATTTGACAAAGGAATTAATGTAATTTGCATAAGAAGAATTAATGTTTACATGATCTTTGCACTTTGTTTCTACACTAAGGGGTTATTCAGTTGTGTTTTAATGGGTTATATAACCTATATAGCTTATTCAACCAGTGATAAGTGGTTGTCCGGTAATGGCTTAATCTGAAAGTCAATAGCTTATTCGGTCAGCTAGAGGAAGGCTCATGTTTACATTCAGCCGACCCCTTTCCTTCACTACCCTTGAAAAAAAACATGTATCCTCTTCCATAGATCACTGATGTTTCTCCTCTTGACTTCACCATCTTCCTCCTTCTTAGATCTACCATTGTTCCTCGTTCTCTTGCCTTCACCATCGTCCTCCTGCTCTTGCCCTCGTGGCCATCTTTCTCCTGTTGTCCTCGATCTGTTGCCATCTTTCTCCTGTGGTGATGAAACGACCCTCGTAAACCGACCCTCAATCTATTGCCATGTGATAACCGAGTCCTGGTTATACACCTAAGGTAATTGTTATATAATTACGTGGTTATGTGAGTATGTGATTAATTGCAATAAATTGATCATGTGGGTATATTTATGCATGAGTTGGGGTGGTTACATATATATTATGCATGAAATCTGATGCGCATGTATATGTATGTATTTATGTATGTATGTATGTATGGATGGTTTTTATGCATGGCTTACATGCGTGGATGCATGGTATTGTGAGGATGAGGAGAAGTATTTTATATTTCTTCCTTAAAACCGCCTTTCCTAACAATGCATTAAGATTTCCAAGGTTTAGCCAAGGCTTAGCTCCAAGTATACAAAGGAAATATGTTAGAAAGAAAACTTTTTTGGCCATTTATGGAAAGCTTGAAAGAGAGAGATATTTGGGTTCTTTCTAAAAATAGAAGCTAAGAGTTCGGATCAAAGTGGAAGCAATCGGTGTGCATTTATATCTTCTTTCAAATTCAAAATCTTGCAAAAGGTGAGTTTTTACTTCATATAAACAACTTATTTAATCTATTTAGTTACTGGTTTTATGAATTGATTGAATCTGCTTATGTTTATGTATGATGTTCTTATCACATTCATTGCCCGATTAGTTTTTGTAATCGGACAGGTGTTGTCCAATGAGGGTTCCTCACCGGCTAAGCCTTGGTTGGTGAAGTGTTTAGTGATTGTTAGAACCCTATTTGTAAAAGTGTATGTAAGAAGCCTCTTACTCTAGTCAAATAAGACTTAGTCTTAGAAGCAGTCTGGACTAAGAGCTCGGATACAGAGGTCACCAAGAGACAGAGCTCTCTTTCATACAGAGCCAGAACCTCTCATGCAGAGCCCGTGCCCAAACAGAGGAAGATCAAATCCTAAGCAACAAAAAGCTTAAGGATTTTATACAGAGCTATTACTCTAGATGCATAGCCTCTACACTATACATGCAGAGCCTCTGAGTCTCCAACGCCCTTACTTTGCGTACAACCGGTTCAGTCTTATCTCCACGTCTCTAATCAGAATCTGCCACGTACACACAAGTAGTTACACATTCAAAGGAACATGAAGGCTGAAGATTCTGAACAAGAAGTCAGAGTTTGAAGCCTAGAATTTAGGAGATTCTGTTTTACTTGGACGTATAAAAGGAGGTGTCCTCTTTGGGTTAAAATACCTAAAGAATTGCCAACTTTGAATACGCTCCTATTATAGAGATATTTTGAGAGAATACTTAGTTAGATTGAGAGATTGTTCATATACTCTTCATCTAATATAAAGAAACCAATTTATTCAAACCAGTCTTCATTCTTATTAGTTCTTGTTTAAATCTCATAACCTATTTCAACTACACAGTACTTTCTTCCACTCAAATTTTGTTTAAACTGTGTTTTTTGATACTTAAGAGGAATCTGGGTTCCTATAATTGGTATCAGAGCCTACTAATCAAATCAATTGACTAGTCGATCTATATCCAATATGGATAATCCTCTTTTGTTGGTTGAATGTTTTATAAAACGTTTTTCATTCCAGATCTTAGATCCATTCTTTTTAGAACTATTGCTTTTAGTATTCTCCAAGACTGCTAGTCTTTAAAGTTCAGATTTTCCTTAAATCTTCAGACTTCCCATTTATTTTCTCTCTAAAACAACTCTGAAATGTCTAATCAATCTTGGAAATTGATGTATAGTGTCGGTTCCCTCACAAAATCTTCTACTCTCATTTGGGATGAATATCCCCAATGGAAAATTAGGATGATAAACTTCTATGAAAGTCTCGACCTTGAACTCTATGAATCTATTCTCAAAGGTCTATATGTACCAATGACCCTAATCCCTAGGGTTCCACCCGCTGGCAATACTGTTGAAATTCCTGCAAGACATGTTCCCAAACTCCAAAGAGATTGGGACGATGAAGACAAGAGAAGGATGGAAATCGATCAAAAGGCCAAAAGGCTTTTGATAATGGCTCTCCCGAATGAAATCTTCCAATCTTTGGATGCCCGTGAATCCTCTAAGGATTTATGGGATCAATTGGCCAATCAGCTTGAAGGCGGGATCAAAATTAAGAAGAACAGGCGTGCTCAATGATTGAATGAGTAGAACAGCTTCAAGGCCATCCTTGATGAGTCTCTCGAGCAGAATTATCATCGATTCAACATGCTAATCAACAAGTGTAAAAAGTGCGACGTGATTAGAGCACAAGAAGAGAACAATATGCTCTTCTTGAAAAGGTTGAATGATGAATAGGGAAACCTGTCTATGTCTCTTCAAGCGAATCAAGATTTGGAATAGTGGACGCTGCATGACTTCTACGACACCTTGCAGGCACAAGAACAAGAGGTGCAGAAGAACAAGGTCTCTCTGTGTTGATCTCTAGCTCTTGTCTCTGACTCAAAGAGACTGGATCTAGCCAATCATCCAGAGAAAAAAGATCGAGAGAGGATAGAAGAAGAGGGAAGAAAGAGCTGGTGATAGAGAGTTATGATGAAGATAGAGCATCATGCTCTGAAAATGACGACATTAGTGCCTTTGCACAATCCTTGGTTCTTATCACCAAGGAGTTTCAGAGGAAGTTTGGGAGGAAGGTATTTTATAAGAAAGGAAGCAGAATTGATCAGGGAAAAGATAGAGGGTACGAGCCAAAGAACCCTCCTTCTGTATTGATCAAGAAGGAGGAAGAACAGCTTGAAAAGAAGAAGCATGGAGTCAGATGCTTCAGATGCGGAAGGATGGGCCACTGTTCTAAAGAGTGTAAAGTTCATCTGGTCAAAGACGAGTTGTACTACAAGAATAAATACAAGTACAACCGACCTTAGAGGAGCCTTATGGCCGAACAAGATAATTGAGTCTCTGACTCTACCTCAGATGAAGAGGACCAAACACACTTTTGTGGAATGGCTGTTGATCACGATGCAGAAGAGTCTGGATCTGTCTCCGACTCACATGTATGCTCTACTTCTGGCTATTCCCATTCTAAACTAGAGCAAAGCATCTCTATTTTAACAAAATATTTTGCAAAACTACAACAAAAGCTCTTTAATGAAAAAGCAAAAAGAAAAGCTTTAGAAAAAGAAAATAATTTCTTTGAGAGAGAAACTGAGCTTCTAACTGTAGAAAAAGAGGAGCTATCTGTGGAAAAAGATAAAATTTGGAAAACCAAACTCACTACAGAGAACGTTTTGAAAACAAAGTGCTCTGAGCTTAAGAAGGCTATACAAAAGAAAGATAAGAAAATAATAGAAAAAGAGCGTGACAGACTAAATTCCTTAGTCCTTAAAAACTACTTTCAAAAGGAAAAGTAATTCTTACACCAGAGCTTACAAAGAAAAGAGCTCTTGATTAAGAAATATCAAGATGCTCAGCAGGTGTACGAAAATATAAATTCTCAACAGGATAAAGCAGGGATAGGTTATATAGACCAAGACCTAACATGGAAGAAGAAACCTACTCTTATTCAGTCTTTCGTTTAGGCGAAGAACAAAAACTGAATTTCCCTGCTTTGCCTAAAACTTCACCTTTCAAAAGATCAAAACTTGAAAATGGGGTCAGAGCAAGAAGGCTCAATTTTGAAAACATCTCTTGCTCCTCTAAATGTATGCATGAATCCAAACAAGTTGACTTAAACAATATACAAAAAAAGAAGAGATTTTTACCTTTGGCTCCCATAGTCATGAGATTTTAAAACAAAAAGATGATGAAGTTACACCTAAACCAGATGAAACTAAGAGTAATTCGAAAGATGATCTTTTAAAAAATCTGGATCCAAAGTTGATGGACGAGTTCACCGAGAAAGTGAGACATGTTTTTGAGCAACATCTTCTTGAGGTCTTGAATCATTCCTCTGTGTATCAGGAACAATCTAGAAAGAAATTCTACAAAAACTTTTGCAAGTTCCTCATCGACGCAGAAGAAGGACGAAGGCGTTGATACATGTCTACAGAGTTCTCATGATCCCAATGAAACCCCACCACTCAGAGTCCACAAAGAGATTTTCTTGACTCTGACTCAGAATCAGTTTTGGACTGGAGTGTAGAGCAGATTGAGACTGAGATAGTGAATCCAGGACCAGAAGTTCACAAAGTTCAAGTGGATCTCAAATAAATCTGTTCCAGCAATGAAGCAGAAGAAAATGATTCCTATGTGTCCTAACTTCGTGGACATGTGTTTAAAAGCCATGTATTCTCTTGAACTCGAGAAGGAAAACAAGGCTAAAGAAATTAAATCTACCATCTATGCATCTAGATTTCCAAAGTCTAGATTTCAAAACCCTATAATTTTTTTTGCAGAAGCCGCGTGTGAACATCTGGTACCTTGAATCCAGATACTCAAGACACATGACCGACAATAAAGAGTTGCTCTCCTCCTTCAAAGATAAATCTAGAGGACGGGTGACTTTTGGCGACAACATCAAGGGTAAATTAAACACTATGGAGATTTGCATCAAAGTAAGGTTTCTGTCTCTAGAGTTGCTTATGTTTCTGGGCTAAAGCATACCTTCTGTGCATAAATAAACTATGTGATTCTGGCTATAATATCAAGTTCCAATAGGACTCTTGTTCAATATTGTTAGAATCAGGTCAAGAGCTACAAAGAGCCAAATGTAAGGGCAATTTGTACCTTATGAACTTCTCACCTAGAGATGATTCAGAGACACTGTGTCTCATGTCTCGCAAGAGTGAAGAAGCATGGCTTTGCATCACAAGTTATCTCATATAAATTTTCCAAATATAGAGAATCTTGTGAAAAATAATTTGGTTGAAGGACTACCAATAATAAAGTTCGAAAAGGACCATCTTTGTCCCGCATGTGAAATGGGAAAACTTAAAACAGTATCTCGTAAGGCAAAAATGGATGCCTTGCATCAGACCTCTGTATATGTTTTACGTGGACCTGTGTGGTCCAATCTTTGTGCATAGTCTGTCTGGCAATAAATATATCTTGGTGCTTGTTGATGATTTTACAAGATATACATGGATTGAATTTGTAAGGCAGGAATCAAATGTCCCAGAGCTGCTGATAAAGCTTCTGATCAAGCTTCTAACCAAGATTCAAGTCATTCTACAGAGCAGAATTCAAAAGCTGAGGAGTGACAACGATACAGAGTTCAAGAATGCAAAAATTGACGCATGCCTTGACAAAGAGGGAATCTCCCAAAACTTATCTCCTGTAAAAACACCACAACAAAATGGTGTTGTAGAAAGGAAAACCGAACTTTGGTTGAAGCTACAAGAATGATGCTTGTAGCCTCTAGTCTTCTAACTCACTTTTGGGCAGAAGCGATCTCGACCGCTTGCTTTTATAGAATAGAGAAATCGTGGTTAAGAGGCATCTGAAGACTCCTTACGAACTAATCAACCAAAGAAAGCCTAATGTTAAATTTTTACATGTCTTTGGTTGCAGATGCTTCATTTTGAGTGATCGTGATTATCTTCTAAAGTTCGATAAGAAGGCTGATGAAGGCAAATTTCTTGGATACTCCACACACTCCAAGGCCTACAAAGTCTTCAATCAACGAACCAAGACGGTCATGGAAAGCATCAATGTATCATTCGACGATGAAGAACCAATGACTTCAGAGTACTTCAGCTCTGGACTCAAGATTAACCTGATAACTTCCAATTCTTTGTTGAAGTCAAGGGAATTGGAACTCGGGCAGCTTTTTAAAGATTTCTTTGGTGATGAAGACATCTCTGCATGTGCACCTAGAGATGCTTCTGCACATGTTCAAGGAGAGCCACAAACTTCAAACACAACCATCTCTAGCCCTTCAAGCACCTCTGCTTCCTCTGGTGATCAAGCTAATTCGCAACCAGAGCCTTCAAGCCCTGCATCAGAGCCAGAGAATGTTACCTCTGTCTTTGAACCTAGTTCCTCTGTACCATCATCCGAGGGGGAGCAAGCAGACCCATCATCACCAACTACGAGCTAAAATCCAAACATTTCAGAGGAGCAAGATCCTACAACTCGAACATTTGTGCAAGCTTCTATGACAAAATGGACAAAAGACCATCCCGCTCATCAAATCATTGGTGAATCTTCGAGTGGAGTAAAGATTAGAGCTGCCACAGCCAATGAATGTTTATTCGCAAGCTTTCTAAGTGTGTTAGAGCCAAAGAAAGTTCATTAAGCCATAAAAGATCCTAGCTGGGTCGATGCCACACAAGAAGAGCTCCAATAATTCGAAAGAAACATGGTATGGACTCTCGTTCCTTTAGCAAGGGATAAAATTTAAATTGGTACTAAGTGGGTTTTCAGGAACGAGAAGGATGAGGATGGTATAGTGGTAAGTGATATGCATTGATTATTTAATGCATAAAGTATCCATTTCTTTGCTTATTAGGTGGTTCATTTTCTTTTATTCCAACCTTGAGTCCTTTTTATTACATTATTTTCTGTTTGTCTATATTTGGAGCAAAATTAAGATATTAACTTGTCTTTGCACCATTTGAGTAGAAGAAATCTTAACTTGAAAGCATAATGTTTTGTGCCGCAACATTCCAGCAGCATTGAACTGTTATAAAGCGGCTTTTGGGGAAGAGCTTAAGGATTCAGCTGCCGATAAAGGAGTAAGACAAATTTTTGTTAATCCATTGGATAAGAAACATTGCAGCTGGGAGGAAGGAGTTTGGTGGTTGCTTATTCTTGTGATGTGATACTCCATTTTATGCTTTTGTTCTCCTTTTAGGAACATTTGATTTTCCAAGGATTTTGTCTTTTTGTTGGAAAATTTTGTATAAATACGACCTTTGGTTACTCTTGAAAATGATCCCAAAAATAAGTTCCAAAACTAATTTGTCTCTCTAGATATTGAAGCAATTTCAGTTTCATAATTAGTTTTGAGTTTGTTCTTTACTTTCCGTTATTTATTTTCCGTCATTTACTTTCCGCTCTTTAAAGTAAGTCATTTACTTTTCGTAATTTATATTTATGTCTTTACTTTTCGATATTTATTTTCCTTATCATTTACTTTCCGTTATGAGTAGCTAATTTCGTTAACTTGGGTGTGAGACAAGGGGTGAGATATTAAACCAAAAGAAAGTGGACGTTGTTTCGCAATAACAATGTTCCACTATTTCATTCAAGTTTTTATAAAACCAATGACACTTCTTGATGAGTTGATCACTTTGAAAGTGTTAAAGTGCCATGGTCTTAGAGATAAGCCACTGAATGCACGTCAACTTGAATGATAAGAAAGGTGGACTTGAGAAAGTTGCCGACAAGGAGACTTGTCATTTATATCTTTCAAACAAAATAATTCTCGACAGGTTGGTCGCTTGTTAAAAGTGTTAAAGTGTGGTAGATTCAAATATGAACTATCTAGAACACACGCCAACTTGAATGATATGGGAATCTGCTCGAGGGAGTGATTTTTAACAAAGAGATTTGTTTATCCATATATTTTAAAGACACCATTTTGTCAATATCCCTGATGCGGATACCACATAGAGATATGGGTTGAAAGCTATAATATAATGCAATGGTGAAGTCCGAGAGGAATACCTTCAAAATAGATGGTGGAACTACTTATGGCTTACTGCATGCTGTAGCATTTCTACAGCAATGTCTTCTCGAATATGTGTTTACATTTCACCACAAGTCTTACACCCATGCTACCCTTTTTGTTAGCTCCAATATTTGCTTAATGTAAAATTATGAAAAGGATTTCTGCAAGTGTTGACAGAAAGGTTTATTCCACAGAAGACAACAGAGGACCAGCAACAGAAGTTGTTTGATTGTACAAGTCAAGATTGACATAACCTCTATTGTCTCTCACAGAGGTTCTGGAAAATGGTCCTCTGTTATCAAGAGCTTACAAGTCATATGCAGCAGAGCGTCTGGGATGGCTCACAGAGGGTCTGCGGTTCATCTTCTGTGGAGAACCTCTTCTTACTGTTTTACTTAGGTTGATTAGCTACACRTGCCTCTCACGTGACTAGGTCTGTAATCGACTTTATTTGGACGACTTGGATGATTTCACTTGTCTAGGTCATGTCAGAAAGGTCATTAGGAACTAGTATAAATAACAGCTAGGCCTTTGTAATTCAGTATGCTTCCGAATTGTGATCGTCTTATTTTCAATCAATTGAAAAACCTTTGAAGCTATTCTCCCGTGTTCATCATTCTCATATACTGTGTGTTCTTGATTCTTACTCTGTTTGTTCTTATATTGTTTCCRCTGCACTTTGATTGTCTTAAAGATCATCCAGAGTATTTGTTTGATATCAAAACTGAGTTTACAGGTCCTAATAATTGGTATCAGAGCAAGAATCAAGTTCTTATTTGATTAATTCTGTTCTTAGTATTAATCTGCATTTGTTCTAGAACACCAGTCTTCTTCTTCAGGTTACCCTGTTTTACTCTATTTTATCAGTTTCTTCTTATTCCTATTTTTCTTCTTCTTTTCAATGGCGAATATGGCCAATACATCATTCATGAGCACTGGTTCTCAATCTAAACCTCCCACGCTTATTCGTGAGGAGTATCCCAATGGAAGGTGCGAATGGTTAATTTTTTGGAAGGAATTCATCCAAGGATATGTGAATTTCTCTATAATCCTCCTTATGTCCCAATGAACTTAATTCCAAGAGTTCTAGCCACTGGAACAACACCAGAAATTCCTGAGCATTACGAACCACGTCCTATTGCAAATTGGAGTGATGAGGACAAAATATTGGTTGAATTAGGCAGCAAGTGCAAATGATTGTTAATCATGGCAATACCTCACGAAATCTTCAAATGCATCGATCACTGTCAATTGTCCATGGATATTTGGGCAGAATTAGAAGAGCAGATTGAAGGAGGTAAGAAAACACTCAAGAAAAATCGATCAATTTGCATTGACGAATACCACAACTTCAAGGCGAAGGAAGGTGAATCCCTGTCGGACACATATTCTAGATTGAACACCTTGATTAGAAACTGCAAGAGGTATGGAGTCATGAGAACGGCAGAGGACAACAACTCTTTATTCTTGAAAAGCCTTGGAGTTGAGTGGCTGCACCTAACCATGTCCATGAAGGCCACCTTAGATTTGGAAATGTGGACTCTGGCAGACTTGTTTGGATCTCTTAAAAGCCAAGAGCCTCAAGTTYTGCAAATGAAAAAGAACTATGGTGGTCCACTCGCTCTAGTCGCAGAGGATAGCAGTTCTGGGAAGGGGAAAGGAGTACAGAAGGAAGAGAAGGAGAAGAAGAAGAATAAGGTATTGATAGCAGAGAGTGATGAAAGTTCTGATGAAGAAGTCTCAATGAAGGAGATGATGAAAACTCTGGCCTTGATCACCAGAGAATTCAGAAAGGGTGGTGAGAGGAAGGAATACAAAAGTTTCAACAGAAGAAACTTTACAGAGGGAGGTAGATCGGATGCAGGAGAGAAGGAACAGAGGCCTCTACAGAAGGTAGAGGAGCAGAAGAAGGAAGAGTCGAAGGAAGGATGCTATAGATGTGGCAAACCAGGCCACTTTGCTGCAAACTGCTGGTCAAAAGGGCCAAAGGCTCCACAGAGGGCTCCTAGAGATGCARCCTTCTACAAAAAGAAGGCTGACTACTACCAGCAGAAGTCTCTGCTAGCTCAATCAAGTGAGCTAGTAACCGATGAGTCCTCTGATGAAGATGAACAGAAGGGTCTTCTCGCTTGGGAAGACTCAGACACAGAGGATGAGCTCTTCTGTGGGATGGCCAATATTGACTCTGACTCCTCTTCAAGAAATGACCAAGAGGTTTCTACTTCTTACTCTTCTGAATCTCTTGATCTTTACACAGAGATCATCGATAACCTCGATTCATGTCACTTGGAGCATTTCAATCTAAAAGAAAAACTTTCTCTTTGTGAAAAAGAAGTCATTATGCTCACAGAGGAAAGAAACAGATTTTTCAAAATGTTCGAAGAAGAGCAATCAAAGTTTATAAATTTAGAAAATTCTTCAAAGGAAAAGCTTGCCAAGGTTCAAAAAGATTTAAAAAACAAGGTGGACGAGTTAAGGCAGATGGAGCATGAGAAGTGTAATATTACT
>NC_037543.1:13613263-13615160 GCF_001531365.2 Cynara cardunculus var. scolymus
ATTATCATCAAATCACTGAGAGAGAGGATCAACACTCTTCAGTCTAACTTTCGTTTTTGTTATTTTAAATATGTATTGCAGGACATGTGGAAGGTAAGGGAAAGGAAAAGATGTAATGCTTTTCTTACATGCATTTTGGTTGAAGAATTGCTTTTRATGCAYAGTTTTGATGATTAGTACAAGATTGTATTTTGAATTTTTGGACCTTGTATTTGGTCATGATAGTTTCTTGTACTATGGGACCAGATGTGTATGAATATGTATTCCTTTGATACGAAATATATGTATTACATGCAATGTGTGGGTTGGGGCGTTACAACTGTCATCTCGAAGGACATTTGAAACACGATTGTCGTAAACTAGAAGGGTATTCTTATAGACATCTATTGCACAATAAGTTAATAACCCAACACTTCAATAACTAAACAAGAATATTACTACACAACAACTCTCATGATGCAAAGGATATAATCACTAGTAATGAAAGTGACTTAAATTTTCAAGAGTATAGTAATAGATATCTAAAAATGAATTCAATAAAGTGATTGCTACAATAAAACTTAGTTTTTAGAATTCTTTCATTCATCAAACCCTTCTAAAGCCCACACCTCCATTTCTTCTATCCCTCGTTCCCCTTTTTTAGCATGACATACTTTTAAAAGCGTCATATAAAAGTATTAATAGCATGATCTACTAATCGAGTACTTTTAAAGCATTCACAATGAGAGAGCTTTTTCAATTGAGGTTTTCATCAAAACGGGACCCAAAGCAAGTTTAGGTGGCAAAACAAAATCACTTATTCAAAGTTTCTGCCGTTGTTGTAGATGCTCTTAGGTTGTCTAACTTTGTCTTACCAACATAAAGTTTCACAAGGATAAGATTGTCTAACATTATCCTAATAACTTATTGTAACGTCTTTGTACATGACATATACTTATTTTTTCTATAAACTCTAAGTTCTGTTAATTACTTTGTTAGGGCTCTACTATGACGGTCATAGACATCTTAACTAATATTTTTTGTTGCAAGGGATACCAATGCTTCAAACAAGCGAATTAGATGATCCTATGACTAAACATCATATAACATGTACTATTGTTAGTAACATGACAAAACATAGATCATTGATACTTGAGCAACATACCCTATATTTATAGACACTAACCTAATTAATGGATGATCTACATAATGTTTTACACATGTTAATGTTCCTTCTCTCTTTGAACCAAAATTTAAGGCTACAAAGAGACCTTTTGTGAAACTTAATAATCATCTTATTTTGCTTTATGCTTTATATGTTTCTCAATCCAGTTTTCGTCTCATATCATTTAGTACACCACTACAATGTTATCCTCATTTTGTATAAATTTTAATCAGAATGGATGTGTGATCCAGTATCACAAGAATCGGAAACATGAGAATGGAAATGGAAATATTGGTTAAGGCCTGTACTAATTTAGTGGATTAGAACAAAAGATAGTGAAGAGTAAGTTAAAAGCAAAAAAGGTTTGGACACTTTAGAAAATGACCTTGACTATTCTCAAGCTAGAAATAAAGATGTACTAAGCTTTATATGACATTGCACAAACCAACATGAACTACAAATTTCAAGAAAGTACATCAACTATGAAAAAGCTTATTTGATCTAGTACGTTTTGATGTATGATATTATTATATATTTAACATTAGAAGCGTACTCGCGTAATGCAGCGAGATATATCATGATTTTAATATTTCATTTTATTCTTTATCTCAGTCGATGTTATAATATGACTTTATGTGATTTTAAGAAAGCGATGGTGTTTTTATTTTTGAATAAAATATATGTTTGAGGATATCATAAAAATTTGACAAAAATATATCGATATTAGTATCAAATTAACTATTTGAAATTCCT
>NC_037543.1:13616925-13632415 GCF_001531365.2 Cynara cardunculus var. scolymus
GTTACACGAATTCAGATATGAGATGAAATCGGATAGGGATGAAATCGTTTAGGGATGAACGGGTTTAAGAGTTTTTAAGAGTTTTAGCCAAATGTTTTATAAAATAGTATAATTATAATATAGAATATATTTTTTTATATAATTTAATTTAAGTTTAATAATAAAACAATTTATTTTTGTTTAATATTATAAATTTTATAAAGATAATAATTAAGTATTCTGTTAGAATTTAATGATTATACTAATTATATTTTAGATTTTTTATATTTAAAATGAGATGTATATCCTGTATTTGATTGTGTTTATCTGCAGTTAGTTACACGAATTCAGATATGGGATGAAATCGGATAGGGATGAAATCGTTTAGGGATGAACGGATTTAAGAGTTTTAAGAGTTTTTAAGAGTTTTAGCCAAATGCTTTATAAAATAGTATAGATGAGTGGTCAAAGATTTTTTTTTCCTTAATGGACAATTTTGTGAGTTAAATAGACTTCAATCACTATAAAAAGTTGGTTTTATAGGACGTCTAAAATGTGTAAGTGTCTTAAGAAAATGTTTTATAGGGTCAAACCAAAAAACGAAATATTTAAATGTGTTACAATAGGTTTATATGACGATTTTAAGTGTTTTAACAAGTTTTTATGACGTTTTTAAAATAAAATGTTGTAATAATTATTTTATATATGAATTATATGTACTTTTATATTTATCAAATGTAGTTTAGCAATAGAAATTATGAATTCTTATAATTGTTTTTCAAAATTTATGTAAAACAAATAAATCAAGGTATAATAAAATAAACATAAAATTACAATGAGATCAAATCACATAAAAATTAGAATATATGTCATGGCATGGAAAGCTCAAACATATATAAATAGATTTATATTGACAAAAGGGATCTAACATCGCCATGGATGCAAACAACAGTTGTATGTCCCAATAGGATATATTATTGGTGTTGTGCTGTCAAGATATGAAGCCATTTTCATCCAATGTTCGATAAACATGATGCATGGAAACATTTCGGAAAAAATTACACTCGTTTTGAAGGATTAATGGAAATAACAACAATATTTGTTGTTGTAAATTTTTATAACAAAATACGACCGGGAACAGCCAGACCCCCCCCCCCCCAAAAAAAACTAATTATATTCCTAGCTCCGCCCTTGCTTAAAAGGGTGTCCTATACATGATGGGTTTTATATGACATTTCTCAAAATTATCCTATAAAATAATTTATACGACATTTTATTTTAAAAGTATCGTAAAATTTGTTAAAACGTCTTATAAAACTATAATAACACTTTTAGATATAACTTTTTATAAGTTGATCCTATAAACTTAACTTCTTTAATATATTTCATTAAAATGCTTAAAAATTCTAAACCAACCATAAAGTTAATTTTATTATAATAAATGCCAAATAAAAAGTAGAAAATCAATTCAATACTAGTAATACACAGAACTATTAACCAAAATAGAAAACTAGACCATGTGTTGATAAAAATAATATAAAAAATACAAATTTAGTTTGAAAAGTTAAAAAAAAAAACGTTCTTCCGCTCAAAATAATTGTATTACATTTCTATTTTAGTTTATTTTAAAATAAGTATTTATTTTTAAAAAAAAATAAGTATTTATTATTAGATAGAGAAATTAATAGTTTCATTTATTATCAAGGATAAAACTTATCTATAAGTAATTAAAAATGTGATAATTATGTGCATATTTCATTGTGGACACAAAAGTATATTATCATCTAGTATTAAAAAATGTTCTGGTTTTACAATTAGTAAAACTATAAATCCTATGTCTATGAATTGTAAGTAAATCCAATACAGATAAATCTTAACGTTCTTGTAAAATTCAGAAAATGGACATGCAATTTTGATCATGATTATAACTGATATCTATGTACGATCCTTGACTATTATTAAATTATGTGAGCATCGTTCTTTGGGAGACAAATTGTTATGATGAATACTTTGAAATCTTCTCGCTTTTATGTATGAAGAAAATTGATTGCATATTAATGATATTATGTGACAAATATTATTTTTTCTACGATGAAGAAGAGAGAGAAAAAAAAATATGCATAGAATGAAGATATTTGTTGTAGTGAATTTTTTTTTTTTGTTAATTATAGGTGTCTGGGTCGGCTTGCATGCATCTCGACTAATCATAGGGTCTTGAAGACCAACCAGAAAAATCTCTAGTGACTTTGCAGGACCCGAACCAATAACCTATAAGGAGGATCCCAAAGGTCCAAGGCTTATTGACAGTTGAGTTACCTCCACAGTAATCTTAGTATGATAATTATGGGCATTTAAGGTTATAGTTAGGTTTGGTAGTTTTTTTTTGGCAAGAATAGAGTTTATGGACGAGATGACTACATTGAATTATGTTTCATTAATGTTACGAGCGAGGGTTAACTCATGGATAACAATCGGTAACATGTTTGACTTATTTGTTGCAATTGTCATATCAAAATATCTCAATCGTAGTTATATATGGTCATAAATCGATCATTCCGACCAATTTCGTCGAGGCAACCTTCTTTTACCTCTTTTGAAATGAAAAAGTACAAAGGTTGGGGACTTGTAACTCCTAGTACGATGAAAAAACGAACGACAAAAAATAGTTGATATTAATTCATGTTAGACCCCATGATTCTAATTTGTAAAAGTATGAAGAAAGCTCAAGTGTTGGTCAACTAGAAACCCCTTCATCAAGAAACCAGAAGCACTACTCCAAGGAACCAGAGGCTCTGCCTCTACTTCTGATCCAGAAAAATCTATCAAGTGGAACAAGTGTGAAACTCACGCGCCCAACCTTTCCTTCCCAAAAGTTTGTTGGACCCACTTTACACGTGGTGCATTTCTATTGGATCTTACTTTGACTTTCCTTTCTAGGCCTATAAATAGGTGTTCATGCTTAATTCATTTGATAAGCTTTTCTAAGAACAATATTCAGATTTCTTGTACTTCATGATCCTCACGATCAATCAGTTATAACCACAATTCAATCAATAGACAAGATGACTATGATGTTATCTCAAACAAATTTGTGATCTTATTCTTATTGTTTATCGTATATTGCTTTACCCTGCTTAGATCACTTATTGGTTCCGCATCAATATTTGTTTATTTGATCTAAATTGAGAAATATGGAAATGGAACCAACAATTCATTTGTGTGTAACAATTGTGTTGCACTAGAAGTCTAATACTTGCTTTCAAATTGACGATCAAATCTGATAGACTTGTTTGTCGTTTTTGCTTAATAGTAACAGTAATATTTTAAGATAAAACTTTTGCTGAAAAGGAATTGGAATTACCCATTTACCATTTACCATTTACTTGACAATGATAAATTAACGATGTTAAAGGCAAAGCTTATATCATGTTTTTAGGGATATAAAACATATGATCTTGTTTAGGTTTTAGGACTGAATCTTTTAATTTTAATAATATTTGGGGTTTTAGGAACTAATCTTTTAATTTTTGCCTATATACATATGTAAATTCTAGTATATATCATTTCAATATGATACAAACTTACATCTAGAAAATGACGATAAATAAGAAACAACAATAATCAAAACAAAACATATAATCAAATCATACCTTAAAATATTCGTTTGTTGAAAAAATTACAAAAGATTCATCAATTTTGCAAACAAGATCTATCGGATTTTCAAAGATGATAAGAGAGAGATCCACAAGCAAAAAACAAGATAGTCGAAAATGGTCAAATTTGAGCATTGAGGCTAGTTTTTTTGGGGGCTCATGATTAGGGATGGCAAAAAAAAACCCCGAAACCGATGATGAAAAATGAAAACCGAAATTTTCGGGCCGGGTTCGGGAACATCTTGTCAGGGACGGTGATCACCAACCTGGCCCGGCCCGGTATGTGTGTATGTATTAATTTTAATTTATATACATATATATATATATATATATATATATAATATCATTAAAAGAAAATAGTAACATTAAAATTTAAAAGACTTTTATTCACTTTACTTCAACAGCTCAAATAAGGCTCACGAAAAAGTATAGTTTATTTGTCTAATTGTGAAATCGTGATTTTAGTTGTATGATGTTTGAATTTCTGTTTAGTTCTATATTGTAATATAATATATTGTTTGTAATTGGTTCGATTATGTTTGAGATATTTAAGCTTGCATCTTTAAAAAAATTATAATTTACTTTTAGTTGTGAAAATTAACATATTGTAATTTTTTTTAGATTTGTTTCGGGTTTCAGTTTCGAGTTCGGGTTCGGTTATAACCAACGGTGAATGGGAAAAAGAGGATTTTTACCTTAACGGGTTTCCCAATGGGGATCGGAAAAACCGTGGGGACCCGATGGGGATTCCCGATAAGATCCCCGACAGGGATCGAGGCGGTTACAAAGACGGTTTTAGTTATTGGTTTGGGGGACGGGGATACCAATAACCAGCCCGATCCCGGCCTGTTGCCATTCCTACTCATGATAGTAATGAACTCCATTTTGTATTTCTATTTCATTTGGTGGTTGTGAAATCCATCTATTGATTGTTACTATTTCATATTTGAGATGTTGTTTTCAATTGAGTTAATACTCATTTGACATGTCATGTGTACTTTTTTGGTAGGGGCCGATATTTGACCATCATGGTGTGGGGCCCCGGAAAATGGAGTTATAAAAATCCAAAGGCCAAAAAATGGCATTGTAAAAGCCATTGTTTATATGTTCTTGGACTATCTGTAATGGTATAAACTCGGATTTAGCTTATTTTAGATTTTTCATGTATAAGATTTGCTTTATAAAATGTTTGCAAATGTGAACAATTATGACAATTTTAAGATGCCACTTTAACCAAGCTAACGTCAAGATAATGGTCAATAAATTACAAAAAATCGTCCTTGAGGTTTGGTGAAAGTTTGGCTACTATAATTGACCTTTGAAAATTACAAGGATAGTTATCAAAGTTCCATTTTGGAGTTACAGTTTCAGTCTATGGTCGTTAAGAACGTTAGCTCTATCATAACATGAGGTGCATTTTAATCTTTTTGTTTATTTTTATTTAGAATGTAGTATATAAGTTCCTTAAAACGTATATACAAGGCACTAACATACTCAACCCGAAACACCCCCAATGCAACTTCATCCCCTCCAAATATAATCTTCAACTTCCAACACCCCTGCATTTCTCTAGTTAGCATCAATGGGGTTCTCCATCAATCCATGGTTATGGCTTTCAAGATGGTATGCCTCCATAACTTTATCTTTAACTATATGAATTATTGAGTCAATTACATTATTAAATTGGTAAATAGAGAAAAGAGGGAACCCATTTGGAAATTTTAATAGATTTTCACTAAGTTGGAAACAAAAGACTCGAAAGTCAAAAGGAACATAATTTGTGATGGTGACATAATGAAAATGAATTGCAGAGGAAATTAGAAAAACCCCAAATGGGATTTTCTCCAATTTGAAAGAAAAATGTGGAGTAAGGAAGGGGGAGGGGGTACCTGGCTGTGAGAGATGCTTTGAGATTTGTTGTCGGTGTTTTGTCGAAATATGTATTAATTCGTCTATAGTTTTATTTAAGTTCTTTCATTTTCAATATCTATTTGAGTGCGTGAATGAAGAAGTTGTGATGGATTTGGTTGTTAGGAGTAGAGGAAGGTGGATGTTAGGTAGTATCACCGGAGATGGAGGTGGGGTCGTCGAAAAGAAGGGCACGTCAGGTTAGGGTTATCGAAGAAGGAGGGTTCATGGGCTGAGACGAAGGAGGCATCAACGATTTGGGGGGGGTGGATAATTAGGGTTTTTTTAATGTTTTAACAAGTTGTACATACTTCAAAGATTTGTACACGAGTTTTTATTAGGAAAAAAAAGGAGCGATATGCTCCTTATTTAACGACAACACATAATGGCTAAACAACCATGGACCATTTCCACAACAAAAAAGAAACCTTGATTACAATTACAAAGATTAATGATGATAGCCAAGTTTCATCAAACCTCCAACACAATATTTGTAATTTACTCTTTTGTGTTTTGCCTATTTATTACCAAAATGGGAAGTGGCATATATTAGTACGTATTGTCCCTCCTTATCACATAGGTTCGACCATTTGGGTCGATCTTAAGCGGGATCCCCTCCAATGTGCAAACGGATGTCGCCATCCTAGGCCATGGGCCATCTTGACCATCCATTGCAGGTACCATTACAAATTCAATTATTATCAGAGAAAAGTCTAAAAAAACCAATAAGCTATCTGATTTTAAATGATTAAGTTCTTAAATTAGTTTTTGAATGATAAAACTCTTAAACTTTTTACAACCAGTTAAATACATTGTTTTAACCTGTAAAAACAGGTTAATGTAATAAAAATTTGGGAAAATCTAAAAAAAACCAACAAACTATCTGATTTAGAATGATTAAGTCCTTTTCTTTAACGAATAAATCCCTAAATCTTTTTTTGAATAAATAGATCCCAAAATTTTCTTGAACAAATAAATCTCAAACTTTTTTTGAAGAAACAAAACCATGAATATAATTCTGAACAAATAAATCCGAAACTTTTTTGGAACATAATCATGAACAAAAAAATATATACATTTCCTTCGACCGACAACTAGTTACAATGAACCAATTAAACAAAGAAAAAATATACCATTCCATTATTAATTATGAAACATAAAAAAGTTATGCGTAAAGCATAAATAGATACGTACAAAAATATTTAAACAGATACGTACAAAAATATTTAAACATAAATAAATTAAGTTAATGAACTTAATTTATGCTTTAAGCATAACTTTTATACACTTTGGAATTAGTAATGAAAATAGTATAATTTTTCTCTGTTTAATTGGTTCATTGTACTTTGTTGTCAGTGTGAACAATTGTACATATTCTTTTGTTCAAAAAAAGTTCGATTTATTTGTTTAAAAAAAGTTCAAGACTTTATTTGGTAAAAAGATATAAGAATTTATTTGGTAAAAAAATTCATGGATTTAATCATTCAAAATCGTATAGTTTGTTGGGTTTTTTATACTTTTTCCTAAATTTGTATCACATTAACCTGTTTTTACAAGTTACAAGAATGTATTTAACCGGTTTTAAAAAGTTTAATGATTTTATCATTCAAAATCAGATAGTTTATTGGGGTTTTTTAGACTTTTCCCAAATTTGTATCACATTAACTTGTTTTTACAGGTTACAAGAATGTATTTATCCGGTTTTAAAAAGTTTAATGATTTTATCATTCAAAATCAGATAATTTGTTGGGTTTTTTTAGACTTTCCCCTTATTACTATTATAAAAAAAATATTGAATTAATATATATGGAAATAGAGAGAACCCTAAAGAATAAAAATATAAGAATATTCTATCAACCGTTGGATATAAAAATAAATGGCTCATGTTTGATTGAACTGGCCATACAATTGTGGAATTATTTATAGAAAAATGAAGTGTCTCATATCATTCACAACCATTGGATTAAAATCGATTGATGGTTATGAATGATTCCTCGTTCTTCATTTTTATAGGCTATCCCTCTGAATTCACTTGTATATATAGTTGGGTTTCAATTAGAATAATATTTATGGTGAGAATGTTTCTCAACCGTCGGATGAGTTGATTTTTTATCTAAAGTCTAAAAAATCACTAACCTTCAATTATCTTCAATTGATTGATGGCCAAAGACATAGACCTTTAACTACTTTTATCAACATTTACATATATTTAATTACTTTTGCATGCATTAATTTGTTAGAGTTTCAGCCATGGTGATGGAAATTGGTCAATAAAAGTAGCTGAAGGTATATGAAGATATAGAGAGAGAGAGAGAGAGAGAGAGAGAGTCTGGTTCAAACAAGAACAATGATCAAATAAGAGAATACAAGAATGACCAAATCACATTAAATTTTACCCTAAACTGTGTACAATCATATGTGTTTACACATGAAGGACCGTAATTCGTAATTGCATATGATTTCCATGCAAACTCACATGTGATTTATTCATTCCCGCATTCTTTTATTTTTACCATTTCTCGTTTGAGAGCACATTAACCAATCTAAGTATTTGATCACTTCTAATCAACTGCTCAATTTCGTGGAAGCAATTATAACATCCCAGATTTTCAAATAAAAATCATCCCAAAATCAAATACCAACATAGCAACGGAAATACTACCAGAAATTAGATAAAAGAAACATTTATATCGAATCTTAAATCCCAGACGAAACATAAAATAACTAAACTTGAGATGATACTTTTATCTCCACTTCAATACGTCTTAATCCATAAGTTGTGTTCTTTTTGTAATTTTCCTTTCAGTTTAAAATGTGAACGGGATACATAATCTTAAAAAAGATTTGGGTACACATAGGTCCTAAGTTATTTAATTGATTATTGACGATTCGCTCATGATTAACATCATAATATTGATAAAATTGATTGTGATTTATAACTTTTTTTCAACTTTACTTTGTGAAAATAGGTACTTGGAGCATCTCTAGTTGTACTATTTTAAATTTTTTAGAGATTTGAGAAATATTTGCTACAACAACTATGTTAACCTGTTTTTTAAAATATAAAAATAGAGTGCAAACAGAGGAATTTACAAATTTGGAAAAAAGAGAAAGAAAAATTTAGCATACCTATAACCTATTGAAAATGCTCTTAACCATTACTCAAAAATAATTCTATTAGATGGTTTTTGATAAAACATTGAATTGTTTTTAAACTAAGAATGCTGAAAATACCATTTAATTTGACGAAAGTGCAAATTGCACGTTAAAGTAACGTATTTTAGTCTGATTCTTATTTTTGTGAAATACTTTTGAAACTTTCATTTTGCTACCTCAAATGTAAATTCTCAAACTTTTTTTTAAGTACATGATTTACCTATACAGGTGGAAAAAGTTATGACATGTAATCTAATGACATGGAAAATTAAAACTGCATTATTTTTATAAAATCAACCATCCTCCAAAGCCCCCAATTCCCACTTTCTTGACGGTTCTTATTTAATAGACGTCTTATAAATCTTCAATCTCCCCCTAAACCATTCGTTTTTTTTTTGCATATCTTCCATCATTCGTCGTCACCGATCTTCTACATCGATGTTATCGTTTGTATTTTTTCTGCTTCAACTCGATGTATTTGGTGGGATTGATTGAAATAGCCAATATCCCTAACCAAATTTAGTTTTTAGCTACTTTTGAAACCAAATTCCCAATTTTAGCCAAAGTTTAGGCAAATGCATTACACATCTGCATAAAGCCGGTTTTCAAATTAAACAAAAGAAGAAAAAAAGGAAATTTTTGTCCACAAATGTGTAACCCGTTTGTGTAAGGATCCTTACGCAAATTTGCGTAAAGATTTTTTTTCCAATTCTTTTAATTTGAAAATCAGATTTACACAAATGCGGCTAAAATGAGAATTCTATTGAAAAAATGGCTAAAAAGTAATCTGGATTGGGAAATTGCCTCTTTCGGTCAATTTCCTGTGTTTTTATGGTTATAGAGCTTTTCTTTTAATCTCCATTTTTGCACTTTAAGGTTTAAATGTGTTGTGTCATATTGCAATGAGTATCAGGTTAGTTCTAGCACTCATCTGATTGCTTTCTAGGTTTTGGTTTATGGCAACTCGGGAACTATGATTTGGAGTACTCACTCGCTGTTATTTGAACAATATCTGTAAACCTACCTTTTGTTATGAATTCAGTATAATTTAACTCTGTAGAATTGTTGTTAAATGGAACAAATATTTGATTTTATGGTTTATGTTAAACCAAATTTGTATCTGTAAATAAAAAAGCTCGATATTAAAAAGTACATGAATAAGATTAGTACTATTACGTGTTCATCATCTTAGTTGAGCAACTTCTGGATCATGTACAAGCAAGTATATGTGAATGTCTGAATAATTTCTGCAATATTAGACCAGTAATTAATTAGTTTACGTGTGTTTGAATAGTTGTCATGTGGAATTCATAATCTTTGGAATAGACCCGAGGTGTAAGCATTGTTAGAGCTTGAAATGGGGGCATGAGTATAAGCAATCGTGAATGCTTCTCGAATAAATCTGAGAACTATATACGTTCTTATTTCAAAACTGTCATCGTTAGTGGTTGGTTCAGTTCCACTAAATGTAGTAAGTAAACTTGTTGATTCTATATTTTTTGTAATTACATTTGTTTAAATTGTTATTCAAAAAGTCGTTAGGTAATTGACGTGAATATTTTTTTTCTTATTTGAAGTTGAAGCAAGAGAAATGAAAGTAACTCCTTATAAGACGACTAAATTGAGCATGCTAGACGTAACCTTCATCGAGCATTAACAATGTATCAAGAACTTTAACTTTGATTGATTAATCATTAACGACAAATGGTGTTTTTCATTATTGTAAACCACAAGGGTGGTGCCTGATTGGTTTGAGTTTGGCTCAAAAGTATCAAGAGGTCCCACGTTCAAATCCAAGGAGGAATAAAAATCCCCTTGTGGCTATGGAGATTCAAATGTGGTGACTCCGGGCTATCCACAAAGCAGGTAGTCGTCTTGGAATTAGTCGGCTCGCATAGCGGGTTGAATATCTAGGTTAATAAAAAAAACTATGACAAATTTCAGAATTTTATGACAATAATAATACGTAATCTTTTTGCTTATTAAAAATATATTTTTCAATTTCTTAAAAAAAATAACGACGTCAATTTTTTTCTTAGTTGGCATTTAAAAAAATAATATCACATAAATAAAAACTTAATTCTAATCAGCATCTGCAGGTAATTAGATAAACCAGGTATTTAGAAATTGGAGATATATTATCCAAGATGGTATAGTACATTTTCATTCAATTTTCCTTGATAAAAATTTAAAAATTTACTTATGAAATCAATCTAAATAATCTCGAACTTCATTCGTTTTAAAACAAATGTCTACAATAAATATACCTCATAACTTTAGAAAATACTAATTATCATACTTTTTAATTAATAAAAAATAATTTTATCATTAGTTGTTAGAGAGAGAAAACTTCATCTTAAACTTAAGAATAGAAAAGAAAATTACACATTTTAATTTTAAAATGGAACACTTATATTAAAATTGTGAAGAAGGTGGAGCCTTTTGGGTCATACTTCCAATTGCTATGGGCCTAATATTACTAATCATATTTCTTTTTCAATATCCAAAACCCAATTATTGAATTGTCCAAACCCCTAAACCTAAAAGCATTTTTGATAACTTTATTATTTTAGAAATTAGAAAAATTTACTCCAATAGTCATCTGTTAAACTTTCTTCTTGTAACAACCCGTAAATTCACATAACAAATACCATAGGTATTATACACAACACTTCACACATGAAACTGCAATTAAAACCGTCACATACTTTTCCTTTACCTTCTAAACACTATTGCCCTGAAATGCATATATTTTTAAAACAAAATGAGGGTTAGAACATATGTTCTAGTGAGGAAATTTCTATCAATGCACATTGTACTAAACCGTATTATATCACTCTTTCAAAATACTCCAGGTAATAAACTTTTCAGACAATATAATCCAACCACATATAAGGTTGATAAACTGACTTCACTTGTACGTTAGATACATGACGGCCCCAACTGGCTCAACCGTGCTGCTAAACATACGATGGTCCAACTGCCTAAACACCGCCACCACATACACCTCTCAATTACACACTCTTCGACACATCTGGCTCAACACCGCCACGACATACACCTCTTGGTTACACACTCGTTGGTCCAACTAGCTCAACACTGCCACCACATACATCTCTCTGTTACACACTCGTTGGCCCAACTGGCTCAACACCACCATCACATACACCTCTCTGTTACACAAACTTGTTGGCCCAACACCACCATCACATACACCTCTCCGTTGCATTCATTGGCCCAACCGGCTCAATACCACCACTTCTAATTTATAACGATGTTATAACATTTTATACCATAACCACATAACCATAGCAAATAACACATCCTTTTATAAGAAAATTGTTAGGATCCAAGTGTTTACCACTACGTCAAAAGCAATTGTTGATGGAGAAGTTGCAACTTATTTCTTTATAGCGTAGCAGCCAGTGCCACATTTTGATTTAGGAGGATTATGGTCAATGACCCAACAATCCCTCCCCCCAGCATCTGCCAGCATTAACAAGATCTTCGCTAGAAGACAATGGCTGTACTGCATGCCTTTGGCATTATTATGCACCTCATGAAATTCAAACCCGTGACCTGCTCTGATACCACATGTTAGGTACCAAACGCTTACCACTACGACAAAAGCAATTGCTAATGGAGAAGCCGCAACTTCTTTCCTTATAGTATAGCAGCCAGCGTCACGTTTCGATTTAGGAAGATGTTGGTCAATGACCCAACATAAATCATTTCATATCATGTGCATTTCAGTTCAAAAGTTTAAAATAAGATCCACATGTGTTAATTTCCCAACAACATGTATTCAAACACCGTATCACAGTTAACGATCATAATCCAACCATACCAAACCGATATAATATCGAAATAATAAGCATTTAATAATGTATGCATTTCAGTTGGAAAATGGTTATAACAAAACTCACCTCGATCACGATATACGATAATAAAAACTTTAAACGATACGAACGACCGAAACCAAACATGTGAATCTGAATCATGTGATCATATATCACAATCTAAATCAATAATCTCCACCATAATTCTAGAAATCTTTAAGACACCTAAACGATACCCCAAAATGACACAAAGGAAAAACGAGTAAAGCACGAAACAGTTACTTGCACGACCTAGCCCGCGACTTAGATCACGTGGCTTACTGTTTCTTCTTCGACCTGCACCACCCTGTTTATTTGACTATTCAATAAAAGTCATCAAAAGCAATAAAAACGTGTTTAACTAACGTTTATATAGGTGTTTATTTGTAGCTTAAGGGTTAACTTGATGGTTATTTCCTCAGCTATTCTAGGGGTTGTTTGGTCATTTTTTATTAAACTATGTATTTACTTAATTGTCTGTATACATGGATAAAGTTAAATTATTGTATTGAATAAATCGTCTCAATGATAGAAAATACTATTTTATTCTTTTAAGTTTATTTTTTTGTTGTATTATACATAATTGGAGGATTATTAGAAACTCAAATATAACATAACAGGATTAACAACATCTACAAACCAATCATAAAACGTTATGAATTATGGTACTAGCTCGGCACAAAATAGAACTCAAAAACCCCTATTGGGTTGCTCTACTACCATGATAATTATTCTTTAGATTTCAAAGTTATCAACCCAAAAAAAAAAAATTAGATGTCCATTTATTCTAATAAAATTACTACTAAATTCATGCAATATTCATTTTTGTTAACCAATATAAATTTTCTATTGTCAACATTACTTTTGTTTTTAAATTGTATTTTACGTAAAAAGATTCAATTAATTTAATATCTCGCTGTATTACAAGGGATATATAACTAAGGGAAATTTAAGTAAAAAACTTATGTTCATATCTCTTTTACACCTCTTATCTAGGATGGAAACATGGCGTTTTATTTCTCCTAACCCTCATCTAGCCTCGCGTCATCTCCAACGTTGGATATTCCTTCCATTTATTTTAAAATGAAATAAGAAAACGAGTGTTCAAATTTAGAAGAAATAAATAAATCACAAGTTTAAAAAAAACACACAATAATATAACCTACCACGTAGGATCATTGTTCATAACAAAAATAAAAATAAAAAGTTATTAGGTAACAAAAAGAAACTAATTAAATTTAATTATATATATATAGAGAGAGAGAGAGAAAGAATATATATATATATATAGAGAGAGAGAGAGAGAGAGATGAAGTATTGTTTGAGAAGTAGAGTTAATGTGAGAAGCGTAATAAAAGATCTGAACTCTTGATCACCTTTAATTTCAAACCAACTCATGGATCTCGTTTGATACGAGGATTGATCTGATGCATCTAGGTGGATCTCATCTCGGTGCAGCTCATCCTAATGTGCATCCAAATGTGGAGATCCTATTTTACGATTTTCTCCTTAACTCTACTTATCATCGGAACTCAACCAAAGTTTTTGGTTCAAATGTTAACCAAAGTTTATGTGTTAACTTTGTTAACCGATTTTGGCCATTCAATCTTTCAATAAACGGTTGTGATTAATCATGATAAAAACTTATTTTTTTAAATTTAAAATTTCATAAAGATAAATGAACAAAGTTGAAAAGGGTATTTAGGTAAAAAAAAATATTATGTAACTCCCATATCATTAATTGGGAGTTACAAAATCAAAAAATTCTATGATTTTTATTAATTTATTTTTATTAATGTAAGAATCATATGAACACAACTATATATATATGAACCATTGTGTCAAATACGAACAAAAAATTGACATATATATGAACTTGGACTGAATAACATTTATGAACACAATTATGAACGTAAGAAGCATAACTACTATACGAAAGAAAATAAATAAAAAAACAGGTATGAACACAATATGAACAGCTTGTGAACAATAGTTCCTTCATTATAAACATATTCAGGAGCGATCATTTGTCAATTGGAGTTTTATACATGCATTGCATCCACACCGTTTAAGGTTCACCCCTTGTTCATATATGTTTCTGGTCTTATGTGGTTGTTCACCCATTGTTCATATTCTGTTCACCCCTTGTTCATATCATATATAAAATATGAACACATAACCCCGACGCTATGAACACCGGATGCAAACACTTACACAAATATAAAAATCTGGTATCCAGCTTAAAAAAAACACTCATGTTCATATGATAGAAGTAACATGAACACAATGATTCATGATTCATAAAAGTCGGTAATATGATAATATGAAAATGGGTCGTGCATATACTTCCATTTGAACATGTGAATTAAGTATGTATTAATAATTAAAGAAAAAGTTATCAACGCAATATGAACTACAAAAAACACAACACATCATATGAACATAATTTTGATTAAAACGAGTCTAATAAAATATTAATCCATTAACAAGAAATTCACTTTGGTTAATTTATTCACTTCCCGAACTCGAACTCCGATTGTCACCATAAACCATTTTAATCTTCTCAATGTTGTCGATTTTTTTTTCCAATGCATTTATCCATAATAGCTTGAACGATACCAAAGATTTTACTATCGTGTTTCCTCCATGAATCAAAACCTTATAAAACAATAAAAATGGAAGATCAAGATTAAAACATAAATAAAATATCAATATTATAAATGTATATTTTTAGAGATTTTATGATTTTGTAACTCCCCCTTAATGGTATGGGAGTTACATATCAAATGAAATTACTCAATTACCCTTGACATTAAGTTATGAACATGATAGAAACCTAATAGAAGAATGGATTGTGATTAGTTGACATGATTTGCAAAGTTAACACAAAAACTTTGGTTAACATTTGATCTTGTC
>NC_037543.1:13632515-13634779 GCF_001531365.2 Cynara cardunculus var. scolymus
GATTTATTGGCAAAATTTCATCTTTGAAACCAGAGCCCCTCTGGTTCTATTGGTAACCAGAGCCCCTCTGGTTCAAAAGCAAAGACTTGGTAATTTTAACCAAGTCCTTTTTTTTTTCTCCAACCCAGAGCCTCTGGTTATATAAACCAGCGCCTCTGGATTCCAACATATTGAGATATCAATGTCTCAATCCTTGGATTATTGCATTCTCTCATCATTTATTTCTCCTTAACCAACCAGAGCCTCTGGTTCCAAAGACCAGAGCCTCTGGTTCCCACCTTTACTTGCATTATATTCTGTTCTCACAACCAGAGCCTCTGGCTCTAAAGACCAGAGCCTCTGGCTTCAGATTCTTTGCAAGCGTTATCTTAATCATTTCATCTCATACTCCATTTCTTCATCATTCAACCAGAGCCTCTGCTTTCCTTCGCTTGCTATACATTCTTTTTCTCAACCAGAGCCTCTGGTTCTAAAGACCAGAGCCTCTGGTCTTAGTTTCTTTGAAAGCAAAGTCTTCATCATTTCATTTCATACTTCATTTAATCATCCTTCACAACCAGAGCCTCTGGTTCTAAAGACCAGAGCCTCTGGATTCAAATCCTTTGCAACCAGAGCCCCTCTGGTCTCAAAGTTTCATTCATATCCATCCTCGTACTTAACCATCTTTCATATATTTTTTTTCATCATCTCTGGTTCTAAAGACCAGAGCCTCTGGATTCAAAGTCTTTGCAACCAGAGCCCCTCTAGTCTCAAAGACTCACTCCTTTTCATACTTAACCTTATTTCATTTTTTTCATCCTTCACAACCAGAGCTTCTGGTTCTAAAGACCAGAGCCTCTGGATTCAAAGTCTTTGCAACCAGACCCCCTCTGGTCTCAAAGACTCATTCCTTTTCATACTTAACTATATTTCATTTTTTTCTCTCATCCTTCACAACCAGAGCCTCTGGTTGTTAGGACTGAAAATCAGTATTAATTGTATTCATCTTGAAAGTTAAATATAGTCTATAATTGTAAAAGTCAACGTGTTTGACTTTTCTTATAGGAGTTTGACTTTGACTTGTGTTAGTAGGTTTGACCATATAAATATGGTTTGTCTTTGTAAATTGTAAGTAAGAGAGCTCATTTTGTAATATCATAATACGTAAAGAGAGGTTTGACCAGAGCTTTAAAATTTGACTTTTTCTCTCAATGTTCTTATGAATGTTCTTGAAGATATATGAGATTCTGCCATGATTGTGAAGATAACATGAAGATTGATCAGAGTAAGAGATCAAGTTTTTAGAAGATTTTTTTAAAGTTTTTCTGGATTTTTTTTTAGTTCTTCGTGTTCTTCATTTTTTTTAGATTTTGATCCGATTTTTTCATAAAATCTTGTGTTTTTGTGTTAAAAACAGGATCAAAATGCTCGGAATTTAATTGTGAATCTTTGTTATTTACAAACTTTTGTGATTTGATCGTTACATATCAAGATTTAAATCGGTTTTTGTGTTTTTAACTTTTTCGTGTTCTTGAATTTTTTTTTAAAAACCAGTGTTTTTGATCCATTTTTTTAAAGTTTTTTTTTCTTCTGTTTTTGTGTTTTTGATAGGTTTTAATCTGTTTTTGAATTTTAGTTTGTCTGATTTGTTGTTAAACCGTCCAATTTCAAAAAGCCCATCCGGTCTAAGTCTGGCCCAACAAGTTTAATCCGATCAAAACACCTTTCCTTGTTCTTGTTTCTAAATCGGAGAAGTCGTATTCATCTATTGTGCGGACTGGAGATAAACCGCAGAATCAACAATCGGATTGAACACCATTTGTTTTCATCGCATCTAATCCAAGTCTAAACCGCACACAGCTTCATCGGATTACTTGAACGGATTCACACAAGCCTTGAGCGGTTTAAGCTAAATCGCACATCATTCCATCGGATTCGTACAAATCACAGGTAAGTCCATCTCAGATTTAGGTTTTCAATTTGAGCGGTTTATATCTAAACCGATCACCTCTTGACCGGATAAGTGACCGGATAAGTGTCCGGACTTCTAAACCGCTCAATTCATCTTACCCGGATTCTTTAGTTGTTCACTGTTTCTTGGTTCATTTTTGTAAATCGCTCAATATCTTGACAAGGATCGATTCAATTTTGACAGTTTCAATCTGGATTCTTAATTGTTCATCAAGTTTGGTCTGTATTCTAGTTTCAAGCCACCCCTTCTGTTTTGCATTATTGTTGGTTGCAGCTACTGTTAATTTGAGTGTTGAAATTGCACAATGTGCATG